>NC_090934.1:210452096-210763221 GCF_040938575.1 Ambystoma mexicanum
TGGGCAAGGAAGGTATTTTCTGCAAGGAACATGGCACTCAAATCAGCCAACTCCACATCTGCCCTTGCAAACTTTACGTTCACTCTATGGGACTGCATTTCCATGGTGGCAGAGCGCATTCCCAAAGGGGATGAAAGAGACAAGTTCTTAGCCATAATTTTCTTTATTTTTTATTTAAAATTTGTTTATAGTTTACAAATAGATTATAAACTTTCACAATGTAAATTTGTTTACATAACATCACAAATAAAATATCACTAATAGTAAACAAATATTCAAAAATATTGTAACATTTCCTAAAATACTATCCGTGTTTTCACATCTCTTCTGATCATTAGTATTTACATATTACTTTTAACAAATCAGTGGCTAGTAGTTAGTAAGTTTAATATAAAACTTAGAATTATTCTCTTTTTACATCTAATTCATACCCTAGATAAAGCATCTGTTACTCTGGGTTGACTTGAACCCTAAGTAAACTCACATTTTTCTTTATCAGTGCATCTTGAATTTTAAATTCTTGCTATATCTGTTAACTTGGGGAAATACTCTCTCTCAGTAAATTGTGTCCGTCTTCCTCAAAATGAGGACAGTAAACCAACAGATGTTGTACAGATTCCAACTGCTTTTTGCATACACAAAATCGATAACTCAGGTCACACGCTGCAATGTAGGAAACTGGTTTAACTTAAATCTCATATAGAAGTTTGTCACTCTGTTGCATGGACATTTAGTGATGTATAAAGAGCGAGACCTCCTCTTTCATGGTCTCAATGCGTATTCCATATATGTGGAGTAATCTTTGTTTGCATCCAGTGTCATGGACCAATCCCAATCATACAATTTACGTTTTTTTCCTAAACACACCATTTTTTAGATCTTCAATGGAAACATCAATAGTTTCTAGAGTTTTGTCAATTTTTTTCTGAACAGTGCCAAGGAATCTAGGGAACCTTCCATCAGTAACACATTGAGGTCCTGAAAGAGTGAGTCTCTCGGAGGCATCAATATTTTTGCATATCTACAGAGTTGTCGCCAGGTCCACCTGGCCGCTAAGGCCATTAGTCCCAATTCATGTCGGACAATTGAGTTTGGCACCGAGGCTGCCAAACTGTCATGCTCACCTGATTCCCACGGAGGCGCAGGTCTGGCTTCGAGTGCTGATGCTTCTTCAATGGTGAAGCGCAGGACTCTGATGATGGACAGGAAGGGCCCCTCTACTCTGGCTTTTCTGGCTCGCAGGAATATTCCCCTGTGCGTGAAAAGGGAGTATTACCTACTGACGGAATTATGCTCAAGCCTCCCACTCCCTTCCAACCCTCCACGATACCCTTCCACGATTCCCCGTGAAGTCTCACCTTAGGGTCTGGAAGGATGAGTTCTCCATCCTGCTTCTGATGCAGGGGCGCGTTGAAACCCAGTTACTTCACTGGATTGAGGTTTGATGGGAGTTCAAAATAAGCTTGACTATTCAGGTGAGGCGCTGTAAGAGTTCTGTTGCAAGTTCAAAAGTTCAAGCTTAATAATGTTCATTGTCTTATTGCAGCAAGCGCTAATGCTTATGTCTTTTTCCCCTTAGGGGCCGGGGTTCGGAATGCCGGAGATATGGCGCCGACCCGAAGTGAAACGTGCAGTTCCAGTAAATAACAGGTAAGTTCTGGATGAGCGTTCAGGTGATGTCTTTGCATTCGCTCATTCAATGTCTTTGTCTTTTTTTCCCCATAGGGGCCGGGGTCCGGAATGCCAGGAAGCGGCAGGACCCGAAATGAAATGGGAATGACCCAACAGGTAAGTCTTAGAAGGAAACTGAGCTTTTCCTATTTCCCTTCCTTCTCTCACCTTGTTTTCTTGTCTTTTCTCTCTAGGCTCTGGGAAGTGGGTGCGGATCCGGATGATCGCTGCTGAAGATGGAGGCGCCCAGGAAAGGTGAGTGAAATGCAGCGCTGCAGTGATCGAAGCAAAATGCTTTTAAAATGATGTCTTCCCTTTCAGGATCGTCGGTGTGATGTCTCCGTGATGCAGCTTTAGCAGGTAAGGTCTTCTTTCTCTCCAATTCTCTCTTATCTCCTTTTTCAGGCGACCCAGGATGCTGACAGGCGTGGCTGATGTCCAGATGCAGGAGCTGACACGGTGAGCGTCCAGCTGCGAGGAGCAGAACAACGCGAAGCGTGAGTTGCTGATCGGGCGTGGTTTAAATAGCTTTGGAAGAAGTTCCAGGTATGTATCCTTCCCCGACCACACCCAGGTGGAAAGTAGTCCCACGGGTAAAGTAGTTCCATTCAGGCCTCAAGAGGGCCTGGATGTAGCAGCATGGTCTGCATCAGGTAAATGCACATTAAAACACTTGAACACATGTCTAGCTTTATGAGCCTGGCGCCTAAGGCGCCAGGACTGTGTCCAAAGGGCCCCAGCTTGGGCCTGCTGGCACTTCCCTGGGGGGGAATGATGCCTGCCTCTGGGGTTGCTGGGTCGGACCTGGCTCCTTGGAGGTAGGCATCATGACACAAACCCAAAGTCCGTTCACACAGATTCCCCTGGATCCTATTCAGTATTGGCTCTACATTCAACAAACACATATCCAAACTAAAAAGGATAATAGGTTCCACCTTTAGTAGGTAAAATTCGATGAGCGGCAATATCGAAAATTTACTATGTTTCCCGTATTTAACCTTCATCATTGAGGCCAGGGCACGTGCTTTAGTTTTCAGATACCCCTACCAGGATTTATACGTGTTTACATCCGCCAGAGGATACCCTAAGTATCTGATAGTGTTTGATTGTTCTAGTCTTGCTCCTGCAATGGTCCAAAAAGATTTAAGCTTTTTGTTATTATGAAAAATAATGAGTTGGGACTTTTTTGGGTAAGCCATCAGATTGTGTTGGGTGGCATAATCAGAAAAAATGTTTAACTTGTTCTGTAGGCCCTGTGGAGTCGTGTCAAACAGAACAATATCGTCAGGAAAGCATAGCCAGTGTATCTTTAGACTCCCCAGTCTTGCCGTAAACGAACCCAGACAATTCCACAGCTTGCCCATGTCACAAAGATACAGGTTAAAAAAAGTGGCTGCTAAATTGCAACCTTGTTTTACACCCGTTTCTGTTACAATGGGTAGTCCCTTTTTTATTTACTCTTACTTGAAAAGTCGTGTTATTATGGAGCATAGCAATTCATTGTATCAGCCTTTTTGGAAACGCAAGATGGAGGAGTTTTCCCCATAGCACTTCCCTTATCACAGAATCAAAAGAACTGGCTAGATCAAGGGCTGCAATATATATTGGTCCTATGTTATTTTTTTTTTAGATTTGGCAAATATCTGAGATATTAGAATTCCATTGAGGGAGGTACCTACGTTCTTCCTAAAACCGGTTTGAGATTTTGAGTATGTTATTAGAATCGATAAAACTTTGCACTTGTTTTAATAGCAAGATTGCAAAAACGTTAGCTGATGCGTCCATTGGGGTGATCGGCCTAAAGTTCGAGGGATCTTTCGGGTCAACTGTTTTAAAAATAGGAACTATAATCGCGTTAAACCACGATTTAGGAATAGAATTTGTTGCCAAAATGTTTGTAAATTTAGTGTATAAGATAGCCGCCCAAAAGACCGGATCATCCATAAGTATACAAGAAGGCAAGCCATCTGGGCCCGCTGCTTTAGACGGCTTCAAAGTTTTAATAGCATCAACTATGTCCTCCATAGAGAAAGTAATATCAGCATAGTGATGCGTCAAAATCTCAGATTTGAGGTTGCGGAACCCAGTAGGTAGTTTGAATGTTGCCCCAATATACCTCTTCAATGATTCAGCGGATATTAAGGAACCTAAGTCATGGTCGTCAACTAAGTTATTACCATTTAGGATGGACCATAGACAGCGAGTATCATTCTTTATTAGTACTCATCATCCGTTGATTGTCATTAAGATTGATCTTGTATTTTATAGCTTTAATCATATTCCTATACTTTAGACACCCCTTCTTTTTACAGACTAGATAAGAGCGGATTCAAGTTTAGTCTCAACTTTCTCAGACTGATTTTTCTCACATTTGAGAGTGGCTATTTCGTTATAGATTTCTTGCCATCCATTGAAGACGTGCCCAGCATAATTCAGTAGGGAGAAGATATGGTTCTTGATTACCAAAGCATTCCATTCCTCTTAGAACTGCAATATATCTCATATCTCCTCCCTCTGTTGCTCTCCATACGTCCCTGTGTACCAAATAAGTCAATTGTCTGCGAATACGGGGATGCCATCCCACTGAGGTCTGTGCCCGGTCAAGCTTCACCAATTCTAGCAACAAGGTTTTTTCTAGCAGTGCAGATTGCAGTCTGAGGGTTAACAGGATAGGTGCATGGTCACTGAAGGGTTTATCAACTATAATTACCCTGTTTATCCTCCTCATTAGCCCCACTGAGACGAAGTAGTAGTCCAAGTAAGATGCAACACCCCCTCTATTCCATGTACCCACATGTGGGCCTGGTTCAAAACCCACCCGCACATTGTCCCTCAAAATTGGTTCCATTGCTTCCCCCTGTTAAATAAAGTTCCTTTTCGTTAAGGGGTTTTAGAATCTGCCTCATTGGTGCCCAGACTGAGACATATAGAATTGAATGCCCCCCCCCCCAAATCATTATCATATTCGAGTTCTTCACCAGTGCCTCCTGCAGAATTACATCTAACACATCTAAGCTTTTGTCTAGTGTGGTAGCTGCTGGATTGAAATAAATACATATCATTTAAATATACATGTGAGGGACATCCACTTAGACTCAATTCAATATCCAAGATACCATCTGCAGCATAAATAATTTCCAGGTTATGATCAATTGAATTACTGATCAATATTGCCACAACCCCCGAAGGGCGCCCAGCCACTCCTTGTCGTGCAGGTGCACTAAAAGTTGCATAACCATCCACCACAAACCTTCACAGTCATGGTTTCCTGTATGAATAAAACCATAGGAGACGAGGGACTATCAGACCTTTTTAAGCCAGTCTCCCAGGTTTTTCATCCCACAGCAATTCCATGAAATGAACGTTCATTCAGATTGCCTAGGGTTGCTTGTGGTTTGCGGCCATGTTTATTATGGAGGTCATCAGAGGCGCCAACCAGGTTATATTCAATGTCGCTCCCACTAATGCTAAGATCTGGGCAATGAAATCCGCAGCCTGTTCCGAGTTGGACGAGGTATTCTTAACACAGGGTGGGTTTTGTTCGCTGGCAAGCGGTTCATCGAGAAAACCATCGGCCTCTTCTATGGACCGAAATAGACATAAGTCTAAGCCATGCAATTCAAAATCCTTCCTGTGTTCCCACAGCAGCCTGACTATGATTATAGATTGGGGAGTTCAAATCATGCTCAAGTTGTTATGGTTTGCCTGCCTGATCCTCTCTGTTGTCAGAATGTAGCGTCCTCAATTGTGGGCTACCCTTGAGGATATTAAACAAGAACAATCTATTCAATCTTTGCTGGCAATTGATTTTGGGATCACTTTGCCATCCCAAGAAATACCGTGAGTCCCTTGTAAAAGAGACTTCGTCCATCTCCGTCTGTTTTTTTCGCACTGCAATACTAGGCTCCATGTCATCGCAAGTGGAATTTCTGGGAATGTTTTCCTGTGTTTTACAGATCACAATCCCTGTTGACACAATCTTTTTTTCCTTTCTGAGAAGTTGCTTATTGCAACCTCTGCACTCGCATGTTCATCACAGCTTCCCTTATTATCATCAATAACACCATTGCCATAATAAACAGATTGTTATTCACAATGGGTCCTGCACTTTTACCTTTGACATCAGGGTGCAAAGAACTCAAAGGTTTTTCGGCCATGTGAGTGTTTGTTTTGTCATCGGTCACACTCACGTATCTAGTTACTTTATTTATAACTATGGGGTAGTAAGTTGACAATCAACCTTGTTTCTGGAGATTTAGTATATCCAGGACATCGCCACTTGAGCATGCCCCTTGGTTTCCATTGTCTTCCCTCTAGGTGATTTCAGTTTTTGTTCTAAGGGTAGAGCCAAATTAATTAATGCTTTAGATTCCTCGTTAAGTTGTGTTAAATCAATCACTAGTTCATTTGCCGAATCATCGGGGTGATTTCTCGTGTTTGTCTCTTCGTCACCATTTACAGCATTGTCGTTTCCCTTCTCTTTTTTTTTGGGCTTATCTTGTGTGCCTATGCTGCTGTTTATTTTCTTTTTTTGATTAACTTTTTTTAGCGCCTTAGCCTGTGCGCGTTTCATTTTTCGAGAAAAGAAGACTGTGGCGGATTCTTCTTGATCATTGCCCTCTTATCTCACCACTAGTTACATCGTTCACCTGTCCAATGACTGGCCGTGTTGTCAAACTTCCACTAGCATGCTCTACAGATGTTGTGACAGCGTTCTCTATCAATTTAACGAGGGGTGTGAAGGGCTATTTGGAAGCTCCTCCATCTCTCCAGGAACTATGTGCCGGAATCAGCTACGTATGTACCATGCTCGTTACCGGTGCTAATACTGCAATGTTGTGAAATGAGCTAGCGAAATACATCATCCAGTTTTAGTGAATTTGCTTGGATAGCCCTTAAAAGTGCCGAAGATGATCAATCGGCAGAGGCAGTATCGGTTTTTACCCCTTCTGCTACCGCTATTGCATAAGAGCCCCGTGGGCTAGATTCAATTTTCAGCATTTCCCTAGTCGGAATGCTTGCGTCAATCCTCTCTAATTCTACAGGGTGTGGCATTTTTAAAATGCGTGAGTCTAATAGATTCATTCTCTCAGACTGACAGGTCACATAAGCTAGCATAAATCCCACTATTTTACATATTTTCCCCAACAGATCTGACATAGTATCCTTTATGGAGTTCAAATACGCATGAGTCGGGTCATGCCCTTTATCTAATAAATTTAAGACGTATGTTATGACCAGGAATGACACATTTTCTTCTCCATCTGCTGGATTGATGCCTGTCTTATCGTGAGCTGGCGAGTTATTGTTCATGCCATCTTTACTAAGAGTCTATCATCTTCAAAGGTTGCATTGTCGTGGGGATCAAGTCCCCAACACCTCTCCCGCTGTGTGATTAGCAGGAGAGCTAGTTGATGGCCTTGATAAAACTGGGACTGTAGTGCTATCTTGTCCTACTGTGGGAGCACCATATGTCTCATCATTCAGATCATGCAGACCTATGCTTCCCACTTCAGAAGGCAAAAGCATCGCCGGTGAGCTTGGTCCCAGAGAGATGCGATAGCGCCTCTCACTCATTTGCCAGTGTGGGTGCCATAATGGATACATCAGATATGTCATTTAGGGATTCCTTCAGGGGAAGGTGAGCTAGTTTACTTAATTTCTTACATGATTCCTTTCCTGTGCGGGGTGTCGTAATCTGTAATTCATCCTGAATGAGTCCTACCCCTACATTTTTAGCACATAAATGAGTGCCCAAAAGAGCACCTGCACTGTCGTTAGGTTCAATTTACAAAGATTGCAAGCTGTAGGGAATGGTGTTACCATCCATTTTACGTTCCTTAGCCAAGGACACATATAAGTTGGGGATAGTCTCCTCAGCGCTTGAGTCGTGTAATTGGGTGGGCACTGTTCCATCTGGTGCCGCATCCAATTTCACGTCGGAGATGCTTTTCCTGCTGCTTGGGCTCCCCACCATAGTCAATCAGTAGTACAGCTCAAGTTTCAATATCCCAAACACTTTCCACCAACAGTTGCAGGGATTAAATGTACCAAAGTTATCCACATGAGAAACACACATATGCAGGTTAATCAAATTTCTACTTAATTCCAATAGGTTAAATCAAAGGCTCTCCACCGACCACCACCCGCCGCACCGTCGAACAGTCCAATACTTGCGGACCCTTCCAGTGCGCGTGCTGTAGCCAATCCGGAACAGGGAAGGAGGAGCTGCTGTCAACGGTGCGCGCGTAGGGGTGGCATATGGAGAGGGGCGAGACAGCAGAAAAGGTGTGTTTATATTGTGCAGTAGCGTTATAGAGACAGAGTACAACTGTGCAGCGAGTACTAGCAAGTAATGTTGGGTAAGAAAGTTGAGTTATTACTTTCTTTGTCAAGTCCCAGGCACAGCAGCCAGCGTGTTTGGAGGCACACAGTGCTTCCTCTTGCCGACTAGTTCCACCAGCAAAATCCAAAGTAGCACAATATGAGTAGCGTTTCCAGGTCGCAGCCAGCAGCGTGTCTTAGTCCAACAGTTCAACACTCGCGGACACTTCCGATTAGCCACAATTGGAGACTGTAAAGAAGCCATGTGAGAGTCTTTTCAGTCAGATCTGCATTCTGCTGACAGCATCAGCAAAGCCATGGCTACTAGCACCGTTATGCGCAGATTTGGTGGTTAAAGTCTGGTTTTGCACCGGATGTGCTAGCCAGACTTCTCAACATGCCCTTTGATGGGTCTCACCTTTTTGGCAAGGCTGTCAAGAGTCTTGAGGTTGCAGACCTGAAAGGTGGCAGCCAAATCTTTAGGTGCCGCTATTAGGCAACCTCAGCCTTTTCGACCTAGTGGACAACCTTGAATGGGTCAATCTTTTCGCTAGTACTCCTCAGTTGGAAGGGCGAGAGGAATGGCTGGTCAAAGGGGCCAAAGAAGATTCCATCGTAGTGAACGAGGGAGAGGTGCACAGCCAGCTCAAGCAGGGGCATTTTTACCATCTATATATGAGGGGTGGGCAGCGCTACTGTAATTAAATTGTAGTTCAATGTTGCTTAGTATGTATTGGAGCAAACCTTGGAGCCTTGGCACAAGGTAGAAAGCCAAACAGAAAGAAGAATCGGAACTTAATCTGATCCTAGGTGTGCTCGCTCCCAGCTCTCCAAGTTGGAGTTGCTCAAATAGTGAGTATATTCTTTACTGTTCACATCAAGCTTGAAAACAGATTCCCAGTTTTAGTAAAATTGAGAAGATTTTAATCTTCCGCTTTATTGTGAGGCATAGGCGTTTTTTAGTTACATAGCGCCAACAGATTTAATTGCCAATGCATTTCGGGCTACTAGACACTATATATTATAATATTTTCATCAAACAGGTAGTTGTGTAACATCAATCAAGCAATTCGCATATCAAGATGTTCACATATGTTGTCCCAAAGGGAAGTCACAATGTGATATCATTTTGCCATATTCAGTCATTTTCAATACATTTTGCCCAAACGAATATGTGAAAATACATTCAATGAATAGTCACATACCAATTGTAGGCGGTATCCAAATAGTCAAAATAGACCAACGAAAATAAACAGGTAAAATATAGTCCATTAGCTCAGTTGCTAGGTAAAATGCACTACAGTGTTATTCTAGTTCATGGTGTCTGTACCTGTATTTCAAAAGGGTACCGTCTGTATCTTGTGTGCTGTCTCAGCGTTAGGCTTCCTTACGTTCTAATCGTCGTGGTAACCTGTCATTAAACAAATTTTAGTGACCCTGTAATATTTGCTTATACGTATTGTTCGATCGTGGGTTGTGGAACCGCTCCCGTCCCTTAGCTGTCCTCCCCGTTTTACCTTTGTAGACCCTCCATGCTACGAGGTGGCTCTCGTTCTGAAAACCCTGCGTCTGTGTCAGACGCCTGTTTTCAAGTGTGTTTACTGCCGTAACCCAGCAACCCGCGCAGGCGCAGATTATGCGGGGAAAGTCACATTCTCGTCGCTGACGGGTAGTCCGCCATAACGTTAGTTCGTCTGGGCAAATGCAGTGCGTATCCCTTGTCTATCGTACCATGTATTCTTGTGTGTTCATGCATATGTGTATCTATGTTTAAAGCATTAGCTGTCATTCGGGTCATGTGTACAAAGCTTGCGCATGTTAATTTCATATTGGGGTAGAACATTATACGTTTTCAGTACAGATTTTAAGTTTTGGAGTGCATCAATTAGAGAGCAAAAACTAGAATGCAAAAATTAGTATGCATCTAGTCCTCTATGGTTGGGACATAATCCACAATTAGATTGCATAATATAAAATAAACTAACAATAAGAATCAAAATAAAAATGACATATGTTGTGAAAGACTGTGGGGTGTGTTATGGCAGGAGACCAGTCTCCTGCCTTGGGTCCCGCTTGGACAAATGCCTCACGGGAAAGCACCCCCACAGTGTGTAGTCAGATAATTGAACAGATAAAATCATAAAATGGTTTCTTCACACAATGTCCATGGTTGTTCGGTGTACCTTATCTCCAAGTCGATTTCTTTCACAAACATACGTAGTTCATCTCTTCATTGATCCCGCCTGGTTTTAGTGAATCTAGTCTATCAATCCAGTAGGTCTCTTGTTGATTAAGCCTTCTGGTTAGGTCCTCATGTTTATCTCTAGGCTTTACTACTTCTGGGACCTGAATCCTGGTCTGGTTGATGTTGTGTTTCCTCATTTCCCATGGTCTCGCTACTGCAGACTACTTATTGTTTGTGCGAATACATGATCTGTGTTCATTCCAGCAGATCCTCCCTGACATCGTCGACTGTCCAACGTAGTAAATGCCACATGGGTATTTGATGGCGTATATTATGTTGATTGTGTCACATGTTGCAGAACTCATTAGTCGAATCTTTTCTCCTGACCGGGGGTGATTTATTGTATTGCCTTTGATGATGAAGCTGCAGTTGCTACAATGTAGACATGGGTAGGTACCCGTTCTGTGTTACTGGTGGTTGTGATGGTGGTCTTGTTTTCACTAGTCTATCTCTTACATGTTTGCTCCTTTTGTATGCAAAAATACGATTGTCCTTAAATAGATGTTCAACTCTAGTGTCATTCAGTATCTGCCAGCTTTTCATAAAGGTCGCTTTGATATGGCTACTTTGTTGCGAATAGCACGATACAAAGACCATTGGGGTGTTTGATCTCTGTGGTTTCTTTCATTTGCGTTCCATTTGTCTGAGATGAGCGTTCTTTGGCTGCTATGGTTTCTTCTTGTTTGTATCCTCTAGCTTCAAACTTTCTCCCCATAGTCTCTCTCTGGTGCATAACTCTGGGTCTTTCACAATCCGCTTCACTCGCATCATTTGGCCATAAGGTACATTCTTGAGTAGGCTAGGCTAGTGGAAACTGAGTCGGTGTGGAAGATTATTGTGATCTGTGTCCTTCCAGTAGATGTTTCTCATATCTCCCTTCCCAGGTATGGCCACGTCTAGAAAATGGATGTCTATTGTGGAACTCTCGTGGGTAAATTGTATCCGTGGATCTATTGTGTTTAAATAGACAGATGTTGTAATGTTTCGGGTGGTCCTGTCCATATTCCAAATATATCATCTATATACCTTGTCCACAATGCTATGTTGTCCTTCAAATGCGCCTGTGATAGAACATGTTCTGCCTACCCCAGACACCCTGGAGCCAGAGGCGGGTTTCACTTGTGAATCCTGCCAAAGGCAACGCGAACAATGGGATCAAACCTGGTATGGCGCGCAGAGTAAATCTTAAGAAGGACCTTTCCACAAAGAAATGGCAAAAAATGAAGACCGGGGCCTTTTTGTAAAAAGGGCACCCTTGGGTGCTTTACTGCAGCTGGGAATGAAGCCCATGTTAAATGCACACCACGGTAGTTGAAACAAAACCACTGCCACCAGTTATTCGTTGAGGAAAGGGTAACATAAAAAATGTTACATGAGAAGCTAGACAAAGTGGATACTAGGTAACCCCTCCAGCCCGCTATTGTAAGATAGTGTGTGCTGGGTCTAGAAAGTTACAAATGTAAGTAAAGTCAATTTCACTTTACTGCTTTTAGGAACAGTAGTTTAACCAAGAGACGGTATGCAAACCTTTGGGAAAGCTGAGAGACTTCCCTGTGTCACTGCACTGAAGGTGCTGTGTGACACAATGTAAAAGATGCCGCCTATGGAGTTTGTCAGACTCCATAACTAAAAGAAAGTGTTCACATAAATACATGAGCGAGTGGGGAAAAAGGGTCTCTCTCCCCTCAAAATCCAGTAAAGTTGCTGGGGGTCTCTAAGGTGGGGGGGGAATTAGCACATTTTTGAGAATTCTCCCTAACACAGCCACTATGATGGGAGACACCTGATTAAAAGGTGAGGGATTTTGGACTAAAGTCAGTCAACCACTGGGAGAAACACCCGACAAACCGCGAACGAAGCTTGCTGCATCCTCCTGGACCTTTGAATTGCCCGGTGAAGCCCTGCTGCGGTGTTGAAACTTTTTTTTTTTCTAATCGACAAGAGAAGCTCCAGAAGGGACAACTTCTTCCCTTATGTTAGTGGGACCAACTAACCCAGAGATGAACTCCACTGGACCATCTTCCCTGATTGGCTGTAGTTCTTCGCTGCTGCAAGAACAGAGTGCCAGGGGTCGAGAAATCGTAGTAGAGTGTAACGTCTGAAATCTGGCCAGAAGCTCCAGGAGTCTCCTAAGGACCATCCAGAAGTGCAGGACCCGAGGAGTGAAGGAAGCCCAACGGAGATCCGAGGTGGTGCTGTTTACTGAGCGCTGTAATCGCAAAGTGCTGCGGATCGAAAAGAGCCTGTAGCTGCCGACGAACTCCCAAGTTCCCGGTGCAGGAGCCCTCCAGACGACCTACCTCTTGTCCCCACGACTGAGGCTCATGTCTGCACAGCTGCAACAGGACAGAATCCAGCTGGACCATTCTTCTTCAAACCAGAGGTACTGTTGAGGCGTGGGGTACTTACCTCATTGTTTCTTTGGCTGTGTTCTTCTCAGTTGATACTTGCATTGGCTTACTTTGTGGAGTTGATTCTAGCTCTGCTTTTCACAAGTGTAACAGCTTGTGACCCTACAAGTGATTTCTCCAAAAGTCTTTGTGCAAGACTTTTATTATCTAAGAAGTGCCTCAGCTCCATAGACTGTGCTCCAATTGACTTTGGCTGTCCTGGTTCCCTGCAGAATCTTCTAGTCCGTTGACTTGGATATTTCAGTCCCTCATAGGTGGTAACTTGTTTTAGACTTTTATTGCTGAGAAAGGCTTGTCTAGACTTCACTGGAAGATTTAAGCATACTCTCATACCTATCTGAGAAACTTTTTAACCTTTGTTTCCGTCGTTTAAGCTTTCCTTTCTGCAACCTCAGACTTTTCAAAGTATAACTAGTGATATATAAATGCCATTACTGTCCTTGTGAATGAAGTCACCTCTGAGTGTAGGAAGTGTGCAACAAGCATATCCAAAGAGTATCCACTAACTTGTTTGATTCAGAAACATTTTTGAAGTATATTTGCAGTGTTACCTATCTTGCCTTTTTTAAAGAATGCTTATTTAAAAACTGATGTTAAATAACTATAACTGAAACCTTGATTGTAAGTGTTAATTGTATGTGCAAATTTCATTGCTACAACTTAAATTTACCCCTCTTGAGATAGGCCTGACTGCTCAGTTACACTACCAACTTGTGTAGTACAGACCTATACCAAAAGGTGGGTTACATAATACCAAGCATATAAGTGTTGTGTAGTCCCACACAGTGTTGCTACATCAATTCCTACCTAACGGGGATGCCTTTTCGTTTCCATGGGAAGGGAAGTTCCTGTATGTGTTCCCATCCATCCCACTGGTGCCTCAAGTGATCAACTTCTTCAGACCGTATCAGTGCAAGCGGATATTGGTGGCCCCCTGCGTGGCCGATACAGTTTTGGTATTCAGTACTGTTCGCACTCGCCTTGGTAACTCAGATCAGGATGTATCCACACCACAATCTGTCTAGGTACCAGGGAGCTGTGCTTTATCACAATCCGGCCTCACGCAATCTGACAACCTGGCTCACATGTTCCTAGAGTTTGGGTCAATCCTGGTACTGCAAGACTGCCAAGACGTAGCTCGGGCCTGGGCTCCATCCACTTTGTCACAAAGCAAGTGGAAACGGTTTGCAATCTGGTGCAGAAGACATAGGCTGCGACCCCGAACCAACGCAGGATATTCTTCCATATTTGTTGTCCCTGGTTCAAGTAGGTTTGACTCACTGCTCCATTAAGATGCACTTGGCCGCCATCTCCAGATACAATTGCTTGCCTTGCACTCCTTCTTTCTTGTCTTACAGGTTAGTGAAGGACATTTTTTTTTAAGAGGCCTTTTCAGATATTTTCCGCCTGTCCAGCGTCCACCTCCAGCTTGGGAGCTTAACGTTATTCTTTCCAGGCTCATCACACCACCCTTTGAGCCTATGCACAAGGCTTCCCTCAAGCATCTCTCCTGGAAGTCTACGTTTTTAGTGGCCATAACTTTTGCCAGGCAGGTTGGTGAAATCCAGGCATTTTCCGTTAAGGCCCCTTACCTGACTTCACCCATGCAAAGTTATCTTGCGCACTTACCTAACCGTTTATGCCTAAAGTGCTGTCCACGTTTCACCTCAATTAACCTTTTGTATTGCAAGTGTTATTCGGCTCGCCTTCTTAACCAGCTGAGCTTTCATTGCACTCGTTAGACCCAGTCCGTGCTCTTAAGTATTACATCGCCCATAACAGGAGCCTCCTTCACACTTGTCAGCTTTTTGTGACATTTGGTCCCTCTGTCGCGGGAAAGTGTCTATCCAAGCCTTCCATTTCCATATGGATCTCTGCATGCATCTCCTTCAGCCACCAGCAGGCTAGCAAGCCTCTTTCTGGCAGGCCCAGCGCACACTCCACCAGGGCTGTGACAGTCACCACGGCTTCTCTGGGATCCCGATGCTAGACATCTGCAGAGCAACCACATGGAGATTGGTACACAGATTTACCAAGTTCTACTGTGTCGATGGGGATTCTGTGGCAGTCGAAAGCTGGCCAGTCTATTCTTGAGAACCTGTTTGGGTGAGGTTAGTTGGTCTCTAGTGGTACGTTTTGCTACTTGAGCTTGCCTCCTCCCTTTTCTCGTGGTTATATATTGCTTTGTAATCTATTCACAGCATGTGAATCTATAAAAGATCCAATGCTGGAGAAGTAATACGTTACTTACCAGCGTTGGTATCTTTCATAGATTCATATTCGACCCTCCCGCTGCCCTGCTGGCTCTTCTTTGGCTCATACTGCCGCTCACGTCGATTTTCAAAAATCTGAAGATGGGCAACAGCAGCGTAGATAATGGAGTCTTGCTAATTGGCTGTGGGCGGTTTGACACAAAAGTGACTATTACAGAGCACAAAAGTTACTGAAAGTTTGTTTACATTTAAACTGCTCTAAGTTACTGAGGAGTCCCAGCTCAACGACAGGGAATATTCACTGCATATGAATCTATGAAGGAGACCATTGTTCTTGAGCAGGCGTTACGGGTAAGTAACTTATTCCTTACCTGTACCGATATGTTTTCACTTATAGATTCACATGTGACCCGTCCAACCTCCCTGGGAATGGTGCCACATTTTTAAATCTGCAAGTTACAATATTGACAAGTCAATTAAATGGAGTACAGAAGTCAATACAAAAAAGGTTGGTGGTTGTTGGGGGGGGGGGGTTCTGTTGAAACATATGAATACCATGTTATTATTGGTTAATGGGAGGTAAACATTTCATTGTTTTGTTTTCATGGGGTACACACAAAAATGAAAAATGTTACTACCTAAAATAGGCTTATCAGAGGCTAGTAGTAACAAGTTAAACGTACATGTCTAGATATTCAATGCACAGATGCTATCCACTCATGGGACAGAGATGGAATAGGCATCCACTTCATATGCCATCCAGTCATACATACACCCATATCAATGCCCATTTCTAGATTTGGTAAACTAGTTATAATATTCAGGATATATCACTAGACGGCTGCCTATGTACAGCATGTTAACATTGAACATGGGCAAACTACAAAAGTACTGTTACAGGTAATTCACGTTTTCCTTCCATACATATGTGACTACTCAAGATGGCATCAAATTTGAATCTGAAGATGGCTTCTATTTGAGGAAGCATAATGGGGAAAAACATTGACTTTGTCCCGTTATCCAGTTACTCCTATAACGTTATCTACTTCAAAATCTAGTAAATCAAGTATAACCATCTGGGCCAACTACTAGATAGAGGCTTGTGCATACAATGCGATTCAAAACCTGGTTCAACCTTCCAAAATACTACTGCACATAAGTAAAATGTACCTTCTTTTTCACTGCCAACGATTGAAAACATGGGGATAGCATTAGGGCTGGTATTTGTTAATTAGGCACCCTGTGTAGAATGAAGGGCTCCTGCAGAGTTTCCTTGCGAGATGGCTTCCTTTGAACAGGTGCCCACCTACTAGGTGCTGGTAGACCCAGGCTACATCCTTGTAGACAGATGTATGTAGTCTTCATTGAAAGCAAACGGAGTATACTGTGCTGGCATGGCTATTCACCACTGACCATTTTGCCGGTCTGTAAAGTTATCAACTTAGGTCAAGATAAACAAGTCAGAAAAACGATCTCCATCTCACCAACAGATCCTGCTTGGTTCAAGATGGGCATGTGCCATCCTCTTTTTCATCATGTTTCCTCTTTTCCCAAATGTTTACTCCAGCAGTTCTCCAATTCCATCATGTACCTTCTGCTGCCTTTTACCATTGACACACTTGTCTCTTTGTCCAAAAAACTTGCAACACTATCTAATTGGATTCCAAAGGCTCCATATTCTCTTCACTTGCTGTAATTCTTCTATGCTACTTGAATGACCATTCCTCAGTCTGTTCTCGTACTTCCCTATACTTGCTACCATTGACTATTGGATTACATTCTGCCCCCTTCCCTCTCCTTTGCTTTTTGTTCCCTCAATTCTTTGCTGCTTGTGTCCTGTACTCCATCCCGTCCTTTCTTTCTTACTGATTACTCTCTTCTCTAAATTCTTGTGCCATCCTCATTTGCCTTTCTCAATCTCTTCTGCCTGTAGCCCCCCACCTCCCACTGCTTCCCTCATTCCATCCTTTCACCCGCCTTCGTCCCATACACATTGTTTCCGTTGCCCCCACATGCTTGTGCACTGGTGGGATCACTAATTGCGCTGTTCTTTCTTTTTCAGCTGCCGGGGTTGTTGGAGCTATTGGTGGAATACTTCCGTCGATGCCTAATCGAGATCTTTGGAATCTTAAAGGAGTATGAAGTGGGAGACCCTGCACAGAAAACATTATTGGATGCTGAAAGGTTACGCCTGGCTGGCAGCCCCTCGCCATCAGAAGAGGAAGAGGAACGCGAACAGCAGCAAAGGGCCAGAATCAGGGCAGAGGTAGAGAATCTTCTCTGCAATGATGATGAGGAGAATGTCGAGGAGATGGCCTTTTCAGAGAAGAATAGAGTGCCATTGGATGACACAGAGGAAAATTTGAAGCAAGCCAGTAAATTTGACAAGCTCCCCGTAAAGATTGTTGACAAAAATGACATGTTTGTCGTGGATTATTCTGCTAAGCTGGGTCGTGTGCAGGAGTTTGACAGTGGTCTGTTGCACTGGCAAATAGGTGGTGGGGACACCACTGAACATATCCAAACACACTTTGAGAGCAAATTGGAGATTGCATCTGCTCAGAAAAGCACTTCCCCCAACCCCATCTCCCAAAAATGTCCAGATGCTGAAAGTAACCCAGGGAATAAAGATTGTGTTGAACCTGTCACTGTGGACCGACCTGTTGAGAAAAGTGTAATTGCCACAATGGATGATGTACTTTCTGCACGCCCAGGATCCCTGACTGAGGAAGGGGTCAAGAGCACAGAAGCAGCCAAGGAAAGCAACAAGTTCCCCTTTGGTCGGAATGCAGTGCAGGTCAACCGGAACCTTACGATTCTGGAGGATGAGCCTCACAGCAAAGACGAAACACCACTTTGCACCTTACTGGACTGGCAAGACTCTCTGGCCAAACGTTGTGTGTGTGTGTCCAACATAATCAGGAGTTTATCTTTTGTGCCCGGAAATGATTTTGAAATGTCCAAGCACCCAGGGCTGCTCTTGCTTCTTGGAAAATTGATTCTACTGTACCACAAGCACCCTGAACGCAAACAGGCACCACTGACCTACGAGAAAGAGGAGGAGCAGGACCAAGGGGTGAGCTGTAACAAGGTTGAGTGGTGGTGGGACTGCTTGGAGATGTTACGAGAGAACACTCTTGTCACTTTGGCTAACATCTCTGGCCAGCTGGACCTCTCCCCGTATCCAGAGAGCATTTGCCTGCCCATACTGAATGGGCTACTTCATTGGGCTGTGTGCCCATCAGCTGAGGCCCAGGACCCTTTTTTTGCTCTGGGTCCCAACGCAGTCCTCTCCCCTCAAAGACTTGTCTTGGAAACTCTCAGTAAGCTCAGCATCCAGGATAGCAATGTAGACTTGATTCTTGCAACACCTCCTTTCAGCCGCCTGGATAAGCTCTATAGCATGCTCGTGCGTTTCCTGAGTGACCGAAAAAATCATGTTTGTCGGGAAATGGCTGTGGTACTTCTTGCCAACTTGGCACAGGGTGATAGCATAGCAGCACGTGCAATTGCTGTACAAAAAGGCAGCATTGGCAACCTGTTGAGCTTTCTGGAGGACGGTCTGGCAGCCACTCAGTTCCAGCAGAGCCAGGCCAGTGTACTGCACATGCAGAACCCCCCCTTCGAAACAACGAGCATGGACATGATGCGTCGGGCTGCGAGGGCTCTGCTTGCAATGGCCAAGGTGGATGAGAACCACTCTGAGTTCACCTTATATGAATCGCGCCTGTTGGACATCTCTGTGTCGCCTTTGATGAACTCTTTGGTATCGCAAGTCATTTGTGATGTACTGTTTTTAATAGGCCAGTCATGACAGCCGTGGGATGCCTGACCCCCCTATCCCTGTGTGTGTGCGCGTGAGTGGACATCTTGGGAGAGAACAAACTGACTGTTGCCCTTTATTTATGCAAAATGACCTCAGAATCCACGGTCTGCCCTGTGCTGTCCTGCATCTCCTTGGGGATTGACACACCAACTCACCTCTTTCTCTCCATCCTTAAGTCCCACAGCCTCACTTCCAAGCGTGCCCTCTACCCCCTCCAAGGAGACAACGTTCTGACTACATAGACAATGGGTTTTTTATTTTAACCAAAGTTACTGTTTACAGTGAGTTTGGGGAAGGACACACTTGCGTCGCCCTTTTAACCACGGAGGAGGGCACTAATTTCATAACTTTTTAAATGGTATAAAACATTTAGGGGCAAGTGTGACCTCTGAACTCTGTGTGGTTTGTCGTTGTACATTCACAATCTTACAGGAACCAAGAACTTAGCAGTTGTGAACAGCCCTTGTCTGATGGAGGCCTGTACAGTAGACTGTAGAACTTTGTGCTGTACACCTTAAACTGTAAAACATCATGTAGTAATGTTGAAACCTGAATAAACGCTGGACCTGCAGCAAGCTGTAGTTTTTTAAAAAAGTTTTTAGTTTAATGTTGAGGAGAAAAAAAAGCTTTTCCCCCAAAGCATCATGTGTGAGAACCTACAACACCCTGACCTCGCTCTTCCTTCTCGTTTGTACGAACAGCACCTCTGACCTGGTTTTAACCTTTAACTGCAGCCGAGCGCTGCCTTGTGTGTATATATTACTACGTTGTACATTGCACATACCTCCCCCAGTGTCGGTCCCTGGCAGTTTTCTCCCAAACCTCCTCTTGCCCCTTTATAGTACGACGAGTTAGAGTTGAAGACCTGCAATTATTTAATCTCTCCAGACATCCTCTCGCCCTGGAGGGAGCTGTACAGGTCTCCTTGTGTATAAAGTCTTTGCTGGCGAGGCAGCCAATCAACTTATATATATTTTCCTGTTTATTTTTTTTTTGTTTTGTTTTTTTCTTATCGAGGTGTGACAGTTCTAGGTTCCGTTGAAGTACCTGATGAAGAAACACAATGGCGATTTTTCAGTGATAAACTCGGCATATTTGTATTTCAAACGATGTAGCTAAAAACTTGCTGTAAATTCTTCCCTTTTTTCCTTTTTTGGCTTAATGAATATCATTTATTCAGTATGAAAATCTTTATACTATATGTTCCACGTGTTAAGAATAAATGTACATTAAATCTTGGTAAGATGTTTGTAAGGATTTTTATTTTCACATAAATATGGAACAGTGTCTTGCACTTTAATCACCATTTCCTGCGATGGGCAATCGCAGATGTTCGGCGTCTCATGTTGCAGACCCTATACACAAGGTGATGGCTGTCCCAGTGCCAAATACAATCTGAGCTTTCCCTTCCAAACCAAGACAAAAGGGGCTGTCACAAACACTGTAACTGTTCCAGGTCTGTATTACGGAGCACTTGTCCTATTGAACTTGTCCCTTACTCCTTATTTTGAACACTGATCATAAATATTGTTATAGGTCAGATTAGAAAAGTACTCTAAAATGCACATGTCTGAGGTTATTGGTGTATTTCTGGGCTTGTAAATATGAGTTTAGTGTGATAAACCTCAAGGGGATTGTATATTTCTGGGGCTCACAATCTGTTTTTGTTTTACGTGCTATGCATAGATTACCATCTGCTAGGTTGTCCAGAGTGTTACAACTGTTTGAAAGTAAACGATGGGCATCAACAGGGGTGTTCTGTAACATTACCACAGCAATGCATATACATGCTGCCCAGAGTCCTTCAAGTCTCAACACCCACAGGTTTTTTTTTGCCATTCAACTGTCATAGTGGTGGCGCAAAAAAAAAATCTGTATCTGCAGTTAAATTGGGGTTTCGATCCTGCATATTAACAGGACAGGTTGTGGGAGAGTGCTGCATACCATTTTTGTGGCGTTATGGTCTCAAACACCCAGTGTCAATGGGCCTCATGAAAAAGGTGATGTGAGAGGTGATTGCAATCCCAGTGCCAAAACTATCTGAGCTTTCCTTTCCAAACCAAGACAGTGACAGTCAGAAACACAGTTTGTAACTCTGCCAGGTCTGTATTTGTCCTTCTTAATGTGTTCCTAACTTCTTATTCTGAACACTGATCAGAACTATTGTTGTAGGTCAGATGAGAAAAGTACTCTATAATGCACCTGTCTGAGGGGATGGGTGTATTTATGGCGCTCACAATCTGTTTTTGTTTTGCATGCGTTGCATAGACAACCATTTACTAGTTTGTCCACAGTACTACAGCCTGTTGACTGAAAGTAAAAGATGGGCATCAACAGGGGTGTTCTGTAACATTACCGCTGCAATACTTGTACAGGCTACCCACAGTGCTTCAAGTCTTCACACCCTCAGGTTGGTTTTTTGCCATTCAACAGTCCTAGTGGTAGAACAAAAGAAACCTCTGCATCTCCAGCAGAGTTGAGATTGCGACCTTTCAGATTAACAGGACATGTTATAGGTGAATGCTGCAAATCATTTTTGTGGATTTATGGTCTCGAGCCCCCAACGCCAATGGCACTCAAGAAAAAAATACAGACCACTTTTAAACTGTCCAAGCCGCAGTTTGAGGTTTCTCCAGATTTATATATCTGTTAGGACAGTTTTTCTGAAGTCCAACTAAGGGCTTAGTAAAACCATTAAACTGAGACAGTACAAGACTCTACTCTTAGTATAAGGCTGTACCATCTGAGTTCATGGTAGCGTAGACCAAGCAGCCAGGCTTATCTTAGGAGGGAGAGAGGGCTGTAGAATCAGTACAAATGAAGTTGTAATACACAGCAGCTATTACAAAGCTAGGTCCAAAGAAACACTGAAACACCATGTATGTTATTTAAATAAACCATTTATTTTTACAAGTAGGGCCAAATAAATCTTGGGGGGGAAATGAGTACTATCACAGATCATATAAACACATTATACAAAAACACAACCCTATCCTTGAAGGTACACAGACCAAAGCATATATCCTTATTTGTAACACCTAACAGGAGTTCTAAGGAAATCAAAACTATTAGATACTTGTAGATTACTTTCAGTAATACAAGGGTAGTAGTCCCTTTCAGTTGTACCGTGACGCTCAGCAAGAAATCAGTCCTATCAACTGGACAATATACTTTTTTGATCTAGTGAAACACAGATATTCGGAACAGTATAAACCTATAATTCTGATTCAGGATAATTCTAGGGGAGTTTGACCTTCAATTACAGTTGCTTTTCAGTTCACAGACTAAGGGAAGCAGTAACACTTAACTTATTTTAGGATAACACAGTTTTCTGATGCTTGTGATTCTGCTTAGAATCACATGCTGTGACCTATTCCAAGATGGCCGCCGTGGTGAGGAGTCGCATCTGAACTGCGCTCCGCCCGGACCGCCGTGCAAACTAGCAAAGATCTAGCAGCATAAGTGGCCAGCATCGGCGGATCGCCCACGCAGCATAGGGGACCCCCGCCCCCGGGTGGTGTCGGCGCCCGACGAGAACAGTGGTCTTCGCAGAAACTGAAGCGGGAGAGACATCGCGACCTCCCCCACAGCAGAACTGAGGCGAGCGCTGGAGCAGCAGAGAGGCCGTGGAGAAACTCACCCAGAGTGGAGGGACTCGGGGACCCCCCTCCCGCGCCACGAAGGACCGGAGCCCCCCGATTCCGGTGTCCGCGGGGAGACCGGAGAAGGAACGCGCCTCCGCCCGCCGGTGGTGAATGGTGTCGGCGGGCGGGGAACGCGGGCGGCGCGGGATTGCAAGAACAGGAGACCGCAACTTCGGGGGGCCCACACAGGCGGAAGGCTGTGGGCACCGGCGAGGCTCCTAGGGCGCCGGCACGCGGGGCGGACCGCTCGGATCCCTGAGCGGGGGCCGCCCTGCGACTTCCACGGCTCCGCGGGCTCCCACGCGCAAGAGGTGAGTCCGGATGGGAGGGACTCTGGTGCCGATCCCGCGTTAGAAGAGGAGAGTGAACGGAGGGGGACGAAGCGAACCCCCAGGAGAGACTCAGCTCAGCCTCATGTCACGGGGACACCCTGGGAGGTTGAGACTCATAAGGACTTCCAACATTAGAAGGTAAACGAGGCAAGTGGCTGGAGCAATACATCAACACAAGCTCATCAAAAGCAGGCCAGATACCAGTGGGAGGCTCATCAAGGGGGGGCAGAACCACCATTAGGAGTGGGGGGAATCGGACACTTGAGTGAAGGAGACAGAGAGGGGCTTCCTTCCCCCCCCTCGAGAACGCGGACACATCCCACTATAGTGTCGGTCAGGAGCACCCCAATCACTATAGGCGCAAGACGGCGGCTCCAGCAAGCTCAGACTCGACTACCCCTTACTCATTAGGGGATAGGAAAGAGAATATAACCCAGAGGGACCAAAACAGAGGAAGGTAAAACAGGCAAATAGGTTCCCCAGGACCAAGGATAGAGCTGATAAGTCCAGGAACGTCCCAGAAAAGCATTGTACTATGTCAAGAGCCAAAGGGAAAGGCAACACCACGCAACAAACGCCACAACCTTCCAAGCAAGACGCAAACATTTTACAAATGTGGTCGAGTGAAGGAATGACACAAAACAGAAATCAACCACATGAGGACTCTCAGAAGGGGAGGACCCACCCACCACCAACAGCCACCCACGAGAGAAGACATGCAGACATGGTTCCAGGACTTGCAAGAAAAATTCATGTCCACGGTGCAGGAACAATTCAGCACGATGAAGGACGACATGAAGCAGGCGGTGCAGGACTTGAAAATAGACATGGCCAAACTAGAGGAGAGAACGGACATAATGGAGAGATCAGTTCAACAGGTGGAGGAAGATACTACACAACTCAGTGAAACTCACGAGCACTTAGTAAGACTTACCCACAACCTGGAAATCCAGTGCGAAGATTTAGAAAATCGTTCTCGACGATCTAATATTCGCATCAAAAATATGGCGGAGACCGTTCTAGATGGGGACCTGAAACTCGCAGTGATGG
This sequence comes from Ambystoma mexicanum, assembly GCF_040938575.1. Taxonomy (NCBI): domain Eukaryota; kingdom Metazoa; phylum Chordata; class Amphibia; order Caudata; family Ambystomatidae; genus Ambystoma; species Ambystoma mexicanum. The sequence goes on from NC_090934.1 coordinate 210,475,813, forward strand.
AAGTCTTCAGAGATGTCCTGGATGCTAAAGATACGGACGGAATTGGAATAGACGGTCCACAGGGTAGGGCCGAAGAGGTCACGAGCAACTGGAGAAAGACCTAGGGACCTCCTGGCGGCTCTCATCATACCCACAGAAAGAACAGATATTGAGGAGGGCGAGAGAAATGGAACACATCAGAATGAATGGGCAAGATATACAATTATATCAGGACCTCGCCCTGGTGACACTACAAAAAAGGAGAGCTATGGGCCCCCCAGTAAAGGCGTTGGTAGCAAAACAAATCTGCTACAAGTGGACCATCCCTTTTGCGCTGCTATTCACCTGGGAAGGGAAGCAAAGAAGAGCTACCACATGGGAAGAAGGCCTTAGCATGATGGGCCTGCAGGAAGAGGAGGCGGATTCGGAGGAAGCCAGATCGGGGGGAGGAAATTTGAGAAAGCCGAGAGGCTGGGAAACAGTCAAGCAGAGAAGAACAAACCCAGGAAGAGAGAATCGCAGGAAATAATGGACGGAAAAGAGATGAAATTGAACACTGAGACCTAGAAGAAGGGGAAATGATAACTCTTGGCTCACGAAGAGGGTGAGCGGGGAGATATGAACAGCCACTTATCATGGGAAGGCGGTCCGGGAAGGGCCCACGGGCTTGGAATCGTACTGGAGAGGATGGAAATGTGGGGTTTAGAATTCTCTACGAACTTGACCCCCGAGGATAAGATGGGCAGGGAGCAATGGGTGCAACGCCCTAGTGTCATTAGGAACCCTCGCCCAACTCGTGGGCAAAATGTTTGGTTTAATGTTGCTTGTTGCGGGGGGAGGCAGTTAAGGGGGGAAGGGTGGGGGGAAATGGGGCGGGCATAAACCACACAGGGCACGCATGGGGACTAGAACATTTGGCATGAACACGTAGAAAATGGGGAAGATACGCATTTTAAGCTATAGCGTGAGAGGCATAAACCATCCAACGAAAAGGGTGAAGCTGGAGAAACAGCTGAAAGGGGAGAAGGCAGACATTTTACTACTTCAGGAGACCCATATCAGGACGAGGGATAAGCAGGAAACTCGCATTAGAGGGTATAAAATCTGGGCGCAGGCAACAGCAGAGAAAAAAGCGGGGGTGCTAATTCCGGTAAGGGAAGGGAGAGGCCAGTCTGGTGGATATTCTCGCAGATGATGAAGGGAGATATATTCTGGCTAATGTGGACATCCATGGTTATCGCATTACCCTAGTATCGATTTATGCTCCAAATCAGGGGCAAGATGGCTTCCTTAGAGAAGTACTGGGAAAACTAGAAGGCTTTGCGAGGGGGGAGGTGATATTAGGAGGTGACCTCAACATGGCATGGAACCCATCTTTAGACGGGAGTGCAGGCAATGCCCAGGGTCAGGGAGCACCATCAAAACACCTCAAACAGCAGATGGACCACTTGGCCCTAAACGATGTGTCGAGGGAACGAAAGGGGTACACATACTTCTCGCATGTCCACAATTCCATGTCAAGGATCGACTATTTCTGGGCCTCGATGGGTCTATTGGGAAGGATACAAGGGATAGAACTGGGAGCGATAGCACTTTCGGACCATGCTCCGCTGTGGCTTGACATAAACTTACAGGGGAAATCGAATGGCCTGTGGAGGTGGAGATTACCCCTGGACATAATCCAAGATCCGATAACGGGAATCAATAAAAGAAATGATCGAAGAATACTTTGCACAAAACGACACCGGAAAGGTCTCCATGGCCACAACTTGGGATGCGTTTAAAGCTGTACTGAGAGGGAGGATCATAGCCCTGAAAAGTACGAAGGAAAAGCAAAGATATATGTGGGAAAAGGAACTGGAAAAGTCCATAGCGGAGCTATGAGGAAATTCTGACCCACCCCACTATTGCCAACAAGAAAGCACTGAAACATATGCAGGGCCAATTGGAGCAACTGCGCTCAAAAGGAGCAGAAAAACTACTGTACTTGAGACAGATACTATATAAAAGCTAATAAAGCAGATAGACTCCTGGCGAGACAACTCCGCACAAAGCAGAAAGAACTAACGATTAAAGCCATACAAAACTCCAAAGGGGAATTACAGACTAGAACGCAGGATATAGGAGGGGCGTTTAGAGAATACTATCAAAAGTTATAATCCTCAGACTCCCCAGATGCAGAGGCACAAGACACATATCTGAAAGACCTCCCCATACTGCGAATCACAGAACAGGATAGACAAGCCCTAGACAATCCAATCAGGGAAGAGGAAGTTAAAAAAACAATAGCAGATCTCCCGGTAAATAAAGCACCGGGTCCGGACGGATTCTCAGCCCCTTTCTATAAAACGTATGTGGAACAGATATCCCCAACCCTCACTAAGCTCCTAAACACATTCAAAGATAGCGCCAATGTGACTCCCACAATGAATGAGGCGAAGGTGTTAGTCTTCCATAAACCAGGGAAAGATCCGGAAAAAACAGGCATAACACATACCCCAGCGTTAATACTCGCTGTAGATGCCGAGAAGGCATTTGACCAGGTAGAATGGTCAATGCTATTAAGAATCCTAACCCACATGGGATTTGGGGAACAATATATAGCCATGGTAAGGGCGAACTACAACTCCCCATCAAGTAGGGTAGCAATCAATGGAGAGGTTACGGATAGGATTCTAATATCTAGGGGTACGAAACAGGGCTGCCCACTATCCCCACTTTTGTACGCCATATTCCTGAAACCATTCTTAATAAAAATAAGGGAGACTGCACACATTAAAGGGATTGCAATGGCAGGAACACAGCATAAAGTAATAGCATACGCAGATGACATACTGATAGCCATGGAAGATCCAGAGGCAACTTTACAGGCAGTGGTGAAGGAATTAGAGGAATTTGGGAGCATTTCAGGACTGAAAATGAATAGGAAACTGTCAGAAATCCTGATTCTGGCGGGAGACGAGGAGAAGATAGTAAGGGCAGCTAACCTACTGGATCTAAAAATTGGCGGGAAAAGCATAAAATACCTGGGGATTTGAATAACCCAAAAGATGGAGCACGTATATGGGGAAAATTACCCGCAACTCCTAGCAGACATACGCAGGGATCTAGAAAGATGGAACCCACTACACACATCCTGGTGGGGCCGGATACAATCGGTCAAGATGACCACTCTCCCAAAGATGATATTCTTCTTTCAGGCTCTCCCGGTGGGAGTCCCACACACCTTCTTCAAATCGCTCTCCAAGGCTACCTTCACATTTATATGGAGAGGAAAGACCCTGAGACTAGCCAGGGCCACCCTCACAGCACCAATCAGGGAAGGGGGGATGGCGCTCCCCCACTTTAAAAAGTATTACCAAGCTGCGCAGTTAAAGGTCCTGAGGGAATGGATGGGGGGGAAACCCACAACCGATATGGGCAAAACAAGACAGGGCTGTGGCAAGGACTCCCCTGGTGGAATTACTCTGGAAGCAGAAACAACATAGACACCCTAATCTAGGGATAAGCAAAATTATGTAATCCACATTAGAAGCATGGGACTCCCAAACACGGAAGGGCATAATGTCCACGGCGCTAGGCCCCTTCACACCCATCTGTAGAAATCCCCAATTCCCACCAGGCATGGAACAAGAGGCATATGAAAAATGGGAAGATGCAGGAATAACAAATTGGGGAAATGTTTGTAGACGATCAAATCAGGTCATTTGATTCATGCCTCTTAACAACATCACGTTCCAATCAAGATAAATACAAATATGAACAACTAAAACACTGGCTGAGAAGACCGGACATTACTAAAGCGGCAACAAGGAGCCTTACCCCATTTGAAAGCTGTCATCTCCAACTCGGGGTCAAAGAAATGGGTGTCGACGCTGTACTCATTCATAAACACACAAGACGAGGAAATCAAATGGTCTTATATGATCAGGTGGGGCAAAACATTGGGGGAAGAACCAACGAAAGCCCAATGGGAGGACCTATGGAAATTAATCCCCAAATTGACACGCGCCGCACAGACCAGAGACATGTGGACCAAAATTCTGACTCAATGGCACTACACTCCAGAGAGATTACATGCCATGTTTCCCAGCACTTCAAACAAGTGCTGGAGAGGCTGTGAAGAAGTAGGTTCGTGGAGGCATATATGGTGTGAATGTAAAGGGAACCATTCTGGGAAGAAATTAAAGGAGAGATGGGAAAGATGTTTCCAGAAGTGAGGGCACTGGGACAAGGAGTTTGGCTGTGCGGATTGAGAGACCAAACAGCAAAACAAATCAATAAAAGACAGTGGAGAGGATTCATGAGGCTTCTCATAGCTGCGTGGTCAACCATGGCCCAGAATTGGAAAAACAAAGACACCCCACTAACCTTGACATGGCTACAAAAAGTGTGGGCCCAAATAACTATGGAAAAGATCACCCACACACTTCAAGGCACGAGGGACAAGTTTGCAATGGAATGGGAAGGGGTTCTGGACTACCTTCAGTCGGATTTTATGGAACATTGTTGCCCCCAGAACGTTAAAGTATCGGACATCTTCAATGCTTGAATAAGTCCCAGGAAACTGGTCAAAAGCGTCAAGGTGGGGGGGGGGTTGTTTATTATGTTGAAAATTTGTTATGTAAAACCAATAAACACATGTTAAAAAAAAAAAATCCACATGCTGTGCATATAGTCCGACATCTAGTGGTAATCTAGGAGTATTGCATCTTTATTTTCAAGATCCAAAGGTGACGTCGACATGGGTGTGACTGTAACACTATCCCGAATGTGACGTCTAGTGTACCCAAAATCCCTCACGCATTGAGGTCCCTCAGAATTATTTTTTCCGCCAACCTAGTTGGTAGTCTATGCGAAGCTCGCAAGTGTTTTATTTTGCTAACTTTGTCCCCACAACCTATGGTCGTTTAGTCTCCTGACTAATCTTCTCGACGACTGCCTCATGGGTTCCTGCTGCCGGCGACATCAACTGCTCGACGACTGTCGATCGTGTGGCCTTGGCCCTCTGGCCAGCCCCTACAGTAGGGGGAGAGAGGCCGTGGGTTTATTCATCTCTAAGAATGTATTTCCTTTACCCCTCTTTCTCTTCTTGGTCTAGCTGCCGCTACCCTCTTCTATGGAGAGGACGGCCTTTAAATGTTGCCCGTCGTGTAACAGCAAGTTTCCTTGGCAGGACACCCATCGCCGATGCAATCGGTGCCTACCTCGAGAGCACGACGAGCGCTCATGCAAGGAGGGTAAGCTCTTTCTACCAAAAATGTTGAAAGACAGGCGGACTAAACAGTCGGCGGCCTACGCTATGCAGGCCGAAAGCCTTTCCCTCGTTGGTGCTGTCGCTTTTTGGACGGCGAGGAATCCGTAGTCAGCCATGCTCCGAGTTTGAAGCAATCGACCTGCAGGCTCCCAAATGCCCAGCCCAGACAGACAGGCCACCGGCTCTGTTATGTGGATATCACACCCCTGCGACAAGGGCACCCACGCACCACAGGTAGAACACACAGCCCCCAAGTCCTCTTCGGCGGAATTGTCAAAGAAGCATGCAACGCCAACAGGACCACTGAAAATTACGGCGGCGCCTTCCGTACCTCGTGGTTCGGCGCACAACCGCTTTCGCGGCATGCGACTGGGCATCCGTCTGGAACAGCGTTTACCCTAAAAAACATACCATCGCCAACACACCGTCCAAGGGTGCACAAGCACCTAAGGCCTTGGTGGAGTCACCGACCACGACTGCGCCGTTAGGTGTGTCGAAACGTTCGATACAACTGCTGACAATTCGCAAAAGCCTTGCGGCTATCATTTAGGCAGCCACAGTGCACAGGGGCTCCCCCTCTCATCGAGAGGAGTATTCTGAAGCACCCCCGCCTCCCTCCAAGGCCTTGTTGAGAAAATCACCCCCTCCTGGGCAACCTTTTCCACCTCCAGACCCTTCTGCCTTTTCCCTATGGACTAAAGAGATGTTTGAGCAATACATGAACGGGTACATTACTCCAAAAAGACCCAGGGAAGAGGACTCCTACCCCATTCCTTACAAACGGCAGAAATTACCCATCTGTGCACAGGGACACCAGGAAGATATCTTGGATGTCCCAGAGGGCCCAACACAGGAGGATACTTATGAAGACCTTTAATCCTTTTGCATAAGACACGGCTGATCAAGACCCAGATTGGGATCAGACGAAGGATCAGGGCCGTTGGCTATCAACAACGCACACCCCTGACCCAGACGTCCTCTGCCTAGATCCCCCTTCTCCTCAGAGGGATTTGTCAACTGTTGACGACCAGATGTTTAATGCTATTCTAAAAAGAGCATCTGAGCAATTCAAAATTGCAACACTTGAGATAGCCCCAGACTCGGACTTTGTGGAGGATATCCACAAAGAGAAAGCGCTGACTAGTCAAGCCACCCCCCGTCCCCCCTACTGAACTCTATAAAGAGGCGTCTGGCCCTTTCCTTGCTATCCCCGTCCCTCACACGGGTGGTCAACCACTGGGTGTAAAAAGTATTCTACCAATCACCTTTCTACCCACTCTACATAAGGGGTCCTGCTACACCAGATTGCTTGGTGGTCACTACCACTCGGAAGAGGGCAGGAGTTGCACTATCTCCGACAGAAGCCCCTCTGGACAAAGTCTGTGAAAAGCTTTATGCCCTGGGTAAACGGGTCACCGCCTCTGCCGCCTACTGCACAAGGATAACAAATAATACCACTCTCCTGGCGAGTTACAGTGATGTACAATGTGGCCTAGTTCAGCATGGTCTTCAAGATGTTCCAGAGTCCACCCGATCACGCCTGCTGGTGGTCGGGGCTGAAGGTAGACAAGTCACCTATAACATATTGAAGAACACCCTGGACTCTGCTGAGACCTCTGGAAGCACCCTAGCGGACCTTAGTTAAGAGACGCCTGGTTAAAGAACTCTGGCTTTAAACCCAAAACTCGGGCCTCTCTGGTCAACAAGCCAGTGGAGGACTCCAACCTTTTTGGGAAGGCTGTTGATGATGCCCTGGAGACGGCTAAGAAATGACGTGAAACACTAAAGTCACTTAGCCAGACCACGGCTAAACCCTTCCACCAACGTGGAGGCTCTAACTCACGCCGTTCTTTTTGTGGCCAATCTTTTTCCCGCTCTCTCAAAGGAAAATACTTGGTCCTATGGCCAAGGCTCATCTGGTCGCCACCAACAAAATATGCCCTCGTAGGGGCATGTTAGAGACAGGAACACTACCCCTAGAGGCACCCTGTCCTCCACCTCAGTGACTCGCTGGTTCGGGTCCCCTCCCACGCTTCCCTGGTAGGAGGTAACTTGTCATTCATCCACGCCTTGGAGGGGATCACATCAGACCAGTGGGTGCTAAAGACATTTGCCCATGGCTACTGCATCGCTTTTCTCCAGCCACCTCGATACCATCAACCGAGAAGCAGACACCTGTCACCAGAACAGCTGTGCATCCTGCTGGAAGAGGTTCAGGTCCTGCTGGAAAAGGGCGCCATAGAAGTCATCCCCATTCTCCGGGTAAACAAGGTTATTTATTCAGTGTACGTACTTGTACCCAAAAAGGATCTCCCCATGCGCCCTGTTTTAGAGCTGCGCCCAGCGAACAAGTATGTCAACCTCAGGAATTAATGATGACCACACTGCTGCAGCAGGGGGATTACATGGCCACATTGGAAAGGAAAGATGCATACTTTCATATTTCAATGTTGCCAGCGCACAGAAAGTACCTCAGGTTCTTGATAGAGGACACCCACTATCAGTTCAAGGTTCTCCCCTTCGGCATTGCCTCAGCACTGCGGGGATTCACGACGGTACTGGTAGTAGTAGCTGCTCACCTACGCAGGCAGTCCATCCCAGTCTGTCCTTACCACAACTGCTCATAACGGGGGATTTGTACAGAAAATGCCAAACAAATACCCAGTAGACGGTAGATCTCCTCTTCAATCTAGGTTCCTCTATCAATGAGAAAAAATCCAGTCCAAACCCCAATCATATCAAACAGTTTCTCGGGGCTCTAATTCGGACCAAGGACGGCTTCATCTTTCCCTCCAACCAGAGGGTTCAAAGCATGCTGTTCCAGATACCTCCCTATGTAGCCAGTCACCAGGTGACCTACGCAAAGGTATGCGACTGATGGCGTCCTGCGTCTACCTAGTTCCTCACACTTGTCTGCACATGCCCCAGTCAAGAGTGGTTCTCGAGCCAATGGTGTCAGGCCAGCAGCCAGTGGGACGATATAGTGGTTGTCTTAGCAACCCTCGTTCAGTCTCTGCAGTGGTGGTCAAGGGAAAACCATTTGCAGGGGACATCCTTCACCTGCCAAGCTCTGGAACACCCTACCACTCACCATCAGAAATCTACCTTCACTCAACCTATTCAAACACAAAGCTAAGCTCTGGTTAGCCACCTCACAATAACAACTATCCTCCTATGATTATGCATAACATGACTTCTTGCGTGCCTGCTGGGACACTGTACTGCTCCCTCACATTATTGTTTTGTCGATGTATATGATATCTGTAACGCTAATTGTAACTCTGCTACAACTGTTTTTCCACTATGATTGTTTGCCATTGTTGTAATGTACTGATGAGATATGCGCCCGGTTGCCCTCGGGCCTGGCTGCGCTTTATAAATAAAATAAATACAAATACAACCCCCAGCAGTAGAAGCCACTCTCGCCACAGATTCATCTGTGACGGAGTGGGGAACTCGCCTCCTTCAACGGTCGCACAGCGTGTGGTCCCCAGCGGTCGCATCCAATCCCATCAACCTGTTGGAACTGCTAGCGGTGATCAAGGCCCTGAATACCTTCCAGGCACACCTCCAGGGGAAGACAGTTTTAGTCCTCACGGACAGTAATACGGCCATGTTTTACCTAAACAAATAAGGCGGTGCTCACTCTCTAGGGCTGTCTAAACTGTCCCAGAACATATGGAAGTGAGCTCTCAAACACAAAATGTTCCTCCTTTCACATGTTCCAGGGGAATTCTATCTTCTGGCAGACATACTCAGTAGAGACACCCCCCCCGCCCCCCACACACACACGTAGAGCACGAGTGGCAGCTACACAAGAGGACATTGTGCTCCACGTCTTTACAGAATTGGGCTTCCCAGAGATCAGCTTATTTGCCACTCTGGAGAACTCCCAATGCCCAGATTACGCATCCGGGTACCCTCGGAACTGCTCCAAGGAGAACAGACTTTGGATAACATGGTCCGGGAAATTTGTCTACTTTTTTCCACCCAAATCCCCTGCTCAACAGCTGCACAAGATGCACCAAGAGCTAGTCATGATGATTCTGGTGAGCCCGCCAGCCTTTGTTCTCCAATCTCATGGCAATGTCGGTCTCCCCTCCCAGGAAGCTGCCGTGCCCGTACAACATGCTGTCTCAAGACCAGGGGGGGGTAACACTACATCCATGCTCTCAAACTATCAAATTAGCAGCTTGACTCCTGAGGTCATAGGGTTCGGGCACCACCAGCTCCCTCAAAGATGCATGAACATACTCGGAGCTCACCTAAAGATATCGTCCTTTACCTAACTCACCTGTTAGATTTAGGACTGGTTTTCAACAGGGACGTCATTTCACCAAAATGCCTGGGGTAGCGGAAGTGACATCACACGACCCTTGATGACATCACAGGAAGTGATGTCATTTGTCCCACCCCAAAGCGTCATCACGGGAAGTGATGGAACACAACCTTTCACTCCATGACAAAAAAACAAAGTGGCATCACATAGCATTATGATTACGATATCACTGTAAAGTGATAAACATTTCATACAAGAATGGATCACCATATGTATCGTTAATATCAGTGCGTTTAGGCACATATTACCAAATCACTGTGAATGCAAGCAGACGTCCAAGGCCAAACGATAATGATATGTTATATAGCACTTAAGCGCTTCATATAGAACAAATATACATATAATATCACCCAACCTGTGTTGGTACTCATTTATCAACCTCAGCAGGATGAAAGGCTAAGTTGGCCTTGCTGGTAGTCTAACCTGCAACCTGCAGATCACATACACATTACAGCAGGCAGCGCTCAACACACTGAGCTATCTTATCGACTATAGCCATCAGAAAACCAGCCACTCCAGAAACAAAGAGCCACATGCTGCTGGCCACAGCATGAGCCTCAATGTAAACCAAAAGAAAAATAAAGTTAAAAAAAAGAATTGGTGTAGCAAGGGAGACCTCAGGGGGTCACGGTTGCAACCCCTAAATGACATCCATGGTTTTCAATTCTTAAAGTCCACTTAGCTGCACTTTTACACCACAGGCAAAGTTTCATGGTGGCAAATGCCTGTAATTAAAGCATTTATGGAAGGGGTAAAAAGACTTCATCCCCTATTTCCAACCCAGCTCCAGGGGGGGACCCGAATGTTGTTCTTAGCTGACTAATGGGGCCGCCCTTTGAACCAATGCGCAAGGCTAGCCTTAAAACACTTGCCTACAAGACCACCTTCCTGGTGGCGATCACTTCCATAAGGAGAGTTAGTGAACTGCAGGCCCTTTCAGTTCAGGGCCCATTTGTCACTATTCACAAATATGAGGTGGTTTTGCGCACACACCCTCGCTTTGCGCCCAAATTCATCTCGAAGTTCCATGTAAACCAGTCCATAGAAAGCCCACCACTTTTTTCCAGAACCCTGTTAGCATGGCGGAAAGAAGCCTCCACACACTGGATGTAAGAATAGTGGTTACCTACTATCTGGAAAAGACAAAGCCACTAAGAAAAACAAACCAGTTCTTCGTCTCCATGGCAGCTGGTAGAGAAGGGTACTCTGTCTCTAAATCAGCTATTGCTAAGTGGATCGTTAAATGCATCACACTGTGTTACTCTTGCCAAGAGAGATCTACCCTTTACGCCTAGAGCACACTCTACTCAGGGCACAGGGGCTACCATAGCATTCATTGCTAATGTTCCTCTTAATTCTATTTGCAAAGCAGCAACCTGGAGTTCTGTACACACCTTTACACAACACTGCTACCTAGATACACACTCTAGGTCTGATTTTCAGGTTTGGCACGCGGTGCTAAGACATCTCATTGCTACTGTTCCTTCACACATCCCACCTCCATCTCTGGGTACTGCTTGCTAGTCTATGCACAGCATGTGATTCTAAGCAGATTCACAACCATCAGAAGACCTGCATTACTCACAGTAATAGCATTTCGAAGGGATTGTGTCCTCCGACGTATTCCTTATCTTTGATAGATCATCTCCCAGCTTGCTGGCCTTAGAATTTTTTTTTGAGTAGAGGGCGCTGCACGTCGACGTCCCTCGAGCCGACGTCCCTCGACAGCCTCTGTATCGGCGCCAACGTCATCACGCGTATAAATAGACTCGCGCAGTGTCTGTTGCTCAGTTCCATTTTTCCATGTTTCGTGGGGCCTCGGAATATCGTTGCTCAGTTCTTCAGTCAAATATATCAATATTCCTCGTGAATACTGACTCGTACTCGATGGCTTCCTCACCTGAACCGATGACTCCACGGTCCGGCTTCAAAAAATGTTGAGACTGTGGAAAGAAAATGTCGTTGACGGATCTTCACAGGATCTGTTTATGGTGCCTGGGAATCGAGCCCCATTGTTCGGAGTGCGAGGACTGCATGTCCATGACGGCGAAAGCCTTGAAGGAGCGTAAAGGGGAAGCTTGAGAGAGGTAAGGCAGTTAAAACTTCTTCGAAAGTTTCCTCGGCGGAGTCGAGACATTCGTCTCCTCGCCATCACAAAAGACTTTCTCGTTCTAGGTCTCGCAACAGTTCCATCACTCTTCGAGATCTAAGCATTCAGAAAAGAGACGTTGATGATCCCCTTCCTCGTCTTCCGTTTCCCCGAAAAAGGGTCTCCTGCCCCACAAAACATAGCTCTCGGGCTGAGTGGGAGGAATTCAGGAAGATGCTAAGCGTCTTCGAGAAAGCGGACTCGACCCCCTCGAAGACTGCTGAGGGTGATACCCTGGGTGAAAGACCCGAAAAATCAAAAAGCCGCGCGTCGCAGCACCCGGTGAAAGAAGCCACTCGAGAGCATCTCGAACCCTTGAGTACAGGCAAAATTGCGTCTTTGACGCCGTCGGCGAAGATCCCTTCGACACATAGATCGCGTCATCGACGCCGTTATTGAAGGGTTCTTCGCACAGGTCAGTCGAGTCGACGCCGTCTTCGACGCCGAGAAAGGATAAACCCACAGCCACCTCACAGCCAGTGGCCAGAGCCTCGAGCACGAGAATGTCGTCGATACTCTCGAGTTCATTGGGGCCTCTACCACCTTTCTCGACGCCTTTTTTGATGGCTTCGAAGCCTTTAACGTCTGCGTCGACGACACCAATGTTTTCTCAGCCAATCATAACAAATTTGGCTCCTTCTGCTCTGGAAATGGGATTTATACCATTTTCAAGACCTGACCACTCCAGAGTCTTATCTTCTATTTATGAAGGGGAGGATTCAGATCAGGAAAGACCTTTTGAGTTGCAGGGACCTGCGACTCCTGCACCAGAGGAATTTACCTCTGAGGAAGGTAGGTTTAAAGACCTCCATGAATCCCTACAGGAAGCAAGTGGGTTGGACACTTCCCCAGAAGTGGAATTTGCCACACCAGACCCTGGGGAACATGCTGAAACCCCTTATAGAACCTTGATGGCAAGGATAATAGAGTTTATGGGGTAGTCCACACCCTCACCTGCTTTTCAGCAAGATGACCTCACAGACATCTTGGTCAAAGGTCCACAGAAGGATCCTGCCCTTTCATGCGGCATTACAAAGTAGAATATTGGCAAACTGGGAAACACCTGAGGTAATCCCAGCAGTTAACAAAAAATTGTCAGCTAAATATAGGGTGTCTTCTGCTGACCCTGAATATTTATCCAAACACCCAACTCCAGAGAGTCTGGTTGTTCAGGCAGCTACTTCAGCAGGTAGTACATCGGCTTACCCTACTGTTCCACAGGATAGGGATAAGAGATATGACTCTATGGCCCAAAAAGTTTTTTCCGCATGTAGCATGGCGTTGAAATCCAGCAATGCTACTTGTAGACTCGCTAGGTTCAGCCACACACTTTGGGAGTGTGCTTCATCAGCAGCTGACTGCCTCCCGGAGGGAGAAGAAAGGGAAGCGTTCCTAAACATCATCAAGGAGGGTAAAGACGCTATGTGCGAATCCTTTCAAACTGGCATCGATTCTGCTGACAGCATCAGCAAAGCCATGGCGGCAAGTACAACAACCCGGAGATTTGCCTGGTTGCGAAAGTCTGGTTTTGCTCCAGATGTGCAAAGCAGACTCTTGAATATGCCCTTTGACGGCTCTTCTTTGTTTGGTCAGAAGGCGGATGACAGTTTAGAAAAACTACAAACATCTAAGGCAGCAGCAAGCTCCCTAGGAGCTGCAATCCGTCAGGCACCATATCGCCCCTCAGGAACCTCTTGGAGAGGTAAGTCATTTGGCTTCTATTCCACATTCGGAAAGGGCAGAGGACAGCCGGTTCAAAGGGGTCAGAAAAAATTCACCCAAGGTGGACGGGGTAAAAACACAAAAGCCGCAGCAGGTGCCTCTTTACTATCGGCATCTGCATCAGCCACCTCCAAACCGCTCTGAGGACTCTCTTCACAAAACACCAGTAGGGGGCAGGTTAACTCAACATCTGACGGAATGGCAGGCTATTACGTCGGATGCTTGGGCATTGGAGACAGTTGCCCAAGGTTACTGCCTGCTTTTTCTACGCCTCCCTCAGAGTCATCCACCGGGAAACAGCTCTCAAAGTTCCAGATCCGCTCCTCTTGCAGGAGATTGTAGACCTGCTAGAGAAAGGTGCCATAGAACCGGTACCTGTAGCGGAGAGGAACAAGGGCTGGTACTCCCCCCTACTTTCTCATACCGAAGTAAGACGGAGGACTGAGACCTATCTTGGACTTACGAGAATTGAACAAGTTCCTCGGGAAGGACAAGTTCAAGATGGTAACTCTCTCTCAGATCCTTCAGGCCCTCCAGCTCCAGGACTGGCTGGTCTCTCTGGACCTTCAGGATGCTTATTTCCATGTGCCAATCCATCTCAAACACAGGAAATACCTGAGTTTCGCAATTGGCGGCTCTCATTATCAATTTCGACTTCTGCCATTTGGGCTGACCTCCGCCCGAGGGTCTTCACCAAGCTAATGTCGGTAGTGGCTGCAAGTCTAAGGAGGGAAGGGATCCACGTCTACCCCTACCTGGACGATTGGCTGATCAGAGCTGTATCTTCGGAACAAGCTCAGATCCAGCTAGATTGTCTGCCACTTCCTTCACAAACTGGGCTTCTCCCTCAATTTAAAGAAGTCACAAATGATACCATCACAGAGACTCCAGTTCATTGGAGCGGTCCTGGACACTTCCCTGGGAAAAGCCTCGCCACCAGAGGTGAGGGCTCAAGATATTCTGCAGATGGTCACCAAGTTTCAAAATGCCCAACGTCTCCCAGCCTTCGACTTTTTGAGGTTGCTAGGCCTCATGGGATCCTGCATCTTCCTTGTGCCAGAGGCTCGCTTGAGAATGAGATCTCTCCAGTGGGCACCAAGAACTCAGTGGTCGCAATTCTCAGGGAGAATGACAGATCTCCTTCAGGTTCCGGACAAGGGGGCTCGAGACCTTCAGTCGTGGGCCTGTCAGGAGAACATTTTGAAAGGAGAACTGTTTTGGCAACCATGGCCGGAGATAACAGTAGTCACGGATGCCTCACTCACGGGTGGGGAGCCCAAACCAACGACTTGACCATCAGCAGTCGTTGGTCTGCATCGGAGTCCAGACGACATATCAACCTGTTAGAGCTGAGAGCAATCAGACTAGCGCTGAAAGCTTTTCTGCCAGCTTTACAGGGGAAAAATGTCCTGATAATGACGGACAACACAGTGGCCATGCACTACCTCAACAAAAGAGGAGGTGTAGGATCACTGTGCAGAGAGGCAATGCAGCTTTGGTTTTGGGCAATTCAAGAAGGAATCTCTCTATCGGCAGTTCACCTAGCCGGAGAGAAGAACTTGACGGCGGACGCCCTGAGCAGGCAGGGCAGAGTCTCCCACGAGTGGGAACTAGCTCAGGAAGTCCTTCAGGAGATCTTTGCCCTTTGGGGAACCCCTGAAGTGGATCTGTTTGCCACCAGTACCAACAGAAAGTGCGATCTGTTTTGTTCAAGGGAATTTCCCCCCGAGAGGAGCTCTAGGGGACGCGTTCGTAGTGGACTGGGAGTTTCCACTCCTGTACCAGTTTCCACCAGTCCCTGTCATTCCTCAAATGATCAGGAGCTTGAGAAGATTCCGGAGAACCATGATCCTAATTGCCCCAGACTGGGCCAGGAGAACGTGGTACCTGGACCTTCTGGACATGTCCATCTGCCCTCCAATTTGTCTTCCACTCAAGGAGAATCTTCTCTCACAGAACGGAGGTCAGGTTCTCCATCCAGACATCAGAACCCTCAACCTTCACGCCTGGCTTCTGAAAGGTTGCGATACAAGGATTGGGACCTCCATGATGACGTCATGGAAGTGTTACTTTCGGCCAGAAGGCCTGCAGCAAAGTCTTTATACCGCTGCCGTTGGAACAAATTCTGCAGCTGGTGTAGAGAAGAGAATATCGACCCCTTTTCATGCAGTACACCAACGGTGTTATCCTTTCTACTCTACTTGGCAAATTCAGGCCTTCAAGTTGGCACTATCAAGGGCTATCTCGCAGCGCTATTGATCTTCAAGCGCACTGCAGAGGAGCCTTTGTATTTCAAATTACCCTTAGTAATGCAATTTCTAAAGGGATTAACTAATGTCTACCCTCCAAGACCTTTCCAGGTTCCTTTATGGGACTTAAATTTAGTCTTAAATTTCCTGATGGGGACTCCTTTCGAACCACTCCTCTTTTTCGCTAAGATTTCTCACCCTTAAAACTGTCTTATTAGTGGCTTTAACATCTGCTAGAAGGGTTGTGCGAATTACAAGCTCTATCTTGTAAACCCCCTCATACAATTTTTCATAAAGACAAAATTGTCCTACAGGTGAAGCCTAATTTCCTCCCAAAGGTGGTTTCTGAATTCCATATCACTCAGAAAATTACCTCAACTTCATTCTATCCGCCTCCCCATCCAGGTAAAGAGGAAGAAAGGCTACATAGGCTGGACCCAAAGCAGGCTTTAAGCTTTTACATCAGCAGACTTGCTAGGATTAGGCAAGCAGACCAACTGTTCGTAGGTTACGCAGGGCACAAATTAGGACTACCGATAACAAAACAAACCATTTCCAGATGGATTATTTTGGCCATCCTGGAATGTTACAAACTAGCAGGGAAAGAGCCTCCTCAAAATCTTAGGGCTCATTTAACCAGGGGTATTGCAGCCTCTTCGGCCCTCCAAAGAGGGGTGCTGGTTCGAGACATGTGCTGCTGCCACATGGTCGTCAGCACATGCCTTCACAAGATTTTACAACCTGGATTCCTCCTCTAGTCAAGAGACTAGGTTTGGCAAAGCCGTATTACATTCGGTTCATTCCTAAAAGGAAACATGGCGTGTTACTCCCACCTCCAATTGCACACCACTGCTATGGGAGTCTATCAAAGAGAAGGAATACGTCGGAGGACACAATCCCTTGGAAGAACAAGTTACTTCTTACCTTGTAACGTTCTTTCGATGGGATGTTCCTCCGACGTATTCCTTATCGCCCCTCCCATCCATCCCCGCAGTAATACTTCCCTTGTGGTTGCAGCTTACGCTCCTTCAAGGTCAATAACCAATTCATGTGAAACAACTGTTAACGTCAAAACGGACGCTGCGCGAGTCTATTTATACGCGTGATGACGTCGGCGCCGATACGGAGGCTGTCGGGGGACATCGGCTAGAGGGACATCGACGCGCAGCACCCTCTACTGAAATAAAATTTCCAAGGCCAGCAAGCTGGGAGATGATCTATCAAAGATCAGGAATACGTCGGAGGAACATCCCATCGAAAGAACGTTACAAGGTAAGAAGTAACTTCTTCTGATTGTATCTGCTTTGATTCACATGCGCAGCACACCCTTACTTCTATCGTGGAGTAGAAGGAACAGACCTCTTACACCTTCTCTCTTCTGTACTCGCTCATGCTGACTATAAGGCTCCCTCATGGCAGAAAAACACAACCAGAGGGACCATGACGCGTGAGGGATTTTGGGTATACTACACGTCACGTTGGGGATAGTGTTACAGTCCCGCCCATGTCGACGTCCCGATCTTCGAAAGAAAGATGAAATATTCTGCGATTACCACTAGATGTCGGACTATATGCACAGAATGTGAATCTAAGCAGATAAAATCATCAATGCTATTACGGCGAGTAATGCATGTCATACTCAAGGTAAGTAAAACCTATACACTTTTTACAGGAGCTGTAAGCAACTTAAAGGCAGGTATACATCTAAAACGCTTTTTTGTGTCTGTCCAAAGAAGACCAGAGAAAGCAAAACCCAGTGGTGCACTTTATGAATAACTCAAAGATCTTCTAGGTGGGTAGAACCTAATGCAGACTTATTCTGGACAGGCTAACAGCAGGTCGGGGGAAGCAAGACCCCGTTGGGGACACTCGTACAATTATCCTAACAGAAATAATAAAGTGAAACCAAAGCATTAATTTTGGGAAAGAGGCACAACCAATTCACAGGAGAGTAACTTAACCATATATTTACTTTTCAGAATAGTGCAAAACACATTCAAGGTAGTTAAGAACTTTTGTAACTGTTCAGAGGTACAGTTACCAACCAACTTCTTTTGCAAGTACATAACCTCTTTTCTAGGCAAAAGGCCCAATCCTTTAAAAGTCTTTCCCTTATTCATGGAGCATGTGTTCTCTCAGTGGCAGAAGAGGGGTCACTAGGGTCTAGTGTCCAACAGGCAGTGTCAGGATAGATTCTTAAGTAGCAAATGTCAGAGTTCCTTAGGAAGACTGTTCAAACAGGTGAGTATTTTACTATAGAGTTAGTTGAGGGCCCATGGGCTTCACAGAAGACACCCTAGGACGATTCCAGCAGGGGCCTGGGTGCACTGGACGAGAGGCCTCCCAATCACAGTAAACGCCCCTAAACTACACAGGAATTACAAGAGACTTAAGGTAAGTAAATACCCAAGCCAGCACAGTACCTCAGCACAGAAGATTTTGCAGCAGGAGAACTTCGGGATCTGCAGCCAAAAACTTGGTCGATGGATTCCTTGTCGTGGTGACTGAAAACAGGACCTTGGAAGGGACTTTGCAGCAGGGATCAACAGAGAAGGCTCTAGGCAAGGCTTTCCTCGGGGCTGGATGTGGCTCTGGATTTAGCGCCTTTTCAGGAGCACAGAAGAAGACCGAATATCGCTGGTTGGATTCTCGTTGTTACAAAGGTCCAGCACCCTGGTGAGGGGACTTTCGGACTTGATTCGGGTCTCTGGAGATCCAGCAGGATGCCCACAAAGTTTCAGCAAGATTCGGAATTCGGGATACCTTGCACTGCACAATGGCTCGAGGTCCTAGGGTATTGTAGCCTGCAAGGTCGCAGCACGGAAGGGGATGGCTCAAAATGCAGGTCTCTGAGTCTAGTGGGACTGACCAGGCTATGGGTCGGTGTCGTCCGCTTCGGTAACCCCAGGTTGATTGGAAGAAAGCGCTACAGCAGGCTCTGGGTACTCAGCAGGCTCTCCGGTCGCTGGAAATGGTCTCGGCTGCTTTTTCTTCATCCTCTTCGGTTTTGGTTCCAGTGGTGGACTACCTCTTCAGCTTCCAGGATCGGACTCTTATCAGAAACTTAGTTAATCAAACAGCCTTGCAATATTGGGATTTGGCAATTCCTTCAGGACAGCCAGCTTTCCAGTTTGAGCTGGAATCTTGCACCACTCAGGCCAGAAGATAAAGGGCTGCAGAGTTCTGGACTCCTCCCTCGCTTCCTGCCTTCATAGACACTCTGGGGCCTGGGCAGGGAGTCCACATAATTCACAAAGGAATTTCCAGCCCTGGATGTTGGGGTAAGGAACAAGAAAGGACAAGCAACACTAAATTGGTGAAAAAACAAGACGGGCCATTTTGTTAAAATGAGCACCCATGGGTGCCTTTACCGCGGCTGTGCGCACAGCCCGTGGTAAAGGTGCACCAAATCATTTTTTTTAAAGTATGACTGCCACCAGCCACTAAAGGTAAGTTTGTCCATGTAACATCATTTTTACAGTTTTAGTGTGAAAAGGGATACATGTTATTTCTTCCACACTCCACATAAGGCGGGGTGTGCTGGTTTACCCAAATAAAATGTAAAAGGGATCCAAATAACCTTTTGTACCCTTGGGAACTGTAGTTTGCTCACGGTTAGCCAGAAAAAGTCAAAAGGGTAGCCCCTAGGGCAACCTAGCAACAATAGGCACTTATTGCCAAAACGTTGTGAAGAAGGATAAAGACACTATGGAGAGTCTTAAAAATGACGCCCATCAAAAGAGTATAAGAATCTGAGTGTAGGAAACGGGTCCCACTCTGAGGTATAAGGAAAAATAATCCACCAGTGAAATCAAAAAGTTCTAGGGTTGACACAGGTCAGGAAGATTTATCATTACTATGAAAATCTTACCTAACAAGATCACATTATGACAATTAATGACGGTATGCCACGGAACCATGTGGAAGAGACGTGCCGGGTTGGGCAAAAGACTGCCCCTAGCTACTGCAGCATGCAAATACTCTAAAGGGTGAAAAGTCCTTACGTGCAAGGCATCCGTAAACATGTTGAGGATAGACTGGCATCTAAAGAGCATGAAAGCTTCTAATCTCTCGGACATGGAGGGTACCCGAAAGCATTGTGCAAATATGTATGGCGCAGAAATACGTGGTGACGTCAAATGTGACACACACAGGAGCAGAGGGATCTTTTTACTGAAAGACAAAAAGGATGCGAAAAAGCACCCCACAAGCATTTCTGTGCCAACACGCAAAGAAACCAAGCATCCATAAGACGGACAGGAACGCTATAAGGTTTACTCAAGAAGTGCTCTCCTTAGCAGTTACCAGTTGTACACAGACATACAGGACACAGAATATATTTTTTTCCCATTGGGGTAGCAGAAAGAATGAAGATTTGTATGAGAATGCGGGCCACACACCGCATTGTCTAAGTGTATGCCACAATCCAGCACACATTTCTTGGCACAGCCTGTGGCAAACCCAGACCACCTAATGATGGGGAGCCCATGTCAGCACAATGGCTATTTTAGGCCTACCATGTGGAACATGCATACAAAAGGATGTCCCAGTATTAGGGCTTTCAAAAATTGCTTTAGTACTCCCGTGACTACCATAATCAAGTGGTCCACTAATGCAGTATACATAATCTCTGCTCTGGTGAAGCCAAAACAAAATTACAGCTCTGCCATCAGCTACCTCACAAAGGGTGATAGAAAAGACCTGGGGCCATAACTGGATACTTCAGTCACACCTGTCCTAGGAGCAATATGGGCCATTAAAGGACAGCACATGAAAAAGGGTTACAGTGACGAAACATCCCGTTGTTCACAAAAATAAAGTCAAATCTCTAGGAAAATAACAGAAAACACAATGTTTAGGGGGCCACATAAAATGAGACGAGATCACCAAAAATGTAATTCTATCCTAGCACTCATCCTCCCAGACTTTAACAAGGGGTAACTAATATGTTTTAGGTCGTCGCATACCTGAAGGTGGTTGAACTCTACTGAGAGGTCAGAATAACATTTTGTGGAATAGTCTTTGCAGACTGTAGGATCTACAACCCTCTTTGTTTTAGAAGAAAGGGGTCTGATCTAAAGGGCCTTCTGAAGAAGTTACTTCCCCGAAACTAACGTAGGCTTTTTAACAGTGCCTTCATTAAAAGGGTCCTAATGGTCCCGAGTGTTCTCCAGTGCAGGAATCCCTAGCCCTCTTAGAAATCCTCTCCTGTAGAAGTAAGTTTAGTCACTTGCTTTGCAGAGGAGGAATATGGGAAGAACTAGTCTTACTTTTTCTCTTTGACCTGGGTAATTTTCCAAGCTTGGAGTGTATCAGGATGACCCCATGAAAGGGGTGGAGTTTAATCTCTCACCTCCTGAAATGTAGTGGAACCTTTGGGAATACCTCTATTCTATCTTTCCCAAATCATTCCCCAGCAGGGACATTTTCTTGGACACAAACACGTTAACTTTGTGTTAGTAATCTGAAGGCAGACATCCACTTCATGGAATGCCTGAAGGTGGACTACTAGTTAACTTTGATTTCAGAGGACTGTTTACCAGAACCTGTGGCCTAAAAGAATTACTGTCTACACCAGTGATACTGGCAGCAGTGTTCGTTATTCCACGGGTGACTTGAAACCCACTAAATTGGGATAAAGGCACTGCTGAATATTAGAGTAATCGCAACTTTCCTTTTAAGACTTTATTCCCTCACTAAGAGAGGCTGAAGACATCTCTGGCATATCTGCTGCATGTCACCAAGTCTCTTCAGAGTCTGGGACCATGCATAAAGTACTCACTCATATTGCCTTCTTTTGACAGCTAGGGTGACCTGGAGTGGTCAGACTTTTCATAACCCCAGAAAATGCCAGGTAGTCTGTTGAACAGCAGAGGACCGCCATTTATATTTGGTGCAATAGTGCCACCTTTTCTATTAAACTCACTCCCGCGGAGCTTGTCCACCTCCCCTGAGGGGATCATCCCTTTTTTGTAGTTCTTTTTGTAAGACCCATAAGTCGGCATTGTTTAACTCCCTAGGACCTAATACATTGGTATCAGCCAAGTGCTGGCACAGCTCAGGAGAACAAACGTTCATGATGTGCTCCAACATTACTAAATTAATCATGCTGTTAAACTTATCCACCTTGTGGCCTTTCACCCACCAATAAATGTTTTTCAGGCAGTTGTTCGCCAGGACACCCACTGGATACCATCCTTCTTTTGGAGCTCCCTAAATGTACCTCACATACTGAGTGAGAGTCTTACCAGTTCTTATCATGAGAGCTGCTCTCATAATTCACTCCGAGTCATGCAAATTCAGAATAGTGCTATTGGCATTTTCCTGATCAGACAACTCGTGTTCCTTAAGGGCTTGCTGGGGAGCCGCCTCTCGCTCTCTCTCCTTATCAGCAATTTCTGCCTCTAACCTTTCAAAGCTAATTCCTGAGTTTTCTCCAACTCTATACTTCTAATGTTGAGGTTCTCGAAGAACAATGGGTCCTCAGCAAGAGAGGTAGATCTCATAGTGGGAAAAGAAGGGTGTACTACTCCTGGCTCAGCAGCAAGGTTTTCATATTGGTATAGCTGAAATATTTTAATATGCTCTGCTTTTCTACCTGCAGTAGACCTCTGGCAATATAAATTGCTGTCAATTTTTCAACGTTCATTTTATTCAAGATCCCGCTCATAAAGGATTCCATCCTTACACAAGAAAATAAGTTATCCAATAGACAAGACCGTCTATACAAGATCAGTAAAAGCAATCCTTTGCGCAAAGAATAAATCTACGAATATATCAGTATCTAAATGTGCAATGTTAATGGATAACTATCTAAGAAATTTCAATTTTTAAAATGCTAGTCGGTAACCTAAACAGCAAAAAGTAATTTACCCAAAATAAAAACACACTTGTTGATAAGTATGAGTGTTTGAATGAAACAGTCTGCATTAAGCTAACCACACTGAACAGTTGTGTGCAGAGATGCATAGTTTGTGCATCTACAAGGTCATGAAGCCCTGCCACCATGCATCTGACGTTTTGTTTCACCCTCCTCGCCAGACTGCTGTGAAATCATCACACGTAACACTTGATTAGCAGTCTAAGGGGAAAGACAAGTTCTTCAATCGTTCAAAATTAGAGACTGATTTACTACTCGGCCAAGGTGAAATACTTTAAGGTTAACATTGTTATTTTTTCCCAGGCCATGCCACATCTGCCTCTACTGCCAGCTAATGTTCCGGCAGATTCTGTAGTGCCTGCTCACTTCATCTCCCAGAGGGCATGCACATATTAGAATATACAGTTTCAGGATCAAGAGGTTTTGACTGTAGTAGCGTGACCTCTAATATTATGAGCTTGATCCACCCACTGCTGAGGACATGTAGAATGACCCTACCTCGTCATCAAATGCTTTCCACGATCTGTTGTCTGGAGTGGCATGTATCCTTGCTATTCCTACTTCTGAGAATCTTGAACCCTGTGAAAATGGGTGTCCTCTGCAGAAGGATGGGATTGCAGAAACATCTAGAATTCGGTCAAAGCCTCATTACACTACTTATAAAATAGAAAGAAGAGAACGCTAACTTGCAGAAATCATTAATCATGCAGCTCGAGACCATGAGCCTTTGACAGATGTTAAAAGGAGCGACACACACACAGCAGGAAACAAGCTGGACGCCATCTTCACCAATACAAACCTGATCACAACAGCGCAACCCATCCAAATACTATGGAGTTACCACCTCATTATTCCTTTTGTGATCCAAATAGCATCAATTGCATCTAAAAGAAATGAAAATACCCACCAATTTGGAAAAGAAATTGGAAAACTATCAAGAACAGTAACTTAGAAGAACAGCTAGAAACCTTGAAGCCAGCGACCACATTATGGAACCCAACTGACATGGACGAAAAGCAAACCAAATCCAGAAATGGATTGCAGAAACAATTGACACTATCTATCTCTCTGGAAAAATGTCATATCCCAGCAAGAAAGAAAGTAGTGGCTAGATGGTTCACGCCCCACCTAAAAACAATTAAAAGAACTAACCGGAAGTTAGAACAAGAATGGAGGAAAAACTGTAACGCTCACCTGACTCCCACGGAGACTCTGACCTGGTCTGGACTGCTGCGGCCTCTTCTAAGGTGATGCGCAGAACTCGGAAGACCGACTGGACAGGACCCCAAATCTCGCTTGTCTGACTCGCAGGAGAATCCTTCTGCAGATGGAGAAAGGGGATTAACTACCTGCGGAGTAGCGCGTTGGCCTCCCACTTCCCTCTTTCACTCTCCTCAGAACACCTCTGAAATTCCCCGTTAACTCTCACCTTAAGGTTTGAAAGGACGAGCTCTCCATCCTGCTTCTGGTGCAGGGGTGCGATTATATCCAGTTACTTCACTGGTGTTCGGATTGGTGAGGATCCAAGCTTACTTGACTTTCCTGGCAAGGTACTGTAAGTATACTGTTGTAAAAGTTCAAGAGTTGGCCTCCTTTGCCTTTATATTCAGTAGTCCGTCTCTTATCCCTTTTATCACAGGTGCTGAGTGAAGATTTTGTGTAGAGGAAACAATTCGCCGAAGGTAAACTCAGGTGAGTTTATGATGGGTGGTTCCTTTAATGTCCTTATATTCACCCACTAATGCGTGTGTCTTTTTTCCCCATAAGGCCGGGGTACGGTACTGCCGAAGAAGCGGCGCCGACCCGAGATGAGGAAAGATTCTCCCAACAATAATCCGGTAAGTCTTATGGCGAAAATCTGGCTTTCCTCAATATGTTCCTTTTGCTCACCTTTTGTTCTTCTCTTCCCCCTTAGGCGCAGGTATGCGGTGGATCGTGCAGATGGTCGCTAAGGAGCACGGAGATGCCTCGTGAACAGGTGAGTGTAACGCGGCGCTGCAGCGAGCAACGCGATGCGTTTTTAAAATAAATGTCTTCCCTTAGGATCGCTGGCGTGATGACTCCGGGTAGAAGCAGGTAATGTTCTTCTGTTCACCTTTTCCCTTCTCTTCTTTCCTTTCAGGTGTTCCAGGATGGAGGCGGGCGTGGCTGGAGTCAGGATGCAGGAGCAGACACGGTGAGCGTCCAGCTGCTAGGTGCAGAACAACGTGAAGCGTGAGCTGCTGTCTGGGCGTGGCTTAAGTAGCCCCCAAAGTAGTTCCAGGTATGTATTCTGCCCTGGCCACGCCCGAGTGGCAAAATAGTCCCACAGGTAAAGTAGTCCCTTCAGGCCTCAAAGAGGTCTGGATCTGGCTGCACGGTCTGCATCAGGTAAGTTCACATAAACACTCCCTTTATATGAGCCTGGCGCCTATGGCTCCAGGACTGAGGTCCAAAGGCGCCAGGACAGTGTCCAAAGGGCCCCTACTAGGGGTTGCTGGCCTTTTCCCCGGGAACATGTCTGCTTCCGGGAACGCTGGTCCTGGACTGGTTCTCCGGGAGTAGGCATCATGACAAAAACTACGCCCAAGACAAAAGAATAAAATATCTATTACAAATCCGATCATACAAATCCGGAATTCACAAGGCAAGAAAGAAACACTACTACCGGATCACATGAGCCAGTACTCCAGAGAACTATTCAACATCGTGAGATGAGAAACCCCACACAAGCAGCAACTCGATGATGCCCTTCCAAAAATGATGCAATGATCACTACAAGAACGAAACCACCAACATACACTGAGTCATACACGTTAGGGGGAATTCTCATTTCTGTGCTCATTCCCTTCAACCTTGGAGACCCCCTGCTCTTTTCCTGGACTTTAGGACTTTTAATTTTAACCCTGGAATGAGTGACTTTTTTACTCCCTCTCCCGTGTTTTGACCTGATTTGGGCTGTTTTTGGAGTCTGACAAATTCCATAGGGATCTACTTTTTATATGGTAAACACACACCACCTGCAGTTTAGTGTCACAGAGAAATCCTTTAGATTTCCCATAAGGTTTAAAAACCTTTTCTTGTGTGAACTAACTTTCCCAAGAATAGTAAAGTGAAATTGACTTTACTTAACTTTTCTCTTTGTAGGTCCAGCACACCCCATCTTATGTGAAGTGCTGGGGGGGTTACTTAGCACCATATCTGACTCTCATGTAACATTTTTATGTTACCCTCACTACTTT
The DNA here is from genome assembly GCF_040938575.1 of Ambystoma mexicanum. Lineage (NCBI taxonomy): Eukaryota > Metazoa > Chordata > Amphibia > Caudata > Ambystomatidae > Ambystoma > Ambystoma mexicanum. The sequence goes on from NC_090934.1 coordinate 210,501,609, forward strand.
AAATGTCTGGTGGCAGTTATTTAATTTTCTGACCATTGTGCTTTTCTACCGCAGGCTGAATCCTCAGCTGCAGTATCTCACCCATGGGTGACATTTCTGTCAAAATGGCCCCGGACTTCTTTTTTCGTCATTTTCTGTTTGGGAGGTCTTTCTTGGGGTTTACTCTGCGTGCCAAGCCGGGTTTGAGCCCCTTGTTTGTTTTGCCTTTGGCAGGCTTCAGTCCTAGAAAGGCAGGATGTGAGGGAGGTTCCCGAAAATCCCTGTCCTTTGTCTCTAGGAATGCCTGAATGCAACCAATCCTGATTGGCTGGCTGTCCTGCTGTGTGATCGACAGCCTAGGCTGTGCATGAATGGGAGACACCTGCTTAAAAGGCAAGGCAAAGTCGACCACTGGGAGAAACACCTGACAAACCCATGAAAGAAGCTTGCTGCATCCTCCTGGACCTTTTGAATTGCCCGGAGAAGCCCTGCTGCTGTGCTGAAACTCCTTTTTCTGATCGATAATAGAAGCTCCGTAAGAGATGACTTCTTCCCTTGGGTTAGTAGGACCAACTAACCCCGAGACGATCTCCACTGTACCATCTTCCCTGATTGGCTGTACTACTTCAACGCTGCAAGGACCGAGTGCTAGGGGTTGAGAAATCCGTAGTAGAGTGCAATGTCTGCAATCCGGCCAGAAGTTCCAGGAGTCTCCAAAGGACCCTCACCAGAGTGCAGGACTCAAGGAGTGAAGGAATCCCAACCGGTATCCGAGATCCACAGTGGTGCGGATTACTACGTGCTGAAACTGTGAAGTGCCGCTGATCCTAACAGAGCTCGTAGCTGCCGACGACCTCCAAATTGTTGATGCAGCAGTCCTCCAGAAGTCCTACCTCTTGTGCCCGCAACTGAGACTCAGGAACCCAGGATCTGCATAGCTGCAACAGGACAGAATTCAGCTGGACCACTCTTCTTCAAACCAGAGGTACTGTTTAAACTTGGGGTACTTACCGTAGTGTCTTTTTGAGTTGTGATTTTCTCAGTTGAGACCTGCAGTGGCTTACCTTAGAGTTGATTTCAACTTTGCTTTACACAGGCTTAACAACTTGTGATCTTACAAGTGATTTCTACAAAACGCTCCAACTTTGTGCAATACTTGTATTATTAACTAAGGTGCCTCTGCTCCATAGACTGTGCTCCAATTGACTTTGCTTTTCCTGGCTCCCTGCAGACTCTTCTAGTCCATTGACTATGATATTTCTGTCCCTCATAGGTGATAACTTGTTTTACACTGTTATTGCTGGGAAAGGCTTGTCTAGACTTCATTGGAAGATTTAAGCATACTCGCATACCTATCTGAAAACCTGTTTAACCTTTGTTTCCTTCGTTTAACCTTTCCTTTTTGCGACCTCGGACTTTGCAAAGTATAAATATTGATATATAAATGCCATTACTGTCCTTGTGAATGAAGTCCTCTCCGGGTGTAGGAAGTGTGTAAAAAGCATATCCAAAGAGTATCCACTAACTTGTGCTGATTCTGGAAAATAATTTTTAAAGTATATTTGATTGTTAAATATCTTGCCCTTTTTAAAGAGCGCTTATTTAAAAACTGATGTTAAATAAATAACTATTTATAACTGACACCTTGAGTGTAAGTGTTACTTGGTTACTTGTTTTTGCAAATTTTATTGCTACAGCTCACATTTACCTCTTGAGATAGGCCTGGCTAATCAGTCACTCTACCAACTTGTGTAGTACAGACCTATACCAAAAGGTGGGTTACCTAATACCAAACAGATAAGTGTTGTGAAGTCTCACACAGTGTTAATACACCAATTCTTACCTAACAATACAAAGCAGACCAATCGACCAGACACTGCACCATCTCCCACCAACGCGGGACCACCAAACCGAATGAGCTGCTTCCTACGAATGTCGAGAGAAGAACTACTAAGCTTGGTGAAAAAGACCAACAAGGCAGGCTCCCCAATGGATCTTTGCCCTCGAGACATCTATAAATCCATCCTCTGATAGGGCACACCATCAGAATACTACCTAAACCTCTTCAATCTATCACTTTCTACAGCAAGAGTACCAAGAGCATTCAAAAAGGCCTACATTAAACCACTCCTCAAAGATACAACAGGCAATGTGGAAGACCTCTAAAACTATAGACCAATCTCAAACATTCCATACCCAACAAAACTGAGACCTATATCTATGAACAAGTACTAGAGCACGTTGAAAATAATCAACTACTGGACCAGGCGCAAGTAGGCTTCAAACCTATGAGAGAAACGGAGATGGCACTGGTCTCAATATGGGACGACCTAAAAATGAATGCAGACTCCAACACCAAATAAGCACTGATAACTAATCCTTCTCCCGCATTGGATCTTTCATAGATTCACATGCTGTAAATATTCCCTGTCGTCCGGATGGGAATCCTCTAACATGGAGCCGTTTAAACTGAAAACGTTCAGTCACTTTTGTGCTCTATTAGCTATTTTGGGTCATACTGCCCTACACGTTAGTGTAAGGATTTCTCAAATATCATCTCTCCCAACATTTCTACGAGCTACTACTTGATCCCTCAGCAACCTTTGACACAGTCAACCACAAATTATAAGATTGAAAGAAATGGGGCTCACTGACACAGCGCTGCTCTGGATCAAGTCTTTACTGTCGCAAAGAGTAAACCGCATAGTTAAAGCATTTCAAATCCACACCCCGGGACACCACCTGTGAAGTACCTCAAGGCCCCTTGCAATCCCTGCTTCTCTTCAACGTCTTCATGACACTGCTAATCAACTTCATTAAAAGACATGAACTAACATGCTACAACTACACAGATGATACACAAATCATCTTTAAATTCAGAGACATACAAAAGAACACAACCCTAATAGTGTCTCAAGGAACTCTACCAACGGATGAACACCAGCAACCTCAAATCAATCCAGACAAGACGGAAATCATGATTACCCCAGACAGCCAAAGAAACCACCAGTACGTCCCATGGCCCACAGAACTGTGAAAACCATCCAAAGCTAGCAAAAAGCTTGGAATCCTCATGGACAACGAGTAAACACTAGAACCCCAAGTAAATGTGTTAATCCAGAAATGCTTCTTCCACCTACACATGATTAAAAAGATTCTACTGTTCCACTCCTTCACGACCAAAACACTGGCCATCATATCTCTCATGTCCAGGATAGACTATGCTAACCGCATATATCTTGGAATGCCGAACTACCTACTGCGGAAACTTAAACACAAAACGCGGCAGCCAGACTTCTCCTTAAACTCAACAGAAGAGATCACATCATGCCAGCTCTAAGGATGCTACATTGGTTCCTGGTCAAGTAAAGAATCCCCTTTAAAAAAAAGTGCATAACAGATCCTACACGAAGAAAAAAAGAGGGTGGATCAGCATTCTCCTGCTTAGCTGTGAAACTATGAAACTCCCTTCCCGGAGAAAGTCAAACTATGGGGGGCCATAGAAAATTCAGGTAACTTCTTGAAACCTGGCTCATCAGATCCAAATACAAGGAAACCGACCAAACAGCACCTGCACACTTGTAAGAGACTATGTACTGGAAAAAGGATGAATTGTCCTAAAACCAATGAAGGAATGGACTGGGATGAGAAGCGCTTAGTGGAGGCACCTCTAACCCCTTAGAGACGGCCAACTGAGGAACAGGAGAAAGTGCTAGACCCTACATGATTGGACCATGGAAGTAGACCTAAGGGAAACCTGGGGAGGGAAATCGAGGTATGGTGGCCTTCAGCTAAGGTGCACCCCCCCAGAGAGGGCCAACAGGGGAACGGGAGTAAGCACTAGGGTCGCTTGAATTAGATAAGTCATTTATAACGCGCCGGTACACAAGTGTTTCTAGGTGTGACGAGACAAGGGAGGGAAGACGAGACAAACTAGTCCTTGTGTCATTCAGATTGTGCAAGAATGAGACGTGCAAGGGGAAAGGGGCGGGGGCAGTGTAAGGGAGAGGGGAGCGGAAAACAGGGCAGCAATCCTCTAAGTGCAGCCAGGGCAGCGTGGCTCTGGGTACTGCAAGGAGAATAAGAGATTGTAGGGCTACCATTACAGCCCCTAAGTGCGTGGTAGGCCTGTAAGCAGTGCAAGGGTGACTGATCAAGAAAGAGCCTGGTACCCAGTGAGATTCGAGGGTAGCCAAACAACCAGTTGGTACAGCGGACCGCTCAGCAGGGGAGGGAGAGAGAGAAAGCAGAGAAGAGTAACGTTTTGAGCTGCTTACAGAACTTCAGGTGGTCTGGCTCAGGTTTGAGGGGAGCACCTGCAGTGGAGAAATCTACCCTCCACACACTGCCTGGAGAAGCCCTCCCCTTCCTCTCAGCCACCTTGCACTTGCGTTTCAGGACGGCTAGGTCAGAATCTTACCAAGAATTCCACTTGGAGGTAGGCTTCAGCCGGATTGTCATGACTGGGGCAAGGAGGTCTATGGTGTTGGAAATAGATGCAGATTGGAAAGGGCTGTGAGTCAGCCGCAGCAGTAGGAGCAGAGAAAGAGCAAAGGCATCTACTGACGCACGCTTCCTGGGCCAAATGACTGATAAGGTAGGTGGCAGTGCTGCTGGTGCTTTGACAGAGGGATAGAGAGTTTCAGATGAGCGTGGAGGAGAAAGTGGTCAGTCCAAGAGACGAGGACCGGTAAGAGGGTTAGAGAGTGGGATGTCTGAGGTGATGAGAACATCCAAGTTATGTCCGACACAGTGTCTCGGGCCAGAGGGCAGAATGGAAAGGGAGAGTGTCAGAGGTTGCGGAAAATCCCAGAGAAGGGATTAGAAGCATCGAGGTGGATGTTGAGATCTCCTAGGAGAAGTTGGGAAGTAGAGGCAAGGAGAGAAAGAGGAGAGGTCGGGCCATTCAGGAAGGAAGAGGGTGACCTGGGCAGGTGGTCTGTAGATGGTGGCCAGAGTTTGAGAGGCGCCAGGAGAGATGGAGAACCTGCAGACCAGGCATTCTGAGCAGGAGTAAGCCTGCATAAGGATAGGAGACCAGGACCCACTCTGGAAAGGTCAGGGCTATTCCACCTCCAGGACGGTTGGTTCTGGGTTTGGAGAGGACCTTGTAGCCCACAGGGAGGGTAGTGTCAAAACTTGTTATAGAACTGGACTTAAACCATACCTCGGTGAGAGGAAGGACATCTAGGTCGAGTACTTTGAGGAGGTGACAGATGCCAGAGGAGTGTTTGACCGCAGAACAAGAGTTGAGAGTAGCGACGTGGAGCAGGTTACCACATTTGAAAGACTTCCCTGGAGGGGGTACAAGCCCGAGATACACACTGCAGAGGTAGCAGTGTCCCAAGGGTTTGCAGAGGAGAAAGAGGAGGGTGCCAGATAGGTGCCGGAAGTAGGAGAAGGGAGGAAGTTGATTAGACTCAGGAAACGCCTATCAAAAGGAGGAGATTGGGCTGAGGGCTCTGAACCAAGACTGTGCCGTTCAGTTAGACATTAATGATAATCTTGGAGGAGTGGAATGGGGCCTAGAGGACCACCCCCTAGTGCCACCGTTAATGGGAGAGGAGGAGAAAGAACAGAGACCATATGAAGAGTCCATCGGTCTGGAGAGGGGACGACAAAAAGGGTGTCAGTGAGTGTGTCTGAAGGAAGGTGTAGGTATCAGCAATCGGGAGGCCTGGGATAGAGACCAGGATATTCCTCTTAAACTTCTGCCTTCCAGACTTGGTGAGAGGGATCGGGTAAGTGATCGAGTAGCAGTTAGAGAAGCAGGGCGGGACAGACAGCACCATATGGGGGTGTGAAGGGGGTGAGAGAAGAGACGCACAGCCCTGTAGCACACAACTCAGAATGCGCTGGAGGTGGAGGAGGGGGACCGGGGTCACAACAAAGGAAGATACAAAAGGGGAACAGATAACTCGCAACATGGAACAACACGCCTTGCGGGGGTGGGGGTTCTAGGTGGGAGCCTAGAGAGAACCAGCAACAATGCCATAGTTACCAGAATGTGAAAACACCCAGATTTGACTTTCCTAGAAGGGGGGGGGAAATGCTACGTTTTTGAGCACAGCACATTCCAACACACCCAGATTTGACTTACCTGATGTTTCGGCAGGTCGTTGGCTGTTGGCTATGTGCTACCACGGCAGACACCGGCAGACACCACTGGAGCTGTCCTTGGCTGAGGGGGCTGCCACGGCAGGGCGTTCCTTGGATGGCCGATTTAAAGGGCCCTCCAACCAGTGGGACTGCGGAGGGAGCGAGGGACAGGGCCAACAAAGAAGGGAAGCAACTAGCACAGAGAGAGGGCGAGCCGGCACGCACGCCCTGTGGCGCGAGAATAACACTTTTACAAATCGGTACCTTACTGTGCATGGAATACCTATCCTCACCCCAGCACCGTAGAAGTTCAGTAGATAAAGGCCCAAGGGAACCCAGGGGTGGGGGGCGATTGTCCCTCCCCATCTGAGACACCGAGGGGCCGATAACACATCACCTAGCTAGAAATGGGGCTTGAATTAAGAGATCAGACAGCCCACGCAACGACCAAGAATCAGGAACCCATTACTCCTGGAGGTGACCATTATTAACCCCTTAAGTGCCATGGCGTTCTCCGTCGTTCCCCCTCCCCCTTCTGTGCCAAGGGCTTTTTTGGTGATTTCGGATATGTCACCATTCAGTGCCTTGTTACATTTATGTTACATGAGATTGCGCGGCCAAATTTGGCCCCTTTCTTTCCCACATGTAGGTTATCGTAACGGCACCCAGGAATCCTAGTTTGCTGTAGGGGGGTGAGGGAAAATAACCAAAAAGGGAGAAGACTTTGGGTTTTTTCATAAAATGGCAATAAAATGATGTACAAAGAAGCCTGTGGTTTGTCCTTGTAAGAGGTAGGAACAAATGGTTTGCTGTGCTGAATTACTCTTTTTCCTGGCTTTCAGGAACATGTTGAGTGAAAACGAAAACCAATTATTTTTATATGGTTAACCGTTTTGTGAGAGGTAGGCGATTTTGGCCTTTTTTCCAATCGGACATGCGTGGACGGAATGGAAGAGAAGAGAAGGGTAGGGTAGGGTAGGGAAGAGAAGGGTAGGAAAGCTGACTGGGAGGACAGAAACACATACATTTCTGAAAAGTGGACAAGAAGTCCAAGTTTAGGACGGGTGATTTGTGCAGGTCAGGCAACAACTATGTAGGGAAAAATTCCATAGTTTGGGGAAAAAGAGGGAAAATGACCGAAAAAAAGGTATGTGGTGGACATGGTTGGCTTGGTACAGCAATGGCTTCTATGAATTTTGGGAAAAACAATGCTCCTCTACATTTCCCCCGACTCTTGCAGTTAGGAAATCACACATTTTTTTGTAATGTTTCACAAAACAAGCAATACCACAAGCCAAAAACGGAGCCATGGTACACCTGAGATTTATGCTTACAGCCTGAACAGACGTACTTAGCATGTGTAAATAAGGAAAACAAATGTGTTGAGGAAGGGCAAGCATACATTTTTTAAAGAGCACAGGCAGATCTTTTGAAGAGTAGTTTCTAAAGCAGCGACTAAATGTAGGTCACATTTGGGAAATGAAAGGGTTGGGTGAATTAAAAAAAAATACAAATGACAGAAGCAAATCGGTCAAAACGTTATGAAAACCACGTTAACACAACAAATGTCGCACCTTCCTACGTTCCCACAGGTGTCCTGAAGAAAAGGGTACCTCACATGTGTGGGTGCACCTACCTGGGTGCAAAGGGAAAAGACTAAAACATGGGTAACCCCAAGTCTTTTCGCACAGCAGATTTTCAGGAATTTTGCTCATGTGCACACCAGAATTTTTTTTAAATTATTGTTGATAAATCAACTTTTCAATATATTTGCAACCATCACAAAAGAAAAATAATGAACAAACTATAATTTGCAATTAAACTATAATACACTTTATCACTATTTACACCATTTTCTTTTTCCTCTTAAAAAAAATCACTCAACTCATGAAAACTTAAATGCAAAATTTACATAATTTGTCCTAGTTACTATTTGCATTAGATCTCAGAATCCATAACACAAATCTATAAATTCAGTGAGATAAGAAAATGTACTACTGCTATTCTTACTTTATTCAGATCTGTATTATATACATAATACCATAGTCTTTCTGGCGTGAATTTACTATATTCCTCAAAGGTGTTTGAGATATTTAATTCTACGCTCAAGTAGTGCTGGACACAAGGATATCAGATGTATAAGAGTCTCTGGTTCGTCTGGATTCTTTCAGAATCGGCAATTAATATTACTTACAGGGCACAACTTCCATTTAACACGTATTTCTCTTGTGTGCCATATATTTAATCTAAATCTTAGGAAAAGATCACGATATTTAGCACCCGGAAATTTCGCTATATATGATTCCGATGTTTTTACCTTTTTTGGCCAAATGTGGAAAGCTTTCCCATGCTTTCGTTTTAAGCACTGTTCTTGTGTGTTAATCCAATCTTGCATCATGATCTTTCCCTTATCCGGATTTGTAATAAGTACAATGTCCGAAACATCTGCCTCCCGCAAGAATTCATGAACCCTCACTCGCCATGTGCTCATACTCTTATGGTTAGTTTCTTTGTACTTTGCCGAAACATTTAAGATAGGATTGGTAGACTTGGAACTCATAATGCATTTTCTATGCAGGCTGCATAACTTCCACATATACATTGAGTACAATGATAAGCCCAATTCATATTGTAAACAACACATTGATATTGCATTTGACAAATTCAACAACTTTCTCCAAAAAAGTCCCTTCATTTGTGTCCAGAAAGAGTCCCCATGCCCACACCTCGACTCGGCACCATAGGTAACTGTTGGAATTACCTTCTGGCAATAAAAAATCAATAGGGATTTGAGGGAGAATTTTCCAAACTTATTATTCAGGATTCTCGCCTGGGCTATTGCTGTTCTCATTTTATTTTTGACTTCATTGTAGTAAGGTGCATCCGGTATTTGGTGTCTAAGATTGAGGCCCAAGTATTTGTATTCTGATACAATGACCAGTGGCATATGTTGTAATGTCCATGTTCTAGTAACCTTTTTTCTTGCACTAAGCGAGGCAGTAACCATTATCTTTGACTTATCTATGTTAATAGTAAGCTTATTTTGCTCAACATAGGTAGCCAATTGGTTCAAAGGGGCTTGCAATCCCCTGGCTGTTTTCGCCAACACCACCACAGCGTAAAAAAGCCAGGGGATCGCATGGGAGCCCAATCGCGTAGAGTCTGATTTGACATTCTTGAAATCTTGTGCCATATCAGAGATTAAAAAATTGAATACAGATGATGCCAAAAGGCATCCCTGCTTAAGACCTCTGTTGCATTGGATAAGGGAATTTCTTACTAATACCTCGATACAAATAAGACTATTTTTGGATGGCAGACTAACGCAAAATATTAATACACACAAATGATTGGGAAAGCAGCCTTAGTTAGTTTATCAAATAACTCCCTTGCGATCAAATCGAATGCGGTTTTGAAGTCAATAAAGGCCATAAAAACTAATTGTTTCAATTGCCATTCCTGATGTTTTATTGCATGTAATACATGCAAATTGATGGCAGTCCCTAGTCCTGGCACGAAACCTGTCTGGAAGGGATCATTAATGTTATAATTTTTGATCCATCCATTCATTCAATTCGCTCAAGACCAGGTGTGCAACAATTGTCCTGGCCCATTGAGTAATGCCACTGGTCTATAATGTTTTGGGGAATGTCTATCCCCTTTTTTATAGATAGGCATTATTGACTTCTGCCACGTATGGGGAATCCTCTGACTGGATACTACCTGGGAAAATATTACTTTCAAAATTCTCGCCCAAGCTTCAGCATGGGTCTTCATCATCACATTAGATAACCCATCCGGTCCCGGGGCTCTCGAGGAGCTTAATCTCTTGATGTTAATTATTGTATCATCATAATTTATTTGTAGCTGAGATAACCGGTTTGGAGGCACTGGGGCAATATAATTAGACCACATAGAGTCTGCATTGAGTGAGCTATAGTAATTTACCCACACTTCCTCTGGAACTGCGTTGATTTGAATGATAGATTGTCTATATACGTGGACTTCACCCCCAAATAAGGTGCAGAGTTTTTGGGTGTCAATGTCTTTAACATTGTTTGCGCATCTTTCAATTGGATTTTAGCTTTTCTCTGCTTATTCCAGTTAGCATACCTGCTTAATTCTCCTAACTTCCTGGATTTTCTCCATTTCGGATAAGTATCCTAAACTTCCGATGTCAGCTTTCATCCTATTTCTAGATTGTCTAATGGACTCATCATAGACCTGTGAGTGACCTTTTATTTTTTTACCAACGCACCGACTTGTAGACCTAAAATTGTGGAGGACTGCCACATATAGCCCATCAATGTAAGTGATAGCTGGATAAAGAATGTCACTAGGGTAAGAGATCGCCAAAAGTAAGTCGTTCAGTTTATTTGGTGACCAACTGAACCGATTACCCTTGGAAAACAGTGCAAGTTGTGGACTGTAAAAAGTGGCTATAGCTTTATTGTCATCAGGCCAAAACCACGTGAGATCTTGTTCTATAATTTTAAAACTCTTCATTTTTGCAAAGTGATTGTCTACATAGATGTAATCAATCAATGATACTTGTGTATCTCTATACCATGTATATTTGGGCTGTGTATCATCTATAGTAGAGCCATTTGTCATAAATAGGCCTCTCATTTTCATTATGTGGTTCCATTGTTTAATAGCTGCCTGGTGTTTTTTTCCTTTCCCCGTGATGCAATTCATGTTTAAATCACCAGCAACTATGATAAAATCCATTGCTGTGTCATTCTCCATTAGATCTAAACCGTGTTCGAGGTCTTGAAAAAAGCATGTGTCTGTAACAGCTAAGTGATTACAATATAAATTCAAGCAAGCAATATTCATAGTTTTTACTTTTATCCTTACTAACTGCATATAGCCATTTGTTGTTGCCAATGGAGTCACCTTCCAACCCGTCAAGGTTTTTGTCGCTACTAATAAAACTGCCATAGGTCGCCATTTTACCAACATTTGGGCTGGGAGCAATACTATTTCTTGATTATCCCAGATTGGTGCTGAAGTAAGCCACACTTCTTGGAGCAAAATTATGTCGTAATAGGCCAGAAAGTTTGTTGAAGTTGCAGTCAAATGCTTATGACTTTGTGTATTCCACAAGGCCAATCTGATAACATGATCTCATTTATTCCCAGTTTGTTATAGTTTAGCAGCATGCAAGGATGTGGATGGTAAACTTACAATCCGAGCACCTGTTTGTTCTGCGGTAGAATATGAAACCGTTACAGGAGTTGCTATCCATGATTTATCTTGATAAGACTCTGTATTTAGTCCTGGTTGATTTATGTGTAGCGACAACCTCGTTTAGGTTCAACAACGTGAAACCTAATTGGTATATTTTATGTCTTGCTTCCCATATGATGTGCCTCACCATCCCTGATGGCATCCACAACTTTACCACGGATGTATCATACTGATGTAGAAATGTAATCTGTGCAAAGTCCCCTGTAGTAATATCCTGCAAACTTGGAATAGAGGTCATTCTATTTAGTGCCGAGGACCTATTTAATTCATAAATCCCAAAATCTCCACCCAGACATTGCAGTATTAAAGTGAAATGTGCATCACAATGAGTTTTATTTAAGCTTGGCATGAGTTTATTTTTGTCTTTATAAGATCCACCATTTGTAATTGTTGTGGCTGGAAGGCGAGTAACATAATCAATCGCTCGTGTGTGTCCTAGCTAAGGGCCTAAAGGTTGCAGCTGGCTCTTTGGATCTCCCCCGTGAAGGCGTGTCATTTCTTCATAGGACAACGGAGCTCGTTCAGTTGTTTATATGACTGACACGAGGAGAGCCAGGGGAGTGAGCCATGTATCGTTTGACAGATTCATGTATCTGTTCTCGTCTTTCTTGCAAAGTCCTAACTTTTTCCTCTTGATCCCTAGCATTCGCAGTTTGTCTCTTGGGCTGATGAGCTAGCGAGGCTTGTAACTTGGGGTCACTCAGGGGGAACACGAGTATCGTCTGATTTCTGAGTTTCCTTGACTAGATTGTCTAATGGAGCATAAGCTAGATCCTTGATCAGCGGGACAGAAGCTGGTTGTAATTTCATGCCCGTTTGGTCATCTGGTGTGTTAGGTTTGGCCAAAGCTGCATACTTGAGGGAAGGCGGGATTGTAGGCCATGTGGTGGTGTTGGTGGTGTGGTTCGGTGGGTGGGCAGAGAGGAAATGTCTCTGAAATCTGGTGGAAAAAACACAATTGTCAGACATTTCACTCTGGCCACCCACCAAAACTCGCCGCCAACAACACATGTCCTACCATCCCGTGTTCTCACAGGTGTCTCCACAGAAACAGTACCTCACATGTGTGGGTGCACCTACCTGGGTGCAAAGGGAAAAGGCTAAACCACTGGTAACCCCCAATGGGTTTGGGGTCACAACCTACAGATTTGGGCCTAGGGTGTCGATGCCACCAAGGAAAGCTGGGAATCCCATGCATTTCAGGAAAGACACCTGTGGGAATCAACAGATGTCTGACCTGCGCGAATCGCCCCAGAATGTATTACCCACATGCCCTGGCAAAGATCCACGTGGGAGACTGGTTCCCAAGGCCAGGAACCGTACCCACGACTTTGCTGGAGCTCTGGCTAGCCTGCATTGTGTATGTCTATGTCTTTGTGCTTATAACGTGCCGAAAGCCCGCAGGCATCAGGGCGCGGGGAGCACAGAGAATTGCAGATCACGTTCAGGTATTATCTGAGAGTTTAGGGTCTCCTCCCTTCGCGTGGTGCATCAGGAGAATACTGACTTATTGGAATAGAAAGGGTTTTAATGCCTTCCTGAAACTGAGGTATTTTCCCTCTTGTCTGAGGGATGTTGGTAGTCCATTCCAATATTTGGCCGCCCTAACAAGAAAGGATCTTCCCCTTCCTGTAACTCGTTTAACCTCCGGTATGGTCAGAAGACCCGCGTCTGCTGATCTTAGACATCTTAAGGGCACGTACCTGGTGAATTGTTTTTTAAAGTAAGCCGGTGCTTCTCCGAAGAGGCATCTCTGGACTATTGTCATAGCCTTGAATTTTACTCTGTCCTCTATTCTAAGCCAGTGTAGTTCCTTTCTTCCTTCTGATATATGGTCCCTCTGATTTTTCTTTTTGATGATGCGAACCGAATCGTTTTGCATTTATTGGCATTTGTTTAGCTCTTTCTTAGCAGCTCCCAATAGCAGTGCATTGCCATAGTCCAAACGAAACAGCACAATTGCTCTAGCAATCGTAACTGAATTGATTTTGTTTATAAAAGGTCTAATGGCCCGCAGAAGGCGTAGGTAGTACTGATTGTTTTTTTGCAGGTAACCGACTTGAGTGCCGGATCCCGGTGAGGCTTCCACCATCAGACCTAATGTTTTTACTTTAGATACCACAGGTATGGTGGCCTCTTTAATTTTAAAGGCCGTGTATTGGGTGTCCAGCTTGGATCTGACCTGTGTTGATCCGAAAACCATTAGTTTGGTTTTAGTGTTATTTAAACACATCCAGTGCCTTTGCATCCAGGTGTCTATGATGTGATATATTCCGTCTAACTTAGCACTGTCCACTGCATAGTCTCCTGTTAATTCGAATATCAACTGAGTATCATCGGCGTAATTGGTGAAAAATACGCCAATGCTTACTAGCAGTGAACACAGACTTCTAATGTAAAGGTTAAACAAGAGTGGAGACAGACTAGCTCCCTGAGGGACAGCGAAGAGTATCGGTGTTGTTTCTGAAAAGTTTTCACCCCAGTGTATTCTTGCCTTCCTGTCTTTCAGGAAAGATGCTAATCAAGCCTGTGCTGTTGGTGAACACCCCACTAATTTATCCAGCGCTGCTTGGAGAAGCTGATGATCTACCAGGTCAAACGCAGCGCTGAGATCCAGCAGCATGAGTAGCCCCGGTTTGGCTTTCTCAATCAGTTCCAGCATGTGTGTTTGTAGGTCTAACATGGCTGACTCTGTGCTGTGGGCCGCCCTGAAACCTGATTGTTGTTCGTGTAACACATCTGCGGCTTCAACATGTTTTTGTAACTGATTAGTCGCTATTTTATCTAGGATTTTTAAGATAAAGTTTGAATTTGTAATGGGGCGGAGGTTACTTGGATCCTAAGGATCCTGCCGTGCTTTCTTCACTAGTGGAGTTATTGTGACATTTTTACAGCTTCTCCGTCTGGGAAAGGACGAGGAATGTCCCGGGCCTCCCTGGAACCAACGCTGGGCATGGGGATGTTCAACCCACACTGGGAGTCAGCCACCCAAAGCTAGGGATATGACCTCGATTTCCAGGTTTGCAATACAGCTGGAGATTGAGGGAGAGAGAAAAGGGATCCTACCTTCTCTCTTCAATGCGGCAGTCCAAAATGGCTGCCACAGTGAATTTACTTTCAGTTTCATGACTGCGTTCATTACGCACGCCTATGTGAAACTGAAGGTAATCCAAACCTCGGGCAATGATGAGGGACCTCCCCCTGAACATAGCCCGGGGTTGGATTACAGTTTTGAGCTATCCCTGCTTAGCAGGGATCGCTCCAGAGTGCCTAAAAGGATGAGCTATCTCGTCCTTGGCGACCCAGAGGGAATTCCAAAGACGAGATACCTCCCCTTGGCACTAAAGTGGTTAAAATCCGAAAAGGGTGAATGAGAGGCAAGGTACAACAAATCAGTGGAACAGCGGAAGCAGGAATAAGACTACCACTAACAAAACATACTAAAACTCCCCCTTCCGCATAGACAGCTCACACTCTCCACTAAAGACAACCACACCTCTACAGCACTGCAAACCACACTCACTTCACAATATTGCAACCACAAAACAGATCACACAGAATCTCACACAACACCACACGACAACCACCCTCCAAATATCTCACCTATGCTCGGTGAACAGTGTCTCCGAATTGAAGCTGCCAACAGCAAATCACAGCTCCCGTGCTCTGTTCCCGCTCAACCCTACTAACCTCTTTCCCCTCCCACCCCTTGCTTTACAGATCTGTCTGAGCACCAAGTGACCACACAGTTGGCAACAGTGTGCGGTATAAAAACCTTTAACATTATCATCATCACAGGCAGCTTTCCTCAGATAAAGTATCCCTATTGTGATGATAATGATGTCATCACTGTTTTCCCAGAGGTAGCCTCTTGTGTGGTCAGGGGACGGCAGCCACTACCCGATTATGACCCTGAGTGTGATTATATGAAGGAGGACCTCATGGGGGGTGACCCTCGGGGAATGGGGTGTGGGGGTGGGAATGACTCGGCATTGTCTGATGAAAACACATCCCACTTTCACTTTTAGGGATATCCCCTCCGTTTCTCATGTCTTTATGGCATACTGTGACCGTCCCCCTCAACCAGGCATAAAACCTACTGATATATTTCAATTTTCAGTGAATGGAATGCCAAGGACTGCCTATCATTACCATGTATATAGAAACACTGGGATGAGGAGGCTGAACGGAACAATGAAGATGGGTGACGCTGAGATGCCCAGGACGCACGCTGGTCATTGTGAGCATACGATAGGTGCCAGGACATTTAGAAAACCCAGACCAGCATGGAGTAGGGAGACGCTGTGTGGAACCTTCATCCTCAGTGCTGACCGAGGGACTGCCGAGCCGTAGAGAAGACAGTGGAGGCTTCGGGAGATGGTGGAAGGAGAAGGGCTGCTGGAGTGGGTTCGCCATGCTGGGACCGTATCAGGAAGAGCAGGGAAGTGTTCCTGGCGGCAACAGGAACCGAGAAGCAGCACCGGCGCCACCCAGACATGGAGAAGTGCTCAGCAGCAGAGCGGGAGTCCCAATGGATGTGGAAGCAGATATACGAAACTGGTGAGCCTGTGAAGCAGAGACAGAACTCCGGAGCGTTGCTTCATGTTAACCGCAAGAGGACCGGAGAATGCCACCAAAAAAACTGTTGGTCCTAAGAAGGGATGCTGGGACACTGCAGTGCTTCAGCAATGCTATCAAGGCCAAATAAGAGCCAGTGAAGTGAATGAAAAATTATTTGAAACCCAATATGCCAAAAAGAATAATAACGTCGAGTTTGCAAGTTTAGAAAGTCAACTGTACGAGTATATCCTGGCAGGGGAGTATACAAGCAGAGGCAAGTTTGCAAGTGTGTCAAGTGAATCACATGCGAAAAGCCTGGCAAGAAAGTACACCAGGCAAAGACGAGGTTGTCAGTCAAATTGCATTGAATGTGGAGAAGAACCTGGCAGAGGAGTACACCAGGTGTCCTGCAAGACGGGGATCTGCATACAAGTTATTTTGCATGCAAGTTGTTTTGTTGAACAAAGAATCCCAAGGAAGACTCATGCCAAAGACATTACCCTTAGCACCTTAGAGTTACATTTAGAATATGAGGGTTAGGATAGGATTTCAGAGACAGGACATTTTGCTTTGGATGTCTTGACCAGGGACATACCCTTAGTTTTGTTTGAGATGGAGAAATACCTCCTAGAGTAGGGACAGCAAGGCATTTTTCAACCAATTTATTAATTTGAATATGTGTGTAACCACAATCATGAGTTTTCTGTTTTTTTTTTCATTCATGGCTGTTAGGGAGAATTCTCTGTTAAGGCTAATTTCCCAAACCTAGTGAGTCCCCCAGCAGTTTTGCTGGATTTTTGGGGTTTATTTTTTTCTCCTGCTAAGAGTGAGACTCTTTTTCTCCCACTCTTAGACATGATTTGAGATATCCTTTGACTTTGTTATGTGTTTAATGGGCTATGGGGTCTTTTACTCCATAGGGTTTCATGTATTTTGGTAAGTGTTACACAGCATCCTCAGTGCAGTAACACAGGGGTGTCATAATGACCCCCAAACATAGACTCCATGCCCTGGGACTGACTACTGTCTCCCAGGGCATGTAAAGTCACCATTGGCTTTACTAGTCTTAAATTGGGAACAGAACCAGTACAACCCATCATATTGTGGAAGTACTGGTAGGGGTAATTAGATTGCCCCTGGGTCTGTGTTTCGAGGGGGCACTGTGCAGTCCCCCCTCATCGAGTTTCTGGCTGGTGGCAGTGGTTACCACGCGAAATATTCCACCGGAATATTTCCTATGGGATTTTCCCATTCATTTTAAACTCACCACTTTTTGGTGCAATGTTAAAGATACCGCCGGGTTATTTAATATTTATTCCCCGGTTGGGTCTTTTTGCCAGGACTCGGTTTTAAAATGGCGTTTATTTTCGCCTCTGTAACTCCAACCCAAGTCAAGCCCTTTGTTCCACTTTTTGGCAGGCTTCTTCACAGAAGCCTCCAAAAGTGGTGCCACTCTGTCTGGGTATACAGGATGTGTGGGAGGGGGGGTCTAGGCACCCTGGACTGAGTTGCCTGGGCAACTCAAGTCGAACTCTTGTGTGATTGGCCCAGTGGTGAGCAGCCCGGCTCACCACTTAGCATGTTTGAGTGACAGCTAGGACTGATGAATGGGGGTTTTCTGCATAAAAGCAGGGCTTTGGGGACTGGAACTTCAGAAGTTACCAAAGAATCCGAAGAGGGAGAAGCTGAGC
This sequence comes from Ambystoma mexicanum, assembly GCF_040938575.1. Lineage (NCBI taxonomy): Eukaryota > Metazoa > Chordata > Amphibia > Caudata > Ambystomatidae > Ambystoma > Ambystoma mexicanum. The sequence continues at coordinate 210,519,191 of NC_090934.1, forward strand.
CGACCTGCAACGACGACACCACCGGTGGAGCCCTGCTGAACCGCCTCACCACTTCTTCCAACGACAGTGGAGATCTTCATCCCGAAGAGTCTTCTTCCTTTGACTGGTGGGGATAACCAGTTTTCCCGCCTTCCCGGATCATCTCGTGGCCGCCTTGCCTGTGCCAAGCACCCCGGCAACCGGGATACCACATTTTACCACTACCGTGAATAAAAGGGTAGTACCTTTTAACCGGAGAACTCCGCGGCTGGTTTCTTCCCTGGCAGTGCAATGACCTTCAGCTTTCCTCCACGTCGAGATCTTCTCTTCCTCTGGATGACGCCGTGACTTGCACCCGCTGCCAGGAACAACTGCCCCCGCTGGAGGATCCTCTCCACTTTCATGGTACTATGTCTGCCTGGCCTCCCTCGCAACAGTCTGTGTGGGGTGTCTCTTAAATCCTCAACTTACCAATTGGGCTGGTCCTAGGCTGGCTAACTGAACTTTTCTGAGCTGAACTAATTCCTTTCTGAACTCTCTGCAAGACTTTTCAAGCCTCTTAAACTGTGTGATCTTGGGCGCCTTGGTGTTCTACTCTCTCTAAGAGGGAGCCTTGCCTCTGAACCTTTTGCTCACAAGTAGACTTTGACTTTCCTGCCTTGCTGGGTGCTTCTAAAGTATTGTGCTGTGTGTTTCTCTAATTTCTGCCTTTTCCCTCCCTTTTTTGATAACTTATTAGAGTGCCATCTTTAGTTAAGCGCTGCTCTGTCTGAAAATAAGTGGTGTTAACTAAGACTTATCTAATAAGGAATAAGGGATGTATATTAATAGTGACTGTGTTTTGAACTTGCTTACATAATAGTGCTGAAGTGTTTCTATAAGTGTGTCTTTAAATAATTATATACTTTGATACTAAAGCTCTGGTCCATGTTTGCTTGTGCTACTGTATTTTGGTACCTATCTTGTATACTCTATATACTGTCTAACTCTTCTTGAGAGAAGTCTGGCTGCTCAGCCACAGCTACCAGGTAAATTTGGGTGCTACAGACTGCTACCAATTGGGTTTACTGCCAACACCTGTAGTCTTAAGCCTTTTGCAGTGGCCCCTAAGGGAACTGCACAGGTTTCTGCCTAACAATGGCTTCTCACATATGGTGTTGGCTGTGGGATACTGACTCAGCTGATAGAAAATGGAGAACCCATCAGAATCCCATATCTATATCAATTTTCCCGAGTGGTACCTCCTATGATCTTGATAATTTTTTTGTAAAACTTTCTTTATTTTTCCATGTTACAAACAAGACCAACAGGTCTTTCCATTTCACCCAGTTCTCCTCCCACTCCCCACGGACAACTCACAATAATCAAGTTCAGGTACTATAGTATTTCAGCAGGTATTAGCTATGTCTCAACATAAAAGCAGTGGGCCGCCGTGTTCCTTTCCTTCAGGTCGCCTCATGTCCAGCATCGTACATTTACTTCCGGGAGTTGTGCTGGCTGTGCTACATCCGCCTGATATTGTCAGAAGGGGGGCCAGTAATCAATAGGGCGACTGGTAATAGGCAGTGTCGTGGCCTATCTAGTTTCCCTGAGTTTGCACAATAACATATTCTCGAACCAGGATGTAAACGTGGGGGGGTGGGGGGGGTTGTGCTCTCCCCACGATCTGGCCACCAGCCACCTGGCGACTCCAGAGGCCATTCCTAGCAGTCTCTTTTCACCTTGTGATCCACCTTCAATCAGAGCGAGGAGCTACAGTGTGGGTGAGTAGACCCTCATTGAGGGGAGCATCGCCACCATTGCGGCCTCAATATTTTCCCAGAAGGGCCTAGTACGGGGGCAGTCCCACACTGCATGGTAAAAGTCTGCCAGGGCCTTGTCACACCTTTTCCATACCAGGGAACTATCTGGATAAATTCTGCTAAGTAGATTTGATGAAGAAATTTGTAGTGAATCAAACGATATTGGGCATTCGGTGAGATATGTCGGGTTTGCCTACAAATGTGTTTCCATTGCCCCTCGTTTAGCACTTTGTCTAGTGATGCCTCCCATTTGGCCTTGTGCGTCTGCCGCTGTTCTCCTCTGCCACTTCTGAGCATTTTGTATATGGTAGAGATAAGTTTGCCAGAGGTCAGGGGCTTGATTATATGTAGCTGGGCCAGTTGAGGTGTGGGGGTGCATGGGGGTCTATAATACTGTAGTTCGGTCACTGCATTGTGTTGCCCCCTAGATCGTAGCTCATCCCACTGGACAAACCGCCCATCCTGTACCAATTCTCCTAGCTTCTGTATCTCCAGCTTTTGGAAATACACCTTGAATGCCTTTTCGTGAGTGAGCGGGATTCCAATAATATCATATATCGGTAGTTCCGGGTGATAATGGGGGACTGCCTTCAGTAGGTGGGCTGCCCGCTCCCAAGCCCTGCAGGTCACGTTGGACCTCTCCCACATTGTTGCTTCTCAAGCATTCCCATCAAATCGTTCGGGTCAGACACTGCTTTCGCAACCATAGTGTGCGGGACGTTGGGATTAAGGGGGATTCCACCCTCTTATATACTGCAACTGGGCTGCAAGATAATACAGTAGCATGTCAGAATATTCCAATCCTCTGTGTTCGAATTCTGTCATCAGGGTGTCGTACGCTATCAGAGGTTGCTTTCCAGCCCACACCAATCTTATAATTTTCCTAGTACGAGTCCAATATTGGGTGGGTGGGGATATCGGTACATTATTAAAGATGTATAACAGTTTTGGGAATATAACCATATTAGCCAGCGCCATCCGGGCGGCTTGGGAAATTAGGAGAATCCATGACTCTACCTTCTGTTCCAGGGTTTCTAAAACTTTTATGTAATTATCCTTCTATAGCGTCTCCACTTTCATGGTGACTGTAATGCCCAAGTAGCACAGTCCATGGGGACACCACCGGAATTCCTCACCTACTGTACACCTGGGGTTAGAGGGAGTCCCTTGGATTTAGAACAATTAATCTTGAGTCCTGATAAATCTCCAAATCTCACCACTTCACGTGTTAAGGGGGTCAAGATTTGCCCAGGGTCTTTAACATAAAGCAAAATATCTGCATATTAGCTCTATGGGCTGTGTAGAGTAGTTTGACCCACCAAATGTGCGTGAGGCCGAAGCCTGATCATTGCAGTACCTCAAAGAGAAAGGGCCACTCGACGGACTCGAAGGCCTTCTCGGCGTCCAGAGCTGCTATCGCTATTGGGATCTCAGGATTTACATTGTGCATTAGAGTGAATAAACGTCTCAAATTATTTTGGGTAGAGCGTCCCGGGATGAAGCCGGCTTGGTCTGGGAGAACCAAGGCCGGCATATTTGGCAATAGTCGAGCAGTTAGAATCTTAGCCAAAATGTTCTCGGTATTTATCCGCAACAATGGCCTGTATGATGCTATGTGTCGGGGGTCTTTGCCCGGTTTTGGCAGCACTGTAACTATGGCTGATCTGGTCAATTCCAGGAGGGTACCTTTTGCCATAGCACATTCGTACATATTCGGGAGTTGCGGGATTAGTATATCTGCATATGCAGGGAAAGACGGCTGTTATGCCGTCTATCCCGGGGGCTTTGCCATTGGGGAGCGTGTGTATGGCCTTGTGGATCTCCTCTTCAGAAATTGGGACGTTTAGGGCGTTGCCCTGTTCCTGGTCTAACCACCCAGTGCAATTTCATCTAAGTAATGTATCAGAGCATCATGTTCTGCGATGTGGCGAGTCACGTATAGCTGATTGTAGTACTCGATGATTTCTTTATTAATCCCTTGTAGATCCTTGATGGTGTACCCATTTTGACCAATAACTTCCTCTATAGGGCCGAAGCATTGTTCCAGTTTAATAGTCAAGGCCAGGGTTTTACTTGGGCGATCCCCTCCCCATATTTTACTGCTAATATTGGGTCTCCCAGGAATCTTTCCTCACTGATCGCCAGTTGTCGATATTCGTCCCTACGTGCCATTAGTTCTCGGGGGATCTCAGGTGCGTCCATGCTGCCCTGTTTATTCTCTAGTTCCCCAATAGTGTCTTCCAGCCTCCAAAAGGACCCACGTATAGCTTTCAGGACACCCCCCTCTTTAGAAATGCAGCACCCTCTGACGTACACCTTAAAGGCCTCCCATATCGTACCCTGGTCAGGTACCGAGCCTTCATTAGTGACCTTCCTGGCAATGGGGGTTGTTGCCATGATATAATCGATTCTAGATAAGCTGTAATGTACGCCGGAGAAGATGCATTCTCTGTCGGGGTGTTCACAGCGCCATATATCGTGCAAATTGTGGTATGGGGAGATCGATGACCATGCTTTGGAAGCCTGGGGCAAGATTTGCTGCGATGTGGTGGATCTGTCCAGTTCCAGTGAGAGTGCTAAGTTAAAGTGTCCGGCCCATGTCTCATAATTCGGGAATTTATAGATATGGCTAGCACACTGGTGGAAAAACTCTGGAGAATCCGTATTGGGAGCATATATATTTATAAGTAGGATTTTTGTGCCATATTTTTCCCCTGCCAGGATTATGTACCAGCCCTCTTCGTCTTTGATTTGTTCATGAATTGTATAGATCCGTGAATATACGTGGCAACGCTTCTGGCGTGTGAGGTGTAAGATGAGTGATACCTGTGTAGTCCCCATCCCGCCAGCTTGGGTAGAGGTGTGTCATGGGACAGGTGTGACTCCTGTAGACATAACACATTGACCTTGTGGTTTCTACTAAAGTCTGCAATGAGACGGGTTTTTTTCTGGTTTGTGAATCCCCTTATGTTCCAGGACATGATTGTGAGATTTCCCTGGCTTCTCTCTTATCACAGGTGGAGCCATGATATGCACGGCAGTTTTTTGGCTAATATCGCAGTGTGTGAGACATGTTGATGTTTCGAGAGCTCGTTCCTCCCAGCACTTGTGCTCCTATGTTGATTTGTGTGGGTCGTCGAGTTGTTGCTTATAGTGGAAATATCTGTACCCATTAACCTGAGCAATTTGTCCTATTTCTTCCCCTCCCAGTGCCCACCCATGCCAGAAACTGCAACCTACCAGCTCCCTTCCCTCCCTGCCCAAACAGAACGTAACTAAGGGGACAAACAAAAGGGCTTCAGTGCCTGCGGTAATTGGGACTCTGTGGGCAGCCAACAAGCTCCATGTGACGACGGTCAACATTCACGCACCGTACCAACACCTAGCACCCCGGGGCCCATCATTCATCAGGCATTGTGCTTAGTAAAGGATATTATCGTGAGGTTAGGGCGGGTGTCGTGGCGACCCGCCCGGATCTGGTAGTTTCTTGGTGAACTGTTCCGCCGCTTCCGTGAAGAACATTGTTGATCTGTTATGTTGAACGCGTAGTTTGGCAGGGTACATCTTGGAGTATCTTATGTCTTTGCCTCGCAGGATGTTTTTTGCTGTCTGGAAGGTTTTCTGCTGATTTTGGACCACAGGGCTGAAGTTCGGGAAAAGTCTTTTCTCGCGCTGCTCAGAGAATGACATCCCTATCGCAGTAGCAGAAGATTCTGGTGATTATGCTGCGTTCTGGTGCATCGGGGGTGGCCTTGTCGCTAGTGATCGGTGTGCCCGCTCTACCAGATACATACTTGACAATGGGGGTTTGTCCAGTACATCGACTAGAAGCTGCTCTACAAACTTTACCCTATTGGCAATGTGTGTAGACTCTGGCACTCCCATAATGCGGATATTGTTCCTTCTTGAGCGCCCTTCCAAGTCTTCGTTCTTAGCGATCACTTTTTTCACTGATTGCTGAAGGGCGGACACCTCCCGCTGCAACAAGGTTACTTTTATCTTCGTTATCCCCGATCCTCTGCTCCGATTCAGTCATCCGCCCACATAATTTCTCTATTTGGATCGCAGATGTGTCCATTTTACATGTGAGGGCATCTATCTTGGCTCCAAGACTGTCGGTGCTACCTTTTTAGTGCCAGCAGCGTTTGATTCAGGGCTGACACATCCACTTGTTCTGTTGCTTGACTTCTTTGGGGTGGGGTCACCACGTGTGCTTGTTCTGCACGTGTGAACTGATCCATCTTTGCCTGTTTCTTTTTGGGATTTACCATGCTAGAACAGGGGACTATGGCCCAGGTGACCACGGGCCCGTTTTACAGGAGCCCTGCCATTGTGATTGTATCCTCTAGCTGTTTATAGCTGCCACGATGCGTACGTCACAGGTATGGCCCTTTCCACTCCAAGTTGGTTCCTGGGGTATCGGGCACTGCCTAAGCTCCACCATTCCGTGACAAGCAGGGAGCAACGGGGTTACAGCCCGCCTGGTGCCACGTCCACCGCACCCACAGAGGGTTTATCAAGTATATGCCGTACTTGCGCACAAACTCTGATGACTGGGAGTCTTTTCTTACCAGTTTTTTCGAGGATCTGTTCAGTTTAGATGGAATTGTCTCTGGACAGTCTAGGTCTGTCTCAGTTTCTCTGGCTCTGTAGGGGTGCCCCTATGGGTGGGGCCCCGCACGGATCGTTGGAGTGTACAGTGTCTCACCCCTCCTGGGCTTCCTGGCGAGTCGAGAGTGTTGTTCCACGCGAGTGTCCTTTCAGGTATCGGCTATTGTTCGTACTTGGTGGGTATACCTGGCTCAGAGGGTGCAAGGTGTCCCTCCACTCGCTCCGCTGTGTGGCCATTTGCTCTTTCGGCCCAGAGTGGTCGCAGTCCACAGTCAGTAGGATGGGGGGGCTCGCAGTTCTGCTCTGTTGCTGCTGACCCCAGGAGATCCGCCCCCCCCTCAATGTACATGCGGTTTCATGTGTCGGTGGGCTGGGGTGTCTATGTATCCGGTTACGTTCAGGGCCTGCACGTGTCGGGCACCAGTCGGCAGAGGTTGGTAGTCTGGAGGTTTGGGTATCCGCCGGCTCGGCGCCTCTATGTGCTATGTTCGGGGCCGTAGTGATTAGTATATTCCCCAGCAGCGCCCAGCAGGCTGAGTGAGTGTGGTAAGGTAGACTTGTAATATGTCAGGCTCCAGCTTACATTCGCCCCGGTGCAGGGGACGGCCCTGGCACCAGGCGCTTGAAGGCATCTCCTGTTGTCTGGGGTGGAGCAATGGAGCCGTGGGAGTCAGGCCCAACCGTGCCGAGTGCCTTTCGTGAGCGGACATGGGTGGAGGAGGGAGGGGGGGGAAACTCAGTGCCACTCACCTCCCCAGCAACACGCCCCTTACGTGCTGTCTCCAAAGGGTGCTTTGTAGTACAGGCCGTAGTACTTTGCTGGTTCTGCTGTCGCCTGCCTCCGGTTAGATTTGCTCCGGGTTGACAACAGGGACTGCTGTGGACCCCGTTGGGTCGTTACCTGCCTCCCTCCGGGTCCACCTCTGCAGCGCCGCAGTTTCTGTGCCCCGTTGCAGCCTTCGCTCGAGGTGCAAGCAACGCTCTCTCCGGGCTGTCGGCTGATGGGTTTGGCTGCCCCTTTTCCTTGGGGGTAATGAATGCACCCCAGTTGCGGTCCAGCTTCCCTTTGTTTCGTGGGGTTGTCAGTGGGCGGGGGAGACTATTGCAGTGCGGGTCCAGTGCACCTGCGTTATATGGGTGCCGGTATGCGCTGCTTGTAGTTGGGAACAGGTTGTCACGTTAGGCCGCCCCAGTTGTGGAAATCTAGTGTTGCGCAGCTGGTACACGGGCCGCGGCTGTGGTGCTGTCGCAGCCGTCCGCTGCACCTTGGATGTGCCGCCTCACTGCTCCTCAGTTATGTGCCGTGTAGACTCTGCGTGCCTGGGCGGGTGAAGTCACGGCCCCTCCAGCTTAGCCTGCAGCCCCTCCGCATGTCTGCCGTGTTCCTACGGGAGGGACGCCCATCCCCCACAGCATCTGGCTGGCTGGGGATTAAGCAGCCACGAGGCTGCGGCTGCGAACGCCATTATGCTTCAAGGTAAAAAAAACACCTCCGCATGCGTGCTCTTTTTGCCTAGTCGTTCCGCTGGTCCCCGGGGAGTGACGGGTTGATAGGTGCAGGATATTAACCGTTATTTGAACACTGTTGCCGGAGCTCTTTCAGGCGGCAGCCATCTTGGTTGTTGCGCAACAGCGCCCCCCATAAGATCTAAATAATTAAACTGCAGAGAGGAGAGTTCATGATTGGAATGCCATCAGATGAAACCATTTTTAATATCAAACAACAAATAGTAAAGAAATGTCATCTCCCCATTGAGTGTCATAAGCCCTTTCAATGGTACCTATCACATTTTTTATGTTATCGGACTCCACAATAAAACCCAACAGTAAAATAAGTCTTTGTTAAAACCAGTGGGAATCTCCCGCCTGAAGGCTCTTTGGGAATTCAACCAATTCTCAAGAGACCGGTTAAAATCCCTATAGAAATGGAAAATCTTGGAGAGCTTCCAAAACCAAGTGTTCCATTTGAACAGTCGACCCAGGAAGGGATAGAGACCCCTCAGGAACCAGAAGAGAAGTTGGTTTTTCTTTTTGATGAGGTAGGCAGAAGATTATAATGAGAAAGCGGATATGTGTGCCTTTGAGTGAGGAATTTACTTCTCTGACAGTGAATAGTTAAACATCCAACTATAGCTGAGGCATATTTGACCAACCCTTTCCCAAGCGACATAAGTGCCACCCTACATACTCTTATTAGCACAATTCACGGCCCATCAAATCCAGGCTGGGATGCAATTTCAGACTGGATTGGACCAAATTGTTGCCACCCAACAAAGACCCATTCTTCGCCACAGAGTATTGCAGCCTTATAAAGAGGGAGAAGACCTTGGACATTTTTCCTCAATTTGGAAACATTAGCTTGGCAGTTCTGGTGTGGGCACAATTTAAAAGCCTGTTATTTAGGTCCATTATGAAGGGTGGAACTGTAGAACTCGTATCAAATTTTAAATCCCCTCGGAACAGCAACATTTAATGAAATTAAACGGAGGCTATTAGAAAGGATTGGTCAAACGGACAATTTCTACAAATAAAAACTACGAGAGATTAAATTAAATACCAGGGAGACGCGTATAGAATTGGGAGCACAACAGTAGAACTTGAATAATACATGGACGGTATGCTGCTTTCGATTATCTCGGAGGAGGCCCGGATGGACATTAACTTACCACTGAAGAGATCATTGAAGCTATTAAATATCTTGCCTCCGGCAAGGTGCCGAGCCCAGAGGGTCTAGGGATCAAACTCTACAAAGAACTAAGTTCCACCCTTGCCTCTCAGTGGCTGCGAATATGGGAGGAATCACTTCATTCTGGCAGACTTCCTCCATCAATGTCGGAAGACAGACCAGCCTCATATATGAGCACTTAGAGACCACTGTCCCCAATTAACTCAGACACAAAGATTTTCGCCAAACTATTAGCCACCAGGCTGCTTCCACATATGACAAACCTAGTGCACCCGGACTAATCGTGATTCTTCGTTTGGTGAACAGCATTTAGCATACGTAGGCTCTTTGGCATCATGTCACAACTCAACCAGAAGGCACAAGCGGTGGCTGCCTCTCTAGACACCGAGAAGGCTTTCGACTCGATGATCTGGCAGTTCCTGTTCTCTATGCTACCCCGCATGGGCCTGGGAGAATTCTACATCCAATGTGTCCACCTGCTATACACCTCCCTAGCGGCCAGCGGCCAAAGTCGGTCCACGCTGTCCCTGGTGTTCTTGCTTGAGCGAGGCATGAGGCAAGGGGCAAGGCTGACTACTGTCCCTGCTGTTTGCCCTTACTATAGAGCCACTGCCTTGCATTATGCGCCTCAGTCACATACATCGAGGCTTACGCATGACAGGCCCAACACATCTCATTATATGCAGACGACTCACTACTATATATCAGAAACCCTGCCACAAATCTCTTCCCAATCCTACATGAGGTCCCCAAATTCGCTACCTATTTAGGGTACTGCATCAACAAGCCCAAATCGGAACTATTTCCCCTAAATGAGGCCACCACTCCTCCCTCAAACTTGGAGGGATTCCGATGGGCTCAAAGTAAAATGAAATATCTGGGCATAGTGTTTACACATCAGCACCACTCGCTATTACTTGAGAATCACGGAAACTGCATGCGCACACTTAAAGAAAAATGTAACCTATGGGCGAGGCTTCCAATCTCACTGTATGGTAGAGTGTCCCTCCTTAATATGATCATAGTCCCGAAATTATTGTACTATTACATCAATGTTCCGGTGTGGCCGGGGCGCACATTCTTCAACAAACTGAAGTAGCTCGCGGTGGGCTTCACATGGGGTGCAGATACACCACGGATGAGATGGGAAGACGTGACCAGACCGTACGAACAGGGGGGCTCCAAGCACCGGACTTGGAGCTATATTATGGAGTGGCGCAGGTGCATTTCGCTGGGCACTGGTACCCTTCTCAAGATCGACCACTACATACAGGCCTGGAGAAATATAGTGCATCCTCTTCTGACCTGCGTACGATAGTTCTTGGCAATCGACACTGACGCATGAACTTTTGACCTGGTTCGTACTACTGTGAATGCCTGGACCAGAATATATAAGCAAGTGACCGTTACGTTATGTATTTGTATTTGTAAAGTGCACTGCAGCCCACGGGCATCGAGGCGCTATGAGACAACTTAAGAAGGCTTGATTCAAGGTTACACGAATGCGGCCTAACCAGAAAATGCTTGGTACAGATAGTTTTGTTGCAGATACAATTTTTTGAACAGCAGCAGACAGGCATACATGCATGTGTACAAAATGCGGGCAGATGGCAGACGTACACTTTCAAAGAACCTGGTTTTGATAGCTTTCCTGAAGGATGCATGGGAGTCAATCATCCCAATGAAGGGGGGACGGAGTTCCAATGGGTGGCTGCCATGTTTGGGAAGCTGGAACCGCCCGCCCGCACTCTGCAGGTGAACGGGTCAGTAATTCTATTGGTGTAGGCAGCTCTGGTGGGTTTGGAGGAGGTGTGGAAGAGGAGATTCTTTGAGCTAGATAGGGTGGGGCAAGGCCGTGAAGGTATTTGTGTGTCAACGCTAGTGTCTTGAAGGTAATTCTTTCCTTCGCCGGGAGCCAGTGGACTTTCTTCCTGACCTCGGAGATGTAATCACGTCTGAAGATGCCAGTTGCAGCTCTAAGGGCATTATTCTGTACTACTTGTAGTTTGGTAAGATTCTTTTGGCAGGTGCCGGCAAAGAGGGCATTACGATAGTTCAGCCTAGAGCTTATAATTGCTTTTGCAATGGTGAGGCAGTTAGGTTGGGAGAGAAAGGGTCTGGCCGCGGTGAGGGTGAGAAGTTTAGAGTGGTAAGCTGATGTGGAGGCTACTGTGTTGACGTGTCTATTCATGGATAGATCAGGTTCAATGTAGACGGCCAAGGTTTTTATGGTTTTGGCCACAGCGATAGGGATGTTGTCAACTGTGAAGGAGCGATATTGCTGATCCAGTTTACTCAATGTGGATGGGGACCCAACTAGCAGAAGCTTGGTCTTCTAACTGTTGAGGCATAACCAGTTTTCTGCCATCCATGCTTGGATGGTGGAGTAAATGGTGTTGAGGGTGTTGTCAGTTGGGTAGCCTCCCGAAAGGGGGATGAGCACCGGAGTGTCATCATAGTTGGTGTATGCTATGCCCATTGCGTCGAGGATCTTGAACAGAGGCTGTGTAAAGAGGTTATAGATGTGTAGGAGCTACGCAAGAACCCTGTGGTACCCACATTTAATGAGACAAGGGCTGGCACAGGCAGTTTCTGAAAAAACCTTAATCAGTCTTTCCTGTAGGAAGGAAGTTATCCATGTACAGGCCCTCGGGAAGTAGTTTTCTGCGGTAGCGAGGATACAAGCAACACAGCTGACCCTGGAACAGCTGATTGGGTTGCCGTGCCTGCCAGCCCCTCCTCTCCCGCTTTAAAGGGAGAGGAGGCAGACTGCCAGGCGAAGCCGCTTACTGGAGAAAGCCTGTGGTTAAGGCCTATGCCGCTCTCTGCAGCTCTCCGCTGCTCGATAGCACTGGATGGGCATCCAGACCCCACCATGCGAGGTAAGGTTGCAGACACCTTCCATCCAGCCATTGTGACCACAAAGTTCCGTATCAGTTTTACGAACGAGCGCCTTTACGCACCACCCCCCCCACCAACTATATACTGCTACCCCCAATGTTCTATCCAGGAATGCCCGCCTAAGAGCGAGGCTTATACCACTTCTGACAGTTAATCTCAGGTCCACCAGAAGTCGGCGTGCCCCCAGTTCTTGTAACTTCATTGCCATGCCTACGCCATCACGACCCCAGACATTATCCTGCACCTTGCCTGCAAGCGAGAGCCAGTCTTCCAACCCACTGCGCCTACCGCATCCAACAGGATCCGTCATGCCACAGAAACACACCGGCACGGCTTCTAAAACTGCCGCACCACCACTTTGGAGAGCCAATACCAAGGCCGCTCCCACTACTCCTGCGTCGCCAGGGCTGCCACGGCAAAGCGATCATTCCACCTCTATCTACCACAGCCACTCACCAACACTGCCTGCTGGCTCACCTTGCACTTGACCTATGACTATCTTTCAGCATGCTAGTCTCTCCGATGCCGTGCCTGACCATTTGCCATGCATTGTACCTAGCCTTGCCGCCCAGTTAACCGCACTGTCTATGCCTGCCATGCGTGACCATTTGCCATGCACTGTACCTAGCCTTGACGCCCGTCAACATCACTGCCTGATGTCTTACCCTACAATGATTGTTGCCCAGTCACCGGCCCTGCCTCTACCTGTGCCCCCCGCTGAATTGCCCTTCACTGTGCCTATGCTAGCTGACCACCCATCATTGCCCTTACTTGAGGGAACCACTCTTTTACCCGGCACTGTATCTAGCCTTGTCGCCCAGACACCGCTGAAGCCCAAAAGTAACCCAAGTACAGTGACCAATCATGCTCCTAAAGCCACCCTACCCTTTTCAGGAGACACCCCCCTCAAATGGGCCCTGGTTAACTTGCGTTCCATGCTAGCACACGCACTGGATGTGCATGACCTTATCACCCAGGAAAATCTAGATCTTCTCTTCCTCTGCAAGACATGGCAATCATCTGGCCCATCCTTATCCCTTGCCATCCCCCCTGGTTACACCATACATAAGCAAGATCGGTCGGACCAAAGGGGGGGGGGGGGGGTTAGAGTCGCTCTCCTCTCTAAGGACACACTCGAGATTAGACAGATTGAGGGGGACCTGGGCCATAACTCTGACTACCTCCCACTTAAACCTAGGCTCACGCCCAATTGCACTATCACTCTACATGTGGTCTACCGCCCACATGGCCCCACTACTGACTTCCATGACACTCTTATTCATGCTCTCTCAGATAACCTCAAACACTCCTCCAAAGTCCTGCTTTTGGGTGACCTCAACCTAGATCTTAATGACCCTAAGGAGGAAAACGCCCTAGCCCTTCAGAAAGCTCTATCCACCCTTGGGTTCGGACATGCCATATCACAGGCCACTCACTCCAAAGGTTTCATGCTTGGGTGTCCCACCATAACTGCTCACTCCTGGTCTCCGACATCTACCCCATCCCCTGGTTGGACCACTACTGCATTAAATTTGGCCTTCTCACGTCCAAAGGCCCTCCCAAACCCTTAACCCCTCTTCCTGCTGCTTATGCAAGAAGCTCACGCAAGCTCCCCATCTTGCTGTTCCCGTGCTCCAGCTTCCGTTCCAGAATGACCCAGATATTCTGGTCCGTGCCTTCAATCAGACCCTCACCTTGGCTTTTAACACAGTTGCTCCACCCACCCTTAAAAAAGCGAAGAAAGTAAAGCATTCCAATGCCTAGTTTACACAAGAGCTCCTAGAATGTTGCTCCAAAAAGAGGGCTGCACTGGCCACTTGGAAAAAACATCCCAATGACGTCACCAAAGCAGCCTTCAAGGATCTCTCCAGAAAATATAAAAACCCCATCACAAAGCCTCCTCCTTTAACACTAGGATTGAAAATGCTAAATCGGGTACTAGAGAAATCTTTGCCATATTCAGAGAGCTGGAGGCCCCAACGCCCTCTCCACCGACCATCCTGAAAGATGAGTCCTGGTGTAACAAAATTCAAGCCGCCATGCTTGACAAACTAGAGACTCTACATTCCAAAATTTTAGCCCACCAAAAAGTCCTAGATAATTACCACCACACCAGCCACCTCCCCTATCCAAGCCCCTGTGTTTCATTTTAAAGAGATGACTGAACTCTAAGTCACTACCCTCATCAATTCCATCAAACCTTCCAATTGTAAAGGGGACGCCTGCCCAGCTCAGGTCATCAAAGACTGTGCCCCCTCACTGACCCCCCTCATCACTGCACTCATTAATTCCTCCTTCCAGTCTGGACTTGTTCCAACTGGATTAAAAGAAGCCTGGGTAAGATCACACCTAAAAAATGTTTTTAAAAAAAAACACTCGACCCATCGATCCCAGGTAATTACATGCCAATCACCACTGCCGTTTTTGCTAAACATTTTGACAAAGCAGCCTACCTGCAAGTCCACAAATTCATTGAGGACAACAACCTCCTTGGTCTCCGGCAGACTGGTTTCCGGGCCAGGCATGGTACGGAATCGGCCCTGCTTGACCTTAAAAACCAAACCGATTTAACAGACACAGGCAAATCTGCTCTCCTCCTGCTCCTAGACCTCTCCGCTGCCTTTGAGCTGGTGGACCATAACACCCTATGCCACCACCTCGCTACCGTAGCAAACTTCATATGCGGGCGCAATCCCGCTGTGGAACTGCCTGGGGCTACCCCCTACATACGATAAATCCATGCAGAGTATGTGGGATCCAGATGGCACAATGACGTTGCGTGACCTTTTCCCAGAGGGCTCTTTCGTCATACACACTGATTTTTCTGAGAAAATGGGCACTAGCCACATCAAAACGTTACCGTATTACAGAATTACAGCGGCTATTAGGGTGCCCTGGGCGTCATTCCTGAACTAACCAGAGGAATGCGAAGTGCAGAGTATGGTGGTCATAGGCGGGAACCCCCCGGGGATTAGTATCTAAACTATACAAAAAATGCCAGGACACACTTGCACAACCCCTGAAGGTTCAAGAAAGGTGGGGGGCGGACACTGGAACCACGTTAGAGGATGCACAGTGGACCCGATGGTGCCGCCTGACAAAGGAGGTCTCTCTCAATGCTAGAGGCTCATGCAATTTAAGGTACTTAACAGACTACATTACACTCCCGTAAAAATTGCTAGGTTTGCCCCATTGACGTCCAGTGCCTGTGTCAAATGTAACGCAGAAGTGGCTGATTCGCTTCATATGTACTGTGGCTGCCCCAAGGTAGACAAATTTTGGCAGGAGGTAGCAACTGTACTGTAGAAATGTACGGGAATGGTGGCGCTGTTGAGCAGCCCAAGATGGCTGCCTAGTCTTTGAGCTCCGTGGGGCTCCGGCCGAAATCCGCCATCAACTGCGGTATTAAATATCCTCGCAACCCAATACTTCTTGGATTCACTTAGGCGACCTTTCTGCATGTGCCACAGCTATCCCGGCCTGAAACGGTCCCGGGAACCAGACGAATCGGGCGTCTTTGCCGGCTGGCGGCCTCCTGACTGGGCATCCGCACGTGCCCGGCTCCCACCTCCTCCTCCCTGCCGGATCTCGCGGAGGCCGGCGGTGAATGCTGGGCACGGAACTCGCGGCCCCTGATCACTGCCCGGGGCCCTCCGGCTCGCAGCCTACACCAGTCCCCCTTGGGGAGTGAACCCGACATCGCCTGTGGCCTCCCTCCTGGAGTACGCTGTAACACGGGCGGCTGCTGCGGGGGCCTGCGCTGGAGCACGCCCCCACTCTTCGACACACCAGCTCCGCGGCACCCGCCTTGCGCCCCCTCCTGTGAGGGGGACTCTGCCATCGGCTCCGGCCGCCCCTCCCTGGGGCACACCACCGCACCGGCGATCACCGTGGTGGGCCTGCGCTGCTGCGCACCCCCACCCCTCTTCCTCACAACGGTGCCGCAGCGCTCGCTCCATACCCCCCCGGGATAACTCTGCTGCTCTCCCTCGTGGCGGCCGTGGGCCCTGTCCTCGTTGAGCTGCGGGGTGACTGGGCAGGAGCCTGGTTGCCCACCCGATATCTGCAGCTCCCGATCCGAACACCGACGCCCAGGTGAGGAGCGGCAGGGGGGGACCCGAGCCGAGTCACTTGTGGCCTACACCACCTAGTCTTGCCGCTTAAGAGGCCCGGAGCCCAGGCCTACGCTCTGGAAGGGGGCGCTGCGCCCGGATCACCTACGCCTGAGGGGGCCTCTGTGGACCCTGGCTGCTGGACACACCAGCGCCTCCTTGCTTGGAGCTCCTGACTGTACCTGGGTTTCCCCCTTTGACCAGCTGAGTGTTTGGCCTCCATTAACATTCCACTGCCACAGGCGCATGCCTCATCGGAAATTCTACTGCTATGCCCAACAAATCCAGAGGGAATTCGAAAGGGGGAGCCATGGACAAATTTACCAAATCTGTCACGAGGTCGGAATCCGCCCATACATCATCCTTACAGGAGGAACCAGATCCGGTCCCTCATCCCCTTGCAACTGCCCCCGATCTAACTACACTCATGGAAACCATGGCTAAAAACTTCGCCTCGTTCCACAAGAAACTGGATGACATTAACGCCAATGTGGCCTCCCTGAAAACACGCGTGGACCAAGTGGCCACCAGAATCTCAGACGCGGAGAGCAGAATTTCGACAAACGAAGATGACATTTTAGCCTTGCAGAACACGGTCACCTCCCTATCCCGTGATATGAAAAGTTTGAAAGCTAAGTGCGACGACTTGGAATCGCGCTCTCGCAGAAATAACCTACGAATCATCGGTGTTCCCGAAAACGCCCTGAAAGCGCGCATGGAAGACGCCATTGAAACATTGCTCAAAGATCTCCTCGGAAATATGGCCCTCTCGCCCTACTTTACGGTGGAGCACACCCATCGGGCCCTCTCACCGCGCCCCAAACCAGGGGACATTCCAAGGCCCATCATCGCCAGAATTTTAAACTACCGCAACAGAGACCTTACCCTGCGCCTGGCACGTGAGAACGGTGAGCTACGCTTTGAGGCCAAGACCATTAGGATTTTCCCTGACTTTTCAATAGCTGTACAGCAGGAGAGGCGCCAATTCCTCGGGGTCAAGAAGTTGCTCAGGGAGCGCAATGTCCCATACACCATTTTGTTCCCCGCTCGTCTTAAAATCACATACAGTGGCAAATTATATTTCTTCACTGTGCCTGACGAGGCAGTGAAATTTATTGAAGCACACATCCCTCTCCATGATCCAGAAGGTGGACACGCCGAAGGAGACTAACCCAACGCGCCGCGTCCTAATGGGACCTAATTAACCTATCTAGCAGAATCCCTTTTTCCTCGTCAGTGCACATGTGTAACTAGCAATAATCTACCGCAAGCTCACCACGGTTGGCCCCATCTATGGCCCTCTGCCCCCTGGCTCACGGCTGGTACTTTGGACACTGATCTCTGTGCACCTTCAGTGCTTGGAACTGAACATGACTACTTAGTACACCTCGGTTCCCATCCTATGTTTATTGGCCAACTGACCCTGGGACCTGACACAAGATCCGCTTACCGCAGAACCTGCCCCGGACGGCTGTTGCTGTCCTACATGATGCTTAAGCGGCCATCCTCACCGCAACAGCACACCCCACTGCAATGGCAATGTTAATGTTTGATTGGGTGTTTTCGATGGCTGGCCCCAGTTGGGCCATGGTGGGGGCACATCCCCTTTGGATGTTATCCTTCGTCATCTTCTGTTTCACCAGCTTTGGGGGGAGGGGGGAACTGCACTGCAAGTTGGGGGTGGGCAGTGAGGGTGGGGGGGGATTTGTTGGGGAATGGAAAAGTGTTATGGTAAAAGGTGGAGGCGGATTGGCAGACTGGGTCGCATTGGGGCATCCGCATTGGAGGGGACTTTGTCTCGTATCTGGTTTACGACAACAGTGGTGGGATGTACATTAGACTTCTGTGCTGCCTATAACTGCAATGTCTAGCGACCTGCAGGGACTGAGCAACCTTGTTGGGGTTCCGGAGGTTGTGGCACATGTCGATAGGCATGGGCGCAAATGCTACCTATGCAGGAAAAGCACCCTATGGGCTCTCAAGTTAAGTGTATCTTATTGAGATCATTAGAATGCCTGTAACTATAATGTCCTGGAATGTTCGGGGCCTAAGTAACTATACCAAGGGTCGCAAGATTATGGCATATGCCAGCAGGCACGGATGCAAAATTCTGCTCCTACAGGAGACACACTCCACGGGCCCACTGGCTAGGAGCATTGCGCCAACCTGGGGGTCTCACAGATATTTCACTTCATACTCCACTCGTGCCAGAGGAGTGTTGACATTGATCCATAAGTCACTCAAGTTTGTTCTCTACAAGAGCTATATAGACCCGGAGGGGAGATACATAGTGTTGTACCGCGCCGTTGCCAACAGTGATTATTTGCTGGTGAATACCTATGGCCCCAATGTTGACTCTCCCGAGTTTGTATCCATATTACTAGGGTACGTGGGGGTGCAGATCATCTGGGGTGGGGATATGAACTTCATCCTTGATACCATGATGGACAGGACTAACGCAGCCCCCAGGCCCCTGCCAGGCGCAGCGCGTAGACTCCGGGCTCATTGCGCGACACTCGACATTCATGATGTATGGAGGGCATTACATCCACAAGCGCGGGAGTTCACCTACTACTCATCAGTACACAGTTCTTCCAGGATCGATCTGTTCCTACTATCCGGCCCTTTGCTGGGCAGGGTGGCGGAAACATGCATATTTGCACACACACCATCTGACCACTCGCCGATTGCGATATCCCTAGAACTAGGAATTCCGGCTCCCACCATCAATACATGGCGCTTCAAATTGGCCGCTCTGCAAGACATTGTGTTTAGGGCGGACATCCTTGCTGACGTTCAGTCGTACTTTGAGGACAATATGCCACAGTCCAACACCATTGGGGGTCCGCTGGGATGCCTTCAAGGCCTTCATCAGGGGGGCGTCCATCTCTAGGGAATCGGGAGTCCTTAAAACCATAAGAGCTACCCTATCCCGCACTGAAACTAAACTAAGGGACCTGGAGCGAGCCCACCCGGCCTCCATTGACCCGGGAGTCCTCTCCCAGATCAGCGAGGAGCTCAAGATCTTCAACGAGCAGGCCAATAGGGAAGTCCAGTACTTCAGCCGCCCACAGGCGGCACGGATATACGGCGAGGGTGACAAACCAGGCAAAACACTGGCCGCTCTGGCGAGGGGGCAGTGGGGTCAATCCCAAATTACTTGTGTTAAAGACAGTCAGGGGGCGACACAGTGGTCTGATCAGCATATCCTGGAGGTCTTCACAGGCTTCTACTCTGATTTATACTCTCAGCCCCCCGAACACGGTGACTCCCAGATGCGGGAGCTTCTGGAACAGATTCCCACCACCATCGTCTCCCCCGCTACATCCTGTTACACTGGATGAGATAGTGGAGGCTATCTCTAGTCTCCCAAAAGGAAAGGCGCCGGGCCCTGATGGGCTGACGGCAGAGTTCTATCAGGAACATGTGGCTATATACTAGCCCCCGAGTTGCTCGGGGTGTGGAACGAGTGTCTCCGGCTGGGACCCCTTCCCCCGACACTGCAAGGGCGTTATTACGGTTCTGCTTAAGCCTGGCAAACCTGCTGATGACTGTGGATCATATCGGCCCCTTTCACTTATGAACCTGGATACAAAAATGTTTGCCAAGGTGATCGCCAATCGCTTCCTACCTGTTATGCCACATATGGTGCACGACGACCAGTCAGGTTTTGTGCCCGGGAGATCCACATCACATAATATCAGGAGGCTTCTTAACGTCCTGGCACAAATCAATCAGGACGTGAGTGTAGTTGCGGTCACCCTGGATGCCCAGAAGGCCTTTGATATGGTGTGTTGGAGGTACATGTGGTTGGTCCTGGAGACCATGGGTATTGGGCCTAGGATGATTGCATATATCAAACTGCTGTACACCTCTCCGTTTGCCAGGGTCCGAGTCAACTCTCAAACATCCGCCTTGTTCCCTCTCTTCAGAGGCACCCGCCAGGGATGCCCGTTCTCCGCGATCCTGTTCGCACTGGCCATTGAGCCTATGGCAGACTTTGTCAAGGAGCGCCACTCACGCAAAGGGATACGGTTACAGGGTACCCCCGAAATTATTTCACTTTATGCAGACGACGTACTACTGTTCGTCAGAAACCCAGACCTCCACCTCAACCCCATTCTGCGCGACATCACTCGTATCGGTACATACTCTGGATTCACCATCAATTATGCCAAATCCGAACTCTTCCCCCTCACGGGCTCCACGATCCAACTTGTCACGGGAGTACCCACTACATTGGTCTCCCGACGGGATTAAATATCTGGGAATCCAGGTGTCCTTGACCAAAGAAGCTCTCTTAACTAACAACTACCTGGCAGCGGCAGAACTGGCGGAGTCCAAGATAGTGCGCTGGCGCTTTCTCCCGTTGTCATTGGCGGGTAGATTATCACTGGTTAAAATGATTTTACTCCCCAAACTGCTGTACACATTCACGAATGTCCCCGTATGGCCCGGCAAGAAGTACTTTGCTGATCTACACAAGCTGTGCGCTCAGTTCCTGTGGCATTCTGGTGCGGTGCGTAAAAAATGGGCTGCCATGACTCTTCCCTACGAGAAAGGCGGGTTTACTGCTCCTGACTTGATGCGGTACTGGATCGCCGCACAGGCGCAGTTTGCCACCTACTGGTACCCTTGGCCTCCCCCTCGCCCGCATGTCAAGCTAGAGGCCCTTGCAGCTTCTGGCACCAATATAATGACCTTGATCCTACATCAACAATATGAACCAGACTCGCCCATAGACCCAGTCCAAACCACCATATCGGCGTGGAGGCGGATATTTGCTGCGGGCGTGTTGGAACGCCCATACTACAAGTGGCTCCCCGCCTGGCAGTTCCCCGGATTAGAACCCACAAACTACATAGCCTTGGCACGACATTGGCGGTCCCTGGGGTACCTGGCCCTAACCGACTTTTACCCGGATGGGCTATTCATTACACCACAGACCTGGAAACCGGGTCACTCGGGATCAACAATGGAACTGCTGCAATATTACAGACTCCGCGCTACATTCCGCGACACGTGGCCCGAGTTCCCCACGAGTCCCCTGACTCCCCAGGGATTTTGAACATCGCCAACTCGGGTGGGGCCCGCGGGGTGGTATCATCACTATACAAACTCCTTCTCACAACTGCTACACCGCAACTCTCTAAGGTGTGGGACGACTGGGCCTCCGAACTGGAGGTAGGACTCACGGACCAGCTGTGGGGGAAAATGTGCTCTCACTCTAATAGGGTCTCCCTGAATTTCCGATACAGCACCATACAGTATAAACTGTTGAACAGGCTCTACTAAACCCCGCGCAGGCTCTCCAAGTTTGCCCGCTCTGACCCACGGCTATGTGGTCCTTGTGGCGCGGAGGATGCAGGCCACTTACACATGTTCTGGGACTGCCCACGGCTAACCCCATTCTGGGAGGAAATCCTGAAAACTTTGTCAGAAATCTGTGATACTGTCATCGGGCCTGACCCACTGGGTGTACTGTTTGGGGTTTGGGGGGGATGAGGGAGCCAGAGGGGCTGCTAAATTCTAAATGTGTGCTGTGTAATTGCCAAAAAATGTATCTTACAGGACTGGAAGCGCTCTGCCCCTCCTAACTTCCGGAAATGGCTGAACTTGTTGACCTGGTCTTGGAACTGCAAGGAGGAATACATTAGCACCCTCCCGGCACAGTCCCGGCCTAAAAACATTTGGACTGCCTTTAATAGTTATCTGAATGGCCTGGATGCCGGATCCTCAATGGGTAATTCACCGTAATTATTGTTACTGCGTGCCTTGTTACTTGATGCTCTATAGTGCTGCGATCTCCATGGTATTACTTCTCACTATTCATATGTGGCACTGAACTCTGTTAAAATATCCAGATTGTCTCTGTATATAGCTGCTCCGATGTGTATGTCAACTGCCTCTGCCAACAAAAATAAAAGTTTTAAAAAAAAAAAGAAATGTACTGGAATCCCTCCCCCCCGCACTGGAAACTTTCTAATTACCTGTTCAGTGATCTAGGAAAGACTTCAACTAAACTGAGATGCCTATTTAACCTGGGCTGATTGTTGGCCAAAAATGAGCTGAGCTGGAAACCTAGAACAGCCCCAGACATAAAAATGTGGATCCAGGAAATGACTTGCGCCAAAGAATGAGAAGAAGCCTATGTGTCACATGTAACACCATGTTGTAGACCAAAGGACATTTGGGAACCGAACCATTCAGAGAATACTTAACTGCACAGAACGCTGTATAATGATGCCTAATTGAAATTTAAGTGTAATTAGTCACATTTAAGCAACACCCACAGATATACTTACTTAACGCTCTGCTTGATGTATACGGTGCAACCCCATTGTAGATTGTTTGAGGATGTATGTTTTGCACTGCACATAATACAGATATATAGTTACAGTACTTCCTCCTCCCTTCTTGGAATCCTGCTCAATATTCTCATAGAAAGGACAGGATTTCGGAGTGAGACAAGTTAGGCTTAGTCTCTGGTCCCCTTTCCTCCATACACCTGCCGTTAATTCTCCTTAGTAAGATGTTATTCACTTAGGCCAATTGGTGTGGCGAAAAAAGGAACAAGTGAGCATTAATAAAAAGCAGCATTAGCTCGCCAGAGGTACCGCGCTTGCCCTCTTGGTCAGTATGTAGGTTTAAGCTCAGACATTTAATGTGCAAAAGGCTCTGGTTGTGGCCCCGTTGGATGGACCTCTTACAAGCATGGAGGAAAGAGGACTATGGGCTATGCATACAGAAGCCGCAACATGAATCTGTTTTACATTGACATGATGTGCACAAGTCCTTGAAGTAACAAATCGGTATCTATAAAAGCGATCAGTAACATGATCCTTGTGTGCTGGCCATGTATTCCCCACAATGCTCCTCAAAATAAACTTGTCAGATTTGTTTGGAGTTTTTTGCAAATTGACAAATTCATACGTCTTAACGTTTTGGGTTTATAGACAAAATGTGTTTACGTTTGGCAGGGGTTGCTGCCCCGGACTCCCATGGATGGCCTGATGGAGGAATACAGAGACATAAACCACAGTATCTGAATGTGGGCTGGGCCACATGGGAGATGGCCCTTTGGTGCTAAGCCCTACAGTTGGGGCAAAAGAGCAGTGGGAGGGGAAACGGCCACGAACAGGAGTGGTGAAGCAGAGTTACCGAATTGGACAGTAACAGTTTGTTGCTATTTGTTGCTTGTAGTTCTGTGGTCGTCATTGGCTGAAAAGAGTACTACTACTGACAGATTGGTGCCGTCACGCTTTGAGCCATTAAGTGCAATGTTGTATACATTTCACAGGTGTTTTCAGACTTCTTGGTTTTGGAGTTGGTGTTGAGACATGGAAGAGAGCAGTTTTGTTGCTGTTTCTTGCAGATGCAGCGTTCAGAAACTGTATTGTGCGTAGCATCATTTTAGATGCTTTTGTTTTGCCTGCCTGGAATAAAAAGTTATTGAAAACAAGGTATGGTTTGAATATAACAAAGTATATACTCTAAGCACAAGCATTAATTGCACGTGTTTTTACTTGTGTTGCAAATGGAGACATGATTGTACACTAGACTCTTCTCGAGCCCCTGATGAATGCTCATCAATTACAGCACAATGAACAGAAACATGATTATTTATGTTGAGCATTCTTGCAAATATTAAGTTGCTTGTATCTGATCTGTGTTTATACACAGTGTCACTTATCAGCATGTGTTCATTTACCAGCATGGGGGTCTGGCATGGATTCACATTCTCATGAATATTCCCTGTCAGGCTGGGAATCCTCGGTAAAAAAGAAAGCAGTTTAGCGTTAACCTGCTCGTCTCTTCTATAACCAATCGCTGTCCTTTGGGTCATACTGCCCCCATCCAATGACATTCGTCTCCCTAAGCTCCACCCCTGGTGGCCATCTTCAGATTTTTGACGCACGTTTCTGTGCTGGGAGCCCTGTCCCATTTTCTTCATGAGAAAGTTGATTGATTTTCCTTAAATCCTTCTTTCGTCAACTGTCGCAATTGACTACTGGCAGCGGGGACCCGCTGTCGGCGAAGATCATGCTCCATCGTCGATCTTCACTCCAAGTTTTTGGAAAGGCCCAGGGTTGGTCCTACTTCGCGCCTCGACCATGTCTGAGGCAGGCAAGAGGAGCCTCTTCTGAGTCCGCAAGAGTTGTCACCTGAAGAACGTTTTCGTTGACGATCGGCACCTCAAGTGCCTGTACTGTCTGCATCTAGACCACAATGAGGGCGGATGCAAGATCTGATGTGGATTCCTGGCGAAGATGAAGCGAGAATGTTATCACAGGTTGGTTGGGTGGCTCAAGCAGGGGCGCAAGGGTCTCTGACCCGACCTTTGGGCACAGTCATGCCTCGTCCAGGACCAGCCGTTGCCACAAGCATACTCCCTCTTAGAAGAGGTTGAGGTCCTTTTGAGGATGCCCCTTCCCAGGGGATCCAAAAGAAGACTAAACCCTACACTGCTTATCCCGCTAGAGCCACTGCGGCTGTCAGACTCAGTTCAGGGAGTACCTGTTCCCTGTCTCCATTTCCATACACAGTGAGTCTACCAGTAGGTGGGGTACCTTCCATGAGGAAGTCCCTGACCTCGTTGAAGCACAGATCCTCTTCCAAGGACAAGACTATGAAGGGGAGACCCATTGTAAACCCGGTCAACGGCGTCTTCGTCTTCCAAGACTTTGACTTCATTGACGACTGCTTAGTCGTCCATAATGACTACCTCATCGATGGCCATGGCTTCATCGGCGACCACGACTGTCGATGACCTCTGCTGGGGCCGCCTCTATGCGGTCCCGTTGTCGATCCGGTCGAAGACCACCACCATTGTTACTTATGAAAAAGGGGATCCTACGACAGCTATGATTTCTAAGGTAAGAGCGGCAGACTCTGAGGGTGGCTCTGCCTCTGTAGCCTCCAGTCTTGACTACGACTGTCACTGATGCGCCTGTCGGGGTGCAGGTGCCCATCATCGCCTCCTTCCCGAAGGATTCAGAAAGGCTGAAGGAGCTGCTGCTTCCAAAGGACTTTCTTCCCAGGCCAGTGAAGATATTCCTAGTTATGCGCATGGGGTCTCCAAGGAAATCCCCCTCCCACCTATACGAGCTCTGATGACTAGCACCTACCCGAGGACTACTACTCGGATGACGAAGGAGGCATCAGCCCCATGTCCCAGGAGGAGGAATCCCCAGGGGAGCCGGATCAACCATTGTTGCTTCTGAGGCATTTCAGTCCAGGGCCATTGCCTGCTTCTCCGCTTGCACCCCAGCCAGTGCCCATGGACATGTCACTGGACATTCTCATCAACCTCCACACTTTTGTATCTGAGATGGGAGAGGCTGCCGACTGCTCCTGTCGCAGTCCTCCTAAACCACCGGCCAGAAGTCCTCCCAGTCCGAGCCCTCGTAGGCCATAGCGTAAGCCAAAGCCCTACCGTACTGAAGCGTCAGCCTGACCCTTCAAGGCCGAAGCATCAGTTGACGCCAGCCCAGAGGCATTTTACTCCTGTGGTGGAGCTACTCATACCAAAGAGTATGATGACTATGTCTCTGTTGGTGAATAGCCACTTGGAGCAGATGAGCCCGCCAGGGCTTCACCACCAGACGAGGTTGTCTTGTTTCATGCTAGGATTTCGAGGGCAACCGCCCTCTTCAATTTGGTGCCGGATGAGAAGAGGAAAGAGAGGTTTCTCTTTCAACGCTGAGAGTTCTCACGGAAGTTCGGCATGTCTAGCCCTCTGCCGGATGATGTTTGTGAGGAAGGTCTGGCCCTGATTACGACGCAAGTACCACACCCTCCAAGAGAGACAGCCAGGACTCTGCCCCCAGGTTCTTGAGATTGTAGCCTTCTCCAGACACTGTGGTTTCTGCTGCCGGCAGGAAGCGCTAGTCAAACCCATTGCCCTCTTCCATGATGCCTCCAGACTATGAGGGAAAGAAGCTTGATGCGCAAATGCATTACTTAGACCGCTGCTTCCACTGTCAAGGTCGCCAATGCCCTGGCTATTCTGTCTCGCTACGACAAGTAGCTCTGGTATAAGCTCGGGCCCATTTTGGACTTACCGCTGTAAGACAAGAAGACTGAAGCACTCGCTCTGTTCCAAGAAGGCGAGGTGGCCTCGGGCCATGCCATCACAGTTGGACATTGCAGACTCCGGTTCCATCAGATGTTCAATGGCTGGCCCTCCGACGCCAAGGTTGGCTAATGGCCACTAACTTCAGGGCGGATGTGCAGTTCAAGGTGGTGGACATGCCCCTTGATGTGGACAATTTGTTTGGCAAGGCGATCGATGAGACGCTGCAAGCAATTAAGACGGACCCAGCGACGGCACTCTTGCCGAGGACACTACAGCAGGGGAGGTTGTCATCCTTTCAGTCCTCTAGAGAGAAATCCAGCATGTCCTCCAAGGGATACTCTACCCCTAACTGGCCGCCCTCTCACTCTACCACCCAGGAAACCTACAGAGGCCGCTTGCAGGCATACGGCAGCGAAGGCCAGCGTTGTTGCCCACAGGCCTGAACCGTCCATGTATCTGGGCCCCCACTTTCGCACACCAGTGGGAGGCCGGCCAGTGAACATTCTCGACAATTGGAAAGTCATCACCATGGACAAATGGGTGCTGGACGTTCTTCATCAAGGGCACACCTTGGAGATTCAACACTGGTACCCTGCATTCCTCCTGTGAGGTCTCGGAGTCAGGAGGGTGGCAGCCGATCCTGGACTTAAGACGTCTCAAATACTTGAAGTCCCAGAACTTCAGGATGAAAGGGGACTTTCTCTAAGGCTTTGATCCCGGAGCACACCCACTTTCACGTCCCTATTCACCCAAAACATTGGCTATTCATACAGTTTGTGGTCCAGGGACGGCACTGTCAGTTCAAGACTGTTCCCTTTGGCCTGAAATCGGCACCAAGGGTGTTCACAAAGTGCTTGGCACCGGTGACAGCACATCAATGTCTCGGGAGTATCCACGTCTACCCTTACATGGACAACTGACTCATCCGCTCATGCGCGCAGGCGATCCACCACACAGCAGAGACAATTGGCCTGCTGAAGGAACTTGGATTCCCCATCAATTATCCGAAGTCCTGCATGGACCCATCGCAGAACGCTCTTTCTGGGTGCCTATCTCAACAGACACCTGCCTGGCTACCACTTTCGGAGGACAGGGTGATGGCCATCCTGGGGAAGGTGTAGCGCCTTTCATCGACGCAATCTGCAACAGTACTAGCCATCAAGTCGCTTTTGGGCATGATGTCCTGCTGCATCCACCTCGTTCCCTTCAGCAGGTGGCACATGAGGCCCCTCAAGGAATTTCAGGATGCATGGTGACTGCATGGCACGGGCGTTTCGGATGGTCAAGATCGCCCTCACCCAGGGGTTCCATCAAGCTGCACGATGGTGGGGGGTACGCTAGCATCTCGCGCATGGAGCTTCTTTCCGGGTCCCTCAGTACCAGGTCACGGTCACCACAGATGCCACCCTAGAAGGGTGGAGGCCCACACCAGACAGTCGCACGCCAGAGGCTTCTGGTTCCCGGAGGAGAAAAACCTCCACATCAACGTCCTGGAGCTCCAGACAGTCTATTGGGCCCTCAAATCTTTCTAACCTCAGCTGTGAAGGAAGGTGGTACGGATCTTCACTGGCAACACCACCACTATGTTCTACATTTGGAAGCAGGGTGGGACACGCTCTCCCTGGAAGCAGTCACTGTGGCACTGGGCCATTCTTCAGGGCATGTTCCTAGTACCATTTCACCTGGCAGGCACCAAGAACACCATTGCAGACTCCCTCAGAGCTTTATCGGGATCAAGTATCCCTTCTCTTTTGCAAATCGGATCAACCCCGGATTGACTTCTTCACAACAGTATCCAACTCCAAGTGCCAGAGGTTTGCCAGCAAGTTTCTTCTGCCGAGGAGCCTGGAGCATGCCTTCTCGTTCCTTTGGGACGGACTCTCCATGTACGCCATCCCGCTCCTGCTAAGTGTGATCAACAAACTCAGACGGTGTCATTACAGGGTGAAACTCATTGCTCTGGCGTGGCCATAGCAGATCCGGTACCCCAGACCTGCTCCGTCTGTCAGTGGCTCTATCCATCCGGCTGCCTCCACTTCACAATCTTCTTTCCAGAGAAAACAGAATAATACAGCACTACGACCCATCGTCGCTGAACCTCACCTCACGGCCTGGCTCCTGCATCCCTAGAGTTTGGGCATTATTCCCTGCCGTTGAAATGCAAGAAGATCCTGGCCAAGGGCAGACCTTCCTCTATATTGTCATGCTACAGCCACAAGTGGAAAGGCTTCCCAGTGTGGTGCAGACGATTACACTGCCGCGAGTCACAGCTCCGCAGCTCCTTCCGTATCTGCTTTCCGTGGCCAAGGCTGGCCCGGCTCATGCCTCTATCAAGGTGCATAAGGCTGCCATATCCTGTTACACCAGTGGTCCTGGTAAGTCCTCTGTGTAGTCGCACAGGCTCGTCAAGGATTCCAGGGCCTCTTTAGTTATTTTCTGCCAGTGGAGGCTCCTGCTCTGGCCTAGGAGCTCAACATTGTTTTGACTAAGCTCATGGCAGCACCATTTGAACTGATGCATCCAGGCCCCTTTGAAGTTTTTCCTGTGGAAGACGGCTTTCCTAGTGGCTATCACCTCAGCCAGGCAGGTCAGGGAGGTTCAGGCCCTCCCCTGCAAGCAGACGTATTTGTCCTTCCATGCTACGAGTGTGGTGCTGTGGACCCACCCCAACTTCATACTGAAGGTTCCTTCAGAATTCTACCTCAACAAGCCTTTGCTTCTGCCAGTCTTCTTCCTGAACCCTTCTACACCGGCGGAAAGGACGTTGCATCGCTGCTCATGCCTTGAAGCCTTGTGTGGCATGCACTAAGGTCTTTCGGAAGACTTCTCAACTCTTTGTGAATTTTGGACCTTTGAATCACAGGAAGGCCCTGTCTAAGGCTTCCATATGCTGGTGGCTCTCCAGCTGCCTCTGCACAGTCATTGTCTGGCCAACAGACCTCCTCCAGGCTGGCCGAGAGCCCATTCCACCAGAGCCATCGCAACAATGCCTGTTTCTCTCTGGTGTTCCCCTGCCTGACATCTGCAGGACTGCTATGTAGAGGTCCACCCACACCTTCACAAGATTCTACTGCGTCAAGACGGTTTCCAGGGAGGAGTCCCGAGTCAGCCAATCGGTGCTACACAACCTGGTTGCTTGAGGTGAGTTTGTTCCAGTGGTAAGTGTATTGCTTCTGTTGAGCCGTGTCACCTCCCGTGGTTGTGTACATGTACTGCTGTGTAACCATATTCATCAGCAATGTCAATCCATGCCAGACCCCATGCTGGAGAAGAACTAGTGAAAGCAAGCGTCCCCAAAAATACAATACCAAACTCCCCAATGAGAGTCAATAACGGACACACCCCAGAAGGGAATGGAACCAGGACCAAGTGCAGGTGAAGATAAACCCAAGTAAGAAAGAAGCGTTTCTAAATTGTACTACTCCGAGCCTCCCTTTATATGAGACTCCTACGTATTCCACTTATTTTCTCTTTTTACTCCAAGCACTAGTCAAGATAGCACTATGCGGCACCGCCTTCCACCCCCTTGCGGAGCTAGGTTCCTGATTCCTCTTTCACCTCGTAATCTCCTTAACATGTCCTAATGGCCATATGCAGAAAGAATAGAAAAAATATATTATGCCCTCAAGATCTCCTTTAGCTATAGTTACCTTCACTCTCTTTTAGCCTCCTTCCCTTCAACTCACTCCGTATACTACACCTATATCCCTTCTCTAGCTTCCTTTAGCATTGCTCGCACTTGATACTCACATGTCCGCCTTGATCCGAAACCCTCCGTACCCGGTCTGTACATGCGCCACCCCGGCTCCGGCGAGTGGTACAGTGGATTTTGCAAAGTTGGACCCGTACCCTCTTGCCCTTCTGCGTGCACACGTCTAAGTGTACTGGTTGCCGTAGGTGGGCAGCTCTCTTGAGGGGGCGGATCCTGGGTCTCCACTGTGGCCGGGGACATCTTGTGCCAAAAGGAACGAAGGGACAAATCACATCCAGGGGTCACCACTTGAAAGCAAGCGTCCCCAAAAATGCAATACCAAACTCCCCAATGAGTCCATAACGGACACACCCAAGAAGGGAATGAGACCAGAACCAAGTGCGGGTGAAGATAAAAAGTAAAGTTCACCCAAAACCAAAAGAGGGCAAGCAGAGGACTCTGCAAACTCCGAGAGCGCTCTGCCAAACATCGGAAAAAATCTACGTTTTGTTACAAAACCACTTCACCTATGGCGTGGGAACTAGGGGTTGCATGACTCAATGAGAATGGGCAACGGGGTATGACAGAAGACAGTATGGAATATGTAGGGTCCAAGCTTCAGGATTGGTGAGGCTCCATGTGGTGTCACGGTGATGCTTGTAGGTCAGCTGGACTCATCGAGGTGGAGCACTGGGTCAGGCGAAGTCTAATTGATACATCTCGGCTGTGCTAACATTTGCCCTTGTGGCCACGCATACTCATTCAGTGTTAACTATTATTCATAATGCCCTGTAAATCCTACAAATTGTTATTCTAACATCACAAGAAAAATAGAACATAACTCTAGATGTTCGTGTTTCATCATAAAAATACTATACAATAGACTGCTTCATGGCCTCAGGTGGCTTATCAGGGGGCACATTTCAGGGGTACCTCTATCACTCTTCTACGTTACATCTAGTGGGGGATAACATTATAGTATGTTAGTACAAGAGTAAATATATTGCCACCATGGTGAGTCGGGGTTTGGGTGAGTTGGGTACTACCTGGTCAGAGGGCACATAGCCGGTACATCAAAAGGCGGTGGGATGAGAGGCTTGTTGCCCATATTTCTTTAACCAGAGTCCGGGGGTGTGGAGCAAGTTTATGGTGCTCTTGTGGGTCAGGGGGCTTGAGGGGAGGGTGGATACTTGGTGCAGGCTCAGTGAAAGGGTGAGAGGTTACAATTATAGCATCACATCATCAGTGAAACAAGGGCTTTTTGCTGTGAGCCCGGTCTAAGGGGGGAGAGGAAGGTGGGGATGAGTACGCGACGCTGCAGGAGAAGGGGGAGAGGGCCCTGTGGCCTCTAGCCAGTCTACTTTGCTGGAATCATTAGAATGCGAGGTAGAATTAGGAAAGTGTGGTTGCAGGTACATCGGATAATATGCGAACTATGATCGTAATATAGGTTACACATTTACGTTTATCATGAGCACCATGTTACAAAGTAAATTCTATCGACAACAGCCTCGTGGCTTTACCATCTTGTATTATATGCATTTTGAACCGTATGCAAGTTAAATGTTTGTGAACACACGTATATTTGAAAAGCCAGTGAGCATCTGGATTGTGTACCTTGCATCATATTGAAGAAGTAAATTGACATGACATATACATTAGTGTCAGGGTTTTTCAAAGAACAAGATTTGTTCAACAGTATGGGGCCTAGACATATGACCAATAGCTTTATGTGCAGTAAAATAGGTAAAGATCTTCTTTGTTTCAGAATCAGCCCCTTCATGCATCCCTTCAGGTTGGGATTTATAACCTTTACAGTGGGATTAGCAGTTTGGGTGAAACAGAGTAGCACACAGGCGTATGGTCGGTATCTGTTACCTCATACGGAGAGCGAGGTTGGGGGGGGTTATCCACAGTGTATGTCATAAATGTGGGGTCTGCAAGGGGACGGGGCATGTTTGTGGAGATTGTTTTCCTCAAACCCAAGCCTTTGCCTGGTCATTCACAGGTCAGTGATGAACTGTGGAAGGTGAAAGATAGTGTTTGTCATGTAGCTTGTTCACGCCTAGTCTCCCGTGGGAACGGGCCTCCTGCAGGGACGCAGAGGGGAGGAGGGTGAGGGAGATCACTGGCTCGCTGTGCGCAATCTCGAGGAGAGAGCTGCAACTCTGCAGGCAACCTTTGTCTGAGGCCTGTGGTCCCATGTCCAAAATGGAGTCTGGTTGTGGTAAAAATGGAGTCTGGGATCAGCTTTCTGCCCAATGTGTGCATACATATGGGTCGTCCCGCAGCCATCCTGCATCCCTGGCCACAGGCGCATGGGTGGCAGGTGGACAAATCATAATATGCACGTGGGTGGAAATGAAGGGGAGGGGGTCCCAAGGACTTTTCCTCCATACAGTAACGAATATTGCGATTCACCCAGCCTTTTGCGCTCCTCTTCCTCAGCCACAGCCTCATTCCAGGCAGGTGTTCCCTTTCATGGCATCCATGCCCTGCACACAGCTCTGAGGCTCTGCCCTGCCCTGTCATCTGGAGTACAAGTCATGTAGATACATCCTCCATCTCCCTCCAGACCCACCCACACCTCATTATACCAAGCTAGCTCCCGGGGCTCTTTTATAGTTGTGTAATATAACTTACCTACAATATACCCATCGTAGTATAATGCTGCCAATCTATATTTAGTCTTCCCCCATTTGCACTTGCGCCTCTTGGGTCATCTGTACCACTCCTTTTGCGTTGCCCATTGTCACCATCATCATTGCACTGTTAGGCACTGCATCTGCGCAGCACCTTAAATCTAATTGGCACACACACAAAAATCAAGAGCAGGAAAACGATGGTGGGTACTAGCAGTTTGACAGCCATCCCGAGCCAGGAAGGAACCCATGAAAAAAGTTCATCAAACCAGGTACTGGGCTGCACCCCTCCTTCTGCTTTCATCCGCTCGCCAAGGTTATGCACGGCTGCTATTACGTGGGACAGAGTTCCATTGTTCGCGTCTGCAGAGGGTACGAAAGTGCAACATGCGCTCCCGATTTTTTGGCAAACACCTCCATCCATGGCTGTCAACAGGTCTAGGACATACCTGTTCTGCATCGTCATCAACCGCAGTGCCCTCAGCTCCACCTTGATCACGCTAAACCGTTTGTGTCGTTCGCCAGTTGGATCAGCTCCCAGCGGGCGATTTGGGGCCATGTTGCGTTGGCCCATGCTTGGATGCTGGGAATGAGGGAAGCAAAGAATGTCTTGGCGAAATTAAACAACCGAAATCAATCTGGAATCTGCACCAAAAGTTCAGACGATGACTTGGAGATGTAGTTTGATGATCTTTCTTCGTGAGACTGTGCTCTGCATGCTTTCCTCTGATATTGCATAGATGGGAGCTTCTTCAGTTGGCTGCACAGGTTCTGGATTGTTGGCGGGTGGCAGCTTTTTCTCCCCTTGGCTATGGCTCTCAGGTATCACCATTGGAGCGGAATGCAGTGTTGTCCGAGAGCACGTGCCCCTCCATGTCTGTGGAAGGTGCAGGTAAGCCTGTTTGCTGCAAACCCAGTAAGTGTCCATTAGTGCAGCAGTTCCTTTTTTCATGTCTGGGATTATGAGCGTTTTGTTATAGTTCTTGTTCGTGCCCATAGTTACTTTTCCCTCTCTATGGAAACAAAGTTCATAAGCTATTTCTTTCTGCAGCTTGAATGGCTTTTCAAGGGCCTTTACCGACGTTAGTTTTGAAATGTGTTAATTCCATATCAGGGCGCATGTTCTTTGGATCCATTACGATTTTCCGTCCGCCAATCCTCGTAGTGCCTCTGCTTTGCACATTATCTGCTCGTCTTGCCACTTATTGTCCAAAAATAATGTTCCTTTTATCACTAAAAAAAGTTCTTTCAGGCATATCACTCCTTTGGATTTCGAATGGCATGTTTTTCATTCTGCAGCATTTCAAAGAGACGGTTTGTGCTTAAAGTATTTTTTATTCTGCATAGTGCAAGATGGAGACACTGCCTCTGCAACAGGCGACTCTTGTGGTAAGAGCACTTTAGGAGTACCTGAGGCGTGGGTTATTAAGGAGCACACAACAGCTCTCATTTGTTGTTTGCTTTGCGGTAGAGCTCATGTCTTCGTACCATTTGTTGGACTGGTGTGGGAGTTGTGGGTCTTCTATTGTGTCTAAACCTAGCCCATGGTATTCATCGTACTTTTTACGCCCCCCCCACCTTTTTCGTCTTATTGTCCCTTGTGTGTCCCTGAATTTTCTTTTTGGCCTGCTGTATTAAGGTTACCCCACCTGCCCCCCACTTTTCCCACTCATTATATAAGACCATGAACCTTTCAGCAGTTTCTTCATCATTGTCCACCATGCGCTTGGGCACCTCATATCGCTTTGTAGTTTCAGGTTCGATTAAAACAGTTGGGTCGGAATCATCATCTAACCAGGGAAATTCAGAGGGATCTGGGTCGTTCATTTCAATTACATTGAACTCAGAGTCATTATATGGGGCAGTTGGGCACACTATTATCATAGTGCTGGCTGTATTATTTGCATGATGTATGTCATTCCTTTTCCTCCTAGATCAATTTTACCTCGTCCCAGATGAGATGTGTCCCATTCTTTACCATGCTTGTTCCATTTCGATCCTTTAGATCTATAGATATAAATGCCACGGCCCAGTATACTACCAAAGCAAACAAGATTGAAAAGAATATTACTGCGCAGAAAAACAGACCACACTCATAGGTATATCTTCTTAGGTTAAAGTTAACATTTCCATTTCTATCTACTCGAACATTGTTGACATCGGGGGCCCCCCTCTGTTGCCATGGTTGCTCCTGCACAATGAGACATAAAGGGGCATTAAGCATACACATATATACATACTTTGTCATTTTAGAAACAACATTCATTTTGGTACATTTTAAGTAACTTTTACACTAATTTTAATTTCTTCCATTAACTTCATGTTAGAGAAGAGCATTTTCATTTACTTTGTTCATTACATTTTTCTTAGTGTTGCCACTTGCAACATGCATCTCATCTTTTGCATCATCTGGTTAATTATTTTTCTTGTAGCTCCCTTTAAGTCTGTCACCGCTTCTGACCTGTCTGTTTCTACATCTGGTGTTACACTATCATATTATTACTTTCTTTTTATTTGTTTTTGGTAGCAAAAATTAATTTACACCTTACAAAAAAAGTTTATCAAGTAAAAATAACACATTTCATACCAAATTCCAAATATTCATTATATAAGACACAATATAAAACACGATACGCAGTTATACACAATATAAAAACCCAGTTAATACAACACCACCTATAATAAAACAAATCTTACAATCGACAACAATTCATCATACACACTTTTAGTTAGACTACAATTTGAAACCAATTCCAATTTCAGTTTCCAATTTCATTTTCATAGTAGTTTCAGTTTCTAACACCATTTTAATGAATTCATTAATTTTGCTGACTCATCAAATCCGAAGAAAGTGTAGTTGTGTTCACATATAATGTTAAATGCCACAATCAAAAATAAAATACCAATCAAGGCTCATCCATGAATAGAAGATATTACTAGGCCTTTTGTAATCACAACAACCGTGATACCACTTGTAATATGTTCAATGGTATATATACTAGTTATGTGCCAACATGACATCTGTGCCCTTCACTTGCAAGGAGTCGTTTAATAGCGAGAGCTCATCCTCAATTATTTTCACAAGTCTCACAGTTGCTAGCATGATGGTATTAGACTGACCCCACATGCAGCGCAACCAGACCATGTTGCGTTCAAAACTAGATTTGGATGCCAAAAAAGATCCCAAGCAGAGGAGCCTTTGTTGCTCAAAGTGAGTACAATACATAAACAAATGTTCAAGAGTTTCGGACTCCCCAGTTATGGAACAAAACCTGCAATGCTCCCACGTCCCCAACTCTTTATACCCTGACCAGTTCCTGATACGAGATCCCGTATGAATAAGATCCAGACGGAAACTCATATATGTCCTTCTAGCATCCTTGTCAGGGAAACATAATACATAGGGTAAGCGGAGAGAAATAGCATGTCTAAATTTGACATAGGTGCAAAATGATGAATAGCCTGTGATCAAATCAGAGTTACGGGCCCATGCATTCCTAAAGAACCTTGTTTTTGCTTTACCAGGAGAGTCAATTAGGTCCTGCTGCGACATGTTCATGTTTCTCAGAATTGAAGACGTGTGCTGCTTAAATGCGACAATGGATACCGGATGTTCTTCTTGAAGCATTGACCTAAAGTCCTCATAAAGGGAATTGGCTGGAGGCGAAATCATTTTACTAAATGAGTTAACCATACGACAACCGTATTTATCTGCCAAGGGATATAGGCCCAATTCGTGTAGGGGAATTGCATTGGGCAGATACCCTGTGAGACCTAAGACCCTTTTCCAAATTTTGCCCTGCAACACATTTAAAACGGGGCCCAAATTCAACAGACAAACATCCAGAGTGTACAGTAGGATGGACTCTACTATCATGGTATAATAATGTAGCAGGGGCATGAGGGAGTATCTACAATACCTAGAGAATATAATTCTCATCTGAGCAGACAGATGGTTAAGCTTGGTATCCAGCACTGTACGCCACTTGCCGATAGACATGCAATTTGATATATGGTAACCCAAATGGATAATTTCTTCCCTAATCGTGATTGGTTGTAGGTTTACGACCTACTTAAATCTGAAGGGTTTCTTTGTCGTAAACGCAATGATGTTGGATTTAGCCGAGTTAATTGTCAGATTATTAAGCACATAATACTCTTGAAAAACGTTTAATTTATTTTGCAACCCAAAGGGTACCTTATCAAAAAGAATGACATCATCGGCAAATGCCAACCAGTGCAAACGCAACTTGCCCAAAATTACTGGAAAGGTGTTGGTTCCCTCTCATATTTTCTCAATGTCGGGCAGGTATAAGTTGAAAAGTACTGCGGCCAGGTTACAACCCTGCTTCACACCAACTCCCGTCGGGATGCATCGGATAACAAGCCCTCTGAGTTAATGCAAACCTTATAGGAAGTATTTTGATGGAGGGCCGCTATTATCGCTACCAGCTCAGAAGGGATGCCAAAAGACAGCATCTTCTGCCATAGGCGGTTACGCAAGACACTGTCAAATGCAGCCGATAAGTCCAATGATGCCATGTAAATTGTATCATTAGACTGATTGCGCGATGCTGACAGTAAGTGGGCAAGAATCGACGCATTAAGCTGCGTACCCATGGCCCTATGAAAACCCACCTGGGCTTTGGAAAGAATACCAGTGGCACTCACATAAGCCTCCAATTCACACAAGACAAGACGAGCAAACATTTTTGCTTCTGTATCTATTGGGGCAATTGGCCTAAAATTTACCAGATCATTTAAAACGCCCTTTTTGTGGATAGGAATTACTATTGCCATAAGCCAGGAGGTGGGTATTTTATCAATTTGATATATTAGTTGGTAACGAGGCAGCAGGTACCTGGCCCAAAAATGAGGATCATCCTTGAATACACAAGCTGGCAGCCCGTCTGGCCCTGCTGCTTTAGAGAACTTCAATTGAGCAATTGCCTAGATTATATCTTTGAGTTCCCAAGAACAAACTGGCGGAAACATCAGCTGCAAGTTAACCGACTCCAGCCTTCTGTGTTGTACCGGCAGGTTGTATTTTTGTAAGAAGAAGTTCTTCCATTCAGGGCCAGAAATGGTTGCCACCATACGCTGATCCACCTTACCTGTGGGATTTCTTAAGATGGACCACAGCTCCCTGATATCTCTCTTGCACAGAAGTTGAATCATCTGTTGATTAGCAAGGTTGTGAACATCATGGCACAGCATCTTCACCTTCGACTTAAAGTGAGCCACAATGACGTTTTTTTTCTCTTTTGTAGCTTGCTGGGCTAATAGGAAGGCGTCTTGCCATACGAAGCTCGCTATTTTTTGGGATTTATAGTGCAGCAAACTCTGCCAAATGTATATATGCAGCTTTTGGCAAATTATTACCAAGGCGTTCCTTAGATAAACTCAGAAGGTGCCTATGGATCATCTTCAGATTCAATTTGTTGATTGTTTCCACGTTTCCTGCAGATAATTGGTCATTATGTGACACCAACAGGTCCCTATTTACAAGGAACACCATTTTCCGACAAATGCCAGGATGCCATCTAACGGACAGGGCATGCCTGTCACTTTCCACCATTACTGCGGACTCCACAATTTCATATGGGTCAACCCCAATATGTAAGTACGTCTGCAGCATTCGATGATCACTCAGACCCACATTCGAAACAGAAATGGGGTCGAGTAATCCCGAACATGACACAGATGCAAACACATAATCAAGGAGAGACGAAGAATTCCCACGCTGCCAAGATGTTTTAATACTGTGGGTCGCAGTTGTAATCCGGTAGATGCCCCATGCTTCAGAAAAAGTAGCCCAACGTTTCCCCTCTCCTCAGATCTTGTTGTGCATATAAATTTAAGTTATAGTTAGGCAAAGTATTGCCTTCTAGCTCCAAATACAAATTCAAATCACCACCAATTAAAAGTTTGTGGTTCGGGCAGAGCAGTGATATATTGCCTAAAATTCGGTTCAAATCCACTAAAACTGAGTCCAAAGAAACAGTGGTTGGATTCCAATAGATAGAAAACAAGAGCAGTGCATGGAACATACGGCCAGTGGTAGTCATTTCCACCACTATACATGTCTCAGATTTGTCCCATAGGCGTGACATCACCTTCAAGCCATTTTTAATAAGAATAGCGGTGCCACCCGATGGACGCCCTGACTGAAATCGTTATGCCGGAACATTATATGCTGAGTAACCGTCTACCACGAGTTCATCTAACGCCATTGTTTCCTGCAACAATAAAATATCGGGTCTATGATGACTCTCGATCCGTTCATGCCATGCCTTGAGATAACTCACTCTGCAGCAATTCCAAGATGCGACGGCAATCCCAGATAGTTATGATTCCGAGGATGTAGTTTTCAAGGATGCCGCCACTTTGATCAAGGGCTGCAACCATGATAAACTGCTTAACGCCTGCGACAATGAGGCCAGTGGTTGAGTTAATTCGAGGGGATTGGGTCCTCCGACGTATTCCATATCTTTGGCATATAATCCCCACAGCTGTGCTGCTTTGGAAAATCTTCAGCCTGTGTCCTGCGTCGATGACGTCAATACGCCGCCCTCGAGGACCTCCTCTGACGGCCGACGTCACTGGATGTTATAGGTAGGATGCACGACGCCCGTAGCCTCAGTTCCGTTTTTTCCACTAACGTGTTCGCTTCGGAGATCTCGGCACGCCTCGACTCTTTGGAGTTTCTGTTCTTTCTCGGTTCTTCGAACCTGTTCGTATTGTGAAGTATATTCTTCGTGAAGAGGTCTACCTCGTCTTCCACCCTGCGTCCGGGCTTTAAGAAGTGCGGGGAGTGTGGGTCCAAGATGTCAGTGACGGACTCGCACAACGCCTGCCTCTGGTGCCTCGGGGAGGCCCATGACACAGATGACTGTGTCGACGGGCAGTCGCGCACGTACAAAGCCTTGCAGGAGTGCAAGAAGTTGTTGTCGGTGGGTAAGGTGTCCAAGCCACGGAAGTCGAGGTCTGCAGGTCTTTCGACCGACGATTCGAGGGGCGACTCTCCGCATTGTCGTCGTCGTCGGATATCCAGTGGGTCTCGGTCCTGGAGTCGGTCCGGCCACTCCACTGTCTCTTCGAGGCACTCCCAGAAGCGCCGTCATCGGTCGCCTTCCCCGTCCTTATCTGAGGACTCCGCCTGTCGGCAGGTCGCTTATCCCACCAAGCATGCGACGCCGGTGGAATGGGCTTCCTTCGGGAAGAAAATGTTAGGGATTCTCGAATCGCAGGGCACTGGTCCGTCCGCGCCTCCGAGTGGGGTCGGTCATGATCGGTCGAGAGACACCGCTCGCACGCCTTTGGGCTCGGGTGGTCGGCACGATTCGCGGGAGAGGTCCTGCTCGGACAAGGGGAATCGTTCTCATCATGCCTGTTACAGGTCCCAGTCCTCGACGCGCTCGAGACCGTGTGCACCTGTGATGTCTTCAAAGAAGACGTCGATGCCTGTGGCGCCGAGGTCGTCGAGGGACTCTCTTGAGACTCCACCTCTGAGGAAGTCGTCGACGCCATCGGCGCCCAGGCTGTTGAAGGACAGGCTCGGGGCTCTGCCCTCGAGGCCTGTGTCGATGCTGTCGATGCTGTCAGCGCCGCATTCAGCGTCGACACCGATTCACTTGGCGCCTTTCGAGGCTGTTGTCATGATCTCTGCTTCCAAAAGGTCCGGGTTTTCCCAACTCCCTTGGAAGCAGATCCATAACCCAGGTTCCGAGTGCCAACCAGTCCCAATTGGGACCTTTTGGACCCATTCCTGGCGCCAGTGGCACCAGGCTCATAAATATGCCCAGTCCCAGCGCTGAAAGCGCCGGGCTCATAATGCTTGGGTGGACTTACCTGCAGCAGACCATGCTGCTTACTTGCCTGCCAGTTGAGCCTCTGATCCTCTTCTGTTTGGAACTACTTTTCCTGTTGGGTGGGGCAGGAGCCAATCCCTAGATTCAGAACACTGGAACTCTTCTGGAAAGCAGGAACTCTTTTCTTACCTAGGCGTGGCTGTGGAAGGAGACACCTAAACACTACAGGAGGCTATTTAAACCACACCCGATGGATGAATCTTGCTTTGCGTTATTCTGCATCCTCTGCAGCAGAACGCTCATCGTGTCTTCTGCATCTGATCCTGGGCCTAAGGAAAAAGGCTTACCATCCTGAATCCAGTCTTCAGCAACACCTATAAAGACAAGAAAGAACAGGTTAGCATTACGGTCTTCAGTGACAGCTCTTCACTTACCTGGTCCATCGGCTGTCACCAACGCCTTGCGCTGCATTCCGGCATCTGAAAGACAAAGGCTTACCTACTCTTCGTGCGCTCCGGAGGTCTTCACACTGCATTCCGGCATCTGAAAGACAAAATCTTACCAACTCTTCGCACGCTCCGGAGGCCTTCGGCGCTGCATCCCGCATCTGAAAGACAAAACAAGGTGCGTTTAAAGACATTGGGGAACTTTAATACACACGTGCCATTACTCCTTTCCACATCTAACCCAGTGGGTATTCCGGCACCCTGCAGCCGCTCCGAACTTGTACCTGCAAAATAAAAAGACAGTTAGAGCGCATCGTGAAGCAGGCAACAAGCGCTTACTTACGTGCTTCCAGGCGCTTCTATTCATCACACGGGCTCCATCTTCAACTCACTTCAGCCCGTCATCCGCCATCGCCGGAACCCTGCAAAACAAGAAACATCATTACTAAAGACTTTAAAGACATTAGAATTACTCGAAACTTACCGTTCGTGCAGTAAACGACGGACAGCAGTCCTCTGAAGTCAAGAGGCCTGCTCCCCTTATCCAGTGAAGAAACTCGTTACAGCACCCTGCCCCGAGGCAGATGGAGAGCACGGCGTTCACTTACCTAAGGTGAGAGCGTTAACCTTTGGGGTTCTACAGGAGAAGAGAAAGGGAAGAAGAGAGAGACATTCAATAACCCAGTTCCTTAATCCCATATTTAATATCTGGAGACATCTTACCCTTCGAGTCAGACATACAGGGCACAGAGGTCCAGCCCAAAGAGCCAGCCGTGTGTTACACATCACCTTTGAAGATACGGTATACGCCCAGTCAAGACCGGCGCCTCTACGGGAATCAGGTGAGCGTTACAGAACGCAAAGCCTACCACAAAACTCCCGTCCAGGCGCTATGGAAACCTCGGATACCGACCAGCTAGCCCAGTTACTTGGGGAACTAAGGGCAGAAGTGCATGCAGCCCGTCAGGAAACGAACGCTCTAAGAAGGGAACTGATTATTTCCAAGGAGCGAACAGATGATCTCGCTAGACAATTGCTACAGTCACAAGCCGGACAGACCCCGTTACCCGCATCTGGGGGAAATCTTCCTTCTACATCCTCTATGAATCCAGTGCAGATCAACCTACCTGGGAATGTACCTCTGGCTCCGCCCGAACGATTTTCTGGTGACCCAAAGAGGTTTGCAGTATTTATCAATCAGTGCCGGTTGCATTTCTTATGCCGGCCAGCAGCCTTTCCAACTGATCAAGCTAAAGTAGCTTTCGTGCTTTCATACCTTAGTGGCAATGCGGCAGACTGGTCGATCCCTCTAGTAAATCAAGATGATCCGGTCCTCCATGATTTTCAAGCTTTTCAGCTCAGTATGGAAAAACTGTTCGCAAGACATTCACAGGGGCAGGCCTTGGACAATGAGCTTCTTTCGTTGCGACAAGGTAATCAAGACCTTTTGGCTTTTATTGCGTCTTTCAACAGACTGATAGTGGAAACTCAATGGCCTGAGGACAAAAGGATTACGCTGTTTTATAGAGGTCTACGTGGAGAGCTCAAAGATGTATTAGCCCAAGTAGTGAATCCCCCACAAGATTGTTCGGACTATATAGACTTAGTCGTTCAAATAGATCACAGACTGCAGAACAGGAAGGCCGATCGTTCCAAGTTTGATGCTCGAGTATTTTCCAAACCGCCAACTCCTTCCAAAGGAGTAGACTCCGGGGAACCCATGCAAATAGGGGGTCTGAAAGGTCCTCTAACACAAAAGGAGTGGGAAAGGAGAAAACAGTTGCAATTATGCCTCTATTGCGGAAACTCAGGGCACTTTCTTCGAGACTGTCCGGTGAAACCTGCCAAGAAGGCAGTAGGAGCTGCAGTTACCAAAGTTACAAACTCTGAGCAGGGAAACGACCTCGCCCGACAAGAATAGAGGTCCTCTTGCCGAGCGTGAAAACCAGTTCCGTGACCTCGCATTTCGTGATACCTATGGTCCTCATTAGCCCTGATAATCCGGATCGATTACATGCAATTGAAGCTTACGTCGACAGCGGTGCCATCGGCAATTATGTGGATCATGAAATGGTTTTGAGGATGAATCTAACTCTTTGTCCCAAGGCTGTAAAGGACGTCATTACTACGGTGGATGGTACGGAGATAGCCTCCGGGCCAGTAACGCATACCACTCAAGAGGTGACGCTAGTAAGTCAAGATGGACACCATGAGAAGATCGTGTTCGATGTGATCAAGGCCCCTCAGTTTCAGATTATTCTAGGAATACCTTGGTTAGAGAAACACAATCCTCTGATCGATTGGCGAGCAAGAACTGTCCAGTTTCCAGAATGTGTCTCTACTTGTCACCCTCCACCTGGTGTTGCACTGGCAGCAATTTCTTCAGAGACTCCCCAGTTACCTCCCGAATACCTAGAATACCAAGATGTTTTCCGGAAGGATCAGGCTAACTCTCTACCTCCTCATAGGTCTTATGACTGCCAGATAGACCTGATACCTGGATCTACTCCTCCTTGTAGTAGAATTTATGCCCTCACCGAGCCTGAGAACCTTCACCTTCGACAATACCTGGATCAATACCTGGCAAATGGGTTTATTCGTCCTTCCAAGTCCCCTGCTTCTTCAGCTTTGTTCTTTGTTCCAAAAAAGGAAGGAGACCTTAGAACTTGTATAGATTATCGCTCCCTGAACCAGATCACCGTTAAGAATAGATATCCGTTACCTTTGATCCCTGAACTCCTGGACCAAGTCAGAAAAGCATGCATATATACAAAGCTGGATCTTAGAGGAGCTTACCACTTGGTACAAGTAAAAGAGGGCGATGAATGGAAGACGGCCTTCCGCACCAAGTATGGGCTATTTGAATATCAGGTCATGCCCTTCGGACTTTGCAATGCCCCGGCCGCCTTTCAATATTTTATGAACGATGTCCTCAGAGAGCTCATAGATGTGTGTGTTGTTGTTTACATTGACGACATCCTCGTTTATTCTTCATCGGAATCTGAACATCGGAAACACGTGAAAATGGTCCTCGAAAGATTGCGTCAACACAAACTTTTCGCTAAGTTGGAATAATGTGTTTTCAACGTGACTGAAGTTGAATTCTTGGGATTCATATTATCACCTGGCGGAGTGCGTATGGATTCAAAGAAGGTCGATGCAGTTCTCAAATGGCCATCACCATCCTCCGTAAAAGGTGTGCAAAGCATGTTAGGCTTCGCTAACTTTTACCGCAGGTTTATCCCCGAATTCTCTCGAATAGTCCAGCCCATCACTGCCTTGTTAAAGAAAAACAAACGTTTTGAATGGTCTACCGAGGCGGAACAAGCTTTCCAGGATTTGAAGACTAAATTTATCTCTGCACCAATCTTAAAACACCCTCGCCCCGAACTGCCCTACATCGTGGAAACTGATGCTTCAAGCCTTGCCATGGGGGCAGTTCTATCACAAAAGGACCCGGTAACCAATCAGTTGCATCCCGTGGCATTTTGGTCCCGCAAATTCTCGCCTCCTGAAATCAATTACACGATTACTG
Source organism: Ambystoma mexicanum (assembly GCF_040938575.1). Classification (NCBI taxonomy): domain Eukaryota; kingdom Metazoa; phylum Chordata; class Amphibia; order Caudata; family Ambystomatidae; genus Ambystoma; species Ambystoma mexicanum. The sequence continues at coordinate 210,563,485 of NC_090934.1, forward strand.
ACAAGGAACTTCTGGCTATCAAGTCTGCCTTTAAGGCTTGGCGGCATTATCTGCTGGGGGCCCGACACACCGTTACTGTGATTACGGATCACCGAAACCTGCAATATTTGAAAACCGCAAAAGCCCAATCCTCTAGACAACTCCGTTGGGCATTATTCTTTGCCGAGTTTGACTTCATAATTACCTATCGACCTGGTACAAAGAACGGTAAAGCTGATGCCCTTTCTCGGATGGGAGTGGAAGAACACTTGATCAACCCTAAACCTGTACCAATCATTCCCGAACAAAGAATTCTGGGTGTAAACGCCACAGAATCCATAGACAAAGTTAAGGATAAAGCCAGGCAACTTGTAACTACAGCAGACATACAGAATTGGCATCTGCAGGGAAAGGACTTTGCAGTAAAGGACAACGTATTGTATTTCCAAGAACGATTATACCTACCCAGCACAGATTTACAGAAAAAAGTAATCTTGTTATCACGATTCTTTAATGGAAGGACATCCCGGTATGGCCAAGACCTCAGAAAAGATCAAGCGCTACTTCTGGTGGCCGTCTTGGAAAAAAGATATCAGAGACTTTATAATGTCCTGTGGAGTATGCGCCCAAAACAAGAGTCAAAAGGAAAGACCAGCAGGCCTCTTACGCCCTATTGACATCCCATCTCGCCCTTTGCATACGCTTTCTATGGACTTCATCACCAATCTACCTCCATGCTCCGGATACAATACGATTCTAGTAATCGTGGACTTATTCTCCAAGATGGCGCATTTCATTCCGCTCAAAGGCTTGCCAACAGCAGCAACTCTGGCCCGAGAATTTCTCGAAAACATCGTCCAACTGCACGGTTTTCCTTCGGTTCTAATTTCGGATCGAGGTAGTCAATTTATTTCTCATTTTTGGCGAAGTTGCTGTCGGTCGGTTCAAATTGATGTGAGACTATCGACCAGTCACCACCCTCAGACCGACGGACAAAACGAGAGGACCAATCAAACTCTGGAACAGTATTTACGCTGCATGCTGCAACAAACTGAAAAAACTTGGAAAGACATCCTTTGGATAGCCGAATATGCCTACAATAACTCTGTCCATTCGGGAACTGGGAAAACCCCGTTTTTTTCTTTTGTACGGCAGTCACCCTCGAACCTCGGAGTTGGATCCCCTCCAAGATCTTGAAACACCAGCAGTAGACTACCTGCATTCTACAATCACCCAAGCCTTTAAGGAAGCTGTTTCTCACCTTCAAAGGGCTAAAGAACAATACAAGAAAGGAGCAGATCAACATCGGAAGGAAGCCCCTCAATATCAAGTAGGGGATCAAGTCTGGTTATCCACCAAATATCTACCTCTAAAAGGGCCACGCACATTCAACCCAAGATACCTTGGTCCCTATTCCATCACTACCATAGTAAACCCAGTAGCGGTCAAGTTGGACTTGCCCCCGCATATGAAGATACATCCGGTCTTCCACGTCTCTCTATTAAAACCCGTGCAACCTCAAACCCGACTAACTAAATCTCCAAAACCTATCCTAGTTGATGGAGAACTCGAGTTTGAAGTCAAAAGCATTCTGGACTCCAAGATCTCCAAATCTAAACTATTTTACCTAATTGACTGGAAAGGCTACGGCCCCCAAGAGAGATCCTGGGAACCTGCTGAATATGTCCACGCTCCTCGCCTAATCAAAAGATTTCACCGAACATTTCCTGACAAGCCAAAACCCCCGGGGAAGCCCGGTTTGGGAGGGGCCTTGAGGGGGGGTACTGTCATGATCTCTGCTTCCAAAAGGTCAGGGTTTTCCCAACTCCCTTGGAAGCAGATCCATAACCCAGGTTCCGAGTGCCAACCAGTCCCAATTGGGACCTTTTGGACCCAGTCCTGGCGCCAGTGGCACCAGGCTCATAAATATGCCCAGTCCCAGCGCTGGAAGCGCCGGGCTCATAATGCTTGGGTGGACTTACCTGCAGCAGACCATGCTGCTTACTTGCCTGCCAGTTGAGCCTCTGATCCTCTTCTGTTTGGAACTACTTTTCCTGTTGGGTGGAGCAGGAGCCACTCCCTAGATTCAGAACACTGGAACTCTTCTGGAAAGCAGGAACTCTTTTCTTACCTAGGCGTGGCTGTGGAAGGAGACACCTAAGCACTACAGGAGGCTATTTAAACCACACCCGATGGATGAATCTTGCTTTGCGTTATTCTGCATCCTCTGCAGCAGAACGCTCATCGTGTCTTCTGCATCTGATCCTGGGCCTAAGGAAAAAGGCTTACCATCCTGAATCCAGTCTTCAGCAACACCTATAAAGACAAGAAAGAACAGGTTAGCATTACGGTCTTCAGTGACAGCTCTTCACTTACCTGGTCCATCGGCTGTCACCAACGCCTCGCGCTGCATTCCGGCATCTGAAAGACAAAAGCTTACCAACTCTTCGCACGCTCCGGAGGCCTTCGGCGCTGCATCCCGCATCTGAAAGACAAAACAAGGTGCGTTTAAAGACATTGGGGAACTTTAATACACACGTGCCATTACTCCTTTCCACATCTAACCCAGTGGGTATTCCGGCACCCTGCAGCCGCTCCGAACTTGTACCTGCAAAATAAAAAGACAGTTAGAGCGCATCGTGAAACAGGCAACAAGCGCTTACTTGCGTGCTTCCAGGCGCTTCTATTCATCACACGGGCTCCATCTTCAACTCACTTCAGCCCGTCATCCGCCATCGCCGGAACCCTGCAAAACAAGAAACATCATTACTAAAGACTTTAAAGACATTAGAATTACTCGAAACTTACCGTTCGTGCAGTAAACGACGGACAGCAGTCCTCTGAAGTCAAGAGGCCTGCTCCCCTTATCCAGTGAAGAAACTCGTTACAGCACCCTGCCCCGAGGCAGATGGAGAGCACGGCGTTCACTTACCTAAGGTGAGAGCGTTAACCTTTGGGGTTCTACAGGAGAAGAGAAAGGGAAGAAGAGAGAGACATTCAATAACCCAGTTCCTTAATCCCATATTTAATATCTGCAGACATCTTACCCTTCGAGTCAGACATACAGGGCACAGAGGTCCAGCCCAAAGAGCCAGCCGTGTGTTACACATCACCTTTGAAGATACGGTATACGCCCAGTCAAGACCGGCGCCTCTACGGGAATCAGGTGAGCGTTACAGCAGTTTCGACGGGGGTTCCCCGGGGTACGGTGTCACCCCCTAGAAAGGCTCTGGCCAAGGCCAAGCATGGCTTTGTTCCCCATTCTGTGCCCACTTTCCACCATCTTGATTACATTTCGGAGGTGGATGAGGGCTCTGATGATGGCATGGTTCCTGATACGGTGCCAGATGAGATTATCTCGGGACATAGTCAGATTGAGGACCTGCGTCAGTCACTGCACGACGCCAGTGGTCTGGACACCTCTCCGGAGGTGGAGTTTTGTAGGCCTGAGCCTGGCACCCATGCCGACTCCTCGTACCGGCGCCTTATGTCAAAGGTCACCGAGTACTTGGGATGGTCTGCTCCCCCAGGGGATTTTCTTCAGGATGACCTCACAGATATCCTCGACCAAGGTCCACCAACTGACCAGGTACTGCCGTTCATATGGCTCTACAGAGGAGGGTGGCAGCGGCTTGGACTGCTCCTGGAGAGTCTCCCGGCAGTGGGCAAGTCTTTGCTTGCGAAAATATCGCCCAGCCAGTAGCAACCTCTGCTACTTGACCAAACACCCCACTCCGGAGAGTTTGGTGGTGCAGGCGGCTACGGCCCCAGCAAAGCAGGTGTCGTAGCCTACCATCCCTCCAGATGGGGACGACAAGCGTTTTGATGGTTGGGCGAAGAAAGTGTTTTCTTCAGGGGGTATGGCTCTTCAGGCTGCCAACTCTGTATGTGCCTTGTCACGTTTCACACACACACTCTGTGGAACTGTTTCCTTAGCGGCTGAACATATTCCCGAACGGGATGGTTTTTTTTGCTATGGTCCCGGGTGGCAAGGATGCCATGTGTGAGGCCGTTCAGTCGGGTTTGGACATGGTAGATTGCGTCAGCCGGTCCATGGCGGCGAGCACCGTAATACGCAGGTTTGCGTGGTTGTGGAAGTCGGGGTTTGCTTCTGATATGCAAGCCCGGCTCCTCAACATGCCCTTTGATGGTGTCCATCTTTTTGGCAGCAAGGCTGACGAGAGCCTTGAGAGGTTGCAGACCTCAAAAGCTGCAGCGAAGTCGTTGGGCGCTGCAGTTTGCCAACCTCCGCCTTTTCGTCCTATGGGACAGCAATGGATGGGAGGTTCCTTTCGTTACTTGTCCTTTGGTAAAGCGAAAGGGGCCACCGTAGGAGTGCCAGAGGTGGAAAACAAGGTACTCGAGGTGCAAAGGCCGCTCAGGCTGTTGCCACTTTGCCCTCAGGCCACGCTGCAGCCGCTCCAGCTCAGTCATGAAGCCATGTCCCATGGTTCGCCGGTTGGGGGAAGGCTGGCGCAGCATCTTGTCGAATGGCGTGCCATTACTTCAGATGTGTGGGTTCTGGAGATCATAGCCCACGGCTACTGTCTTCCTTTCCGGCAGAGGCCTCGTGACAATCCACCAGGGAACCTCTCTTTGAAGAGTCCGGATCCGCTCCTTGCGCAGGAAATTCAATCCCTGCTGGAGAAGGGCGCCATAGAACTGGTGCCTGTAGCGGAGAGGAACAAGGGATGGTATTCCCCTTATTTTTTGATTTTAAAGAAAGATGGGGGATTGAGACCCATCATGGACTTGTGCGGTTTGAACAAACTCCTCGGAGGATAAGTTCAAGATGGTTACTCTTTCTCAAGTCCTCCAGGCCCTTCAACTTCAAGACTGGGTGGTGTCTCTCGACCTCAAGGACGCTTATTTTCATGTGCCGATCCATCCCAAGCACAAGAAGTACCTGAGGTTCACGGTTGGTGACTCGCACTTTCAGTTTCAGGTCCTGCCGTTCAGATTGACCTCCGCCTGAGGGTCTTCACCAAGCTCATGGTAGTGGTGGCAGCGCATCTCAGGAAAGGGGGGATTCACGTCTACCCCTAGCTGGACGATTGGTTGATGAGGGCGCGCTCTCCCGAGCAAGTCCTGGATCATCTGTCCGTCACCTGCCACTCCCTCCACAAGCTGGGCTTCTCCCTCAACTTAAAGAAGTCCCACTTGACGCCAACTCAACGCAGTGATCGACACGTCCCTGGGGCAGTGTGTTCCTCCCCAGGTGAGGGCTCATCACATTCAGCAGATGGTGCAAAAGTTCCACCATGCACAGTGTCTCCCTGCGTTCGAGTTCTTGAGATTGCTCGGCCTCATGGCATTCTGCATTCTTCTGGTGCCAGAGGCCAGGTTGCGGATGAGCTCTTTGCAATGGGCACTCAAGCTCCAGTGGTCTCAGTCCTCCGGCAGGATCTCGGACCCCGTTCAGGTGCCGCCCTCGGTCGCCCAGGACCTTCTGTGGTGGGCCGTCGAAGGCAATCTGATGAAGGGGCTCCATTTTGGCTACCCTGGCTGGAGGTGACGATCGTGACGGACGCATCCCTCACGGGATGGGGAGCTCATGCCAACGCGTTGACAGTCAGTGGTCTTTGGTCTCCGTCGGAGTCCAGACTCCATATAAATCTGTTGGAGCGGAGGGCCGTCAGGCTTGCCCTAAAGGCTTTTCTGCCAACTGTGCGAGGAAAGAATGGCATGATTCTGATGGACAACACTTTGGCCATGCACTACCTCAACAAAAAGGGGGGGCAGGGTCGCTTCCTCTGTGCAGGAAGGTGATACAGCTCTGGTTCTGGGCAATCCAGCAGGAAATTTCGGTCTCTGCAGTTCATCTGGCCGGAGAAGAAAACGAGACGGCGAACACTCTGAGCAGGCAGAGCACGATCTCTTACGAGTGGGAGTTGGCTCAGGAGATTCTTCTGGAGATCTTCGCCCTTTGGGGGATCCCTCAAGTGGATCTCTTCGCCTCCAGTGTCAACCGGAAGTGCGAAAGGTTCTGCTTACGGGAATTTCCTCCTAGAGGAGCCTTAGGAGACGCGTTCATGGTGGAGTGCTCATTCCCACTGCTGTACGAGTTTCCTCCAGTCCGCGTCATTCCGCAAGTGCTGCGGAGGTTACGGAGGTTCGGTTCCCCGATGATCCTCATTGCTCCGGCATGGGCCAGGAGGACGTGGTACCCGGACCTTCTCGACTTGTCCATCTGCCCTCCACGTCGTCTTCCCTACCGAGACGATCTGCTCTCACAGGAGGGGGGGGTTTCAGGTTCTCCATCCACAGGTCCGATCCCTCAATCTTCACGCTTGGCTTCTGAAAGGTTGAGATATAAGGATTGGGACCTCCCTGAAGACGTGATGGAGGTGTTGCTTTCGGCCAGACGGCCGGCAACAAAGTCCCTGTACCGTTGCCGTTGAAGAAAGTTCTGCAACTGGTGCAGGGTTAAGAATTTCGATCCTTTTTCATGTGACATTCCTGTGGTTCTGTCTTTTTTGCTTTCTTTGGCCCACAAGGTAGAGATAAGGGAAGCCTGATTACAGTATATGGCCCTTCAGGCAATTCTATAGTGGAATAGAGAAAAATGCGCCAACTAGACCAAAGATGACAGTATAGTAGCTTTCTGTTTATTGTACAAATACAAATAATATTATACAAACTTGTATGCAGTGATCATATTCATATAAAATTTAACTCCAGATACCCAACAACACATCCCTCCATACACAACTCATTCACAACTTCAAAGCAAAATCATTGCCCAGACAATTTGACCAAAAATGAGTCAGCCTGAAAAATGTAAGTAATCAGGAAAATCGAACTATAAAATCGGCTGACAAGGGTGGAGGGATAGTCCTGATGGACACCGTAAACTATGACAAAGAATGTATCAGACTGCTAAATGACACGAGATCATACAAAAAATTGGATCAAGATCCAACAGAAAGATTACAGGATGAGATCAAAAGTCTCACAGCACATGCCGTACAAGAAGAATGGATCTGTCCTGATGAGTCAAATTTTCTCAATAAAAAACATCCAAAAGAGCGGCCTATTATTTTTTTTTTTGAAAATTCTTTATTGGTTTTTCGATAACATGTAACAAACAGCGCATCGGCAGAGCAATGTAGTATGTGTAATAACAAAACATCAACCTTAACATTCCCTCCCCACCCATTCCGCCCCCCTGCCCCCGAGACCGCAGTTAAAACCTCAGTCCTCAAGAGGCTCACGTGCCGAGCAGGGGCTGCCAGGACTGTACGGTGTGCTGTCCGGTGTCGCTGGACGGAGAAGTGGCTCTGTCAGCTCTACCCAGCGGAGAAGATCTGCAATGGAGTCTAGTTTTTGTACCTGGATTGCCATTTTCCAAGCCGCCCTCTCCGCGGCAATCCATCTCTTGAGGTCGTACCACCAAAGGGCCTCGTTAGGACCCCGTGCGCTCTTCCAGCCCATGGCTATGCGCCTTTTCGCTGTTATGTAAATCAAGTCTAGGAGTCTATTTAGGGGTTGATTCTTGCTGCTTCGCCTGTATGTCCCCAATATGCAAGCTGCAGGTTCATGAGTTTCCACTTCAATCCCGACCGACGCCACCCTTTCTTTCACCCGGGCCCAAAACCTCAGGACCGCGGGACAGCTCCAGAACATATGGGTCATTCCTGCCCGCGGCGCGTGGCACTTGGGGCATGTCTGTGGCTAGGCCCCTTTGAACTTTGATATGGCGTCAGGCGTGAGGTAGGCTCTGTTTGTGATGTATAGCTGTATTCATTAAGAGCGGCCTTTTATATACTACCGAAAGTACATAAGAGTCTTGATAATCCACCAGGTAGACCAATTGTGTCCGCAATAGACTCTCTATTGGAACCCCTTTCCATCTACAGTGAATTTTTCCTTAAACCTTTTGTCCTGGCTATGCCGTTTTACATCAAAGACACCACGGACATGATTAAAGTCCTCCAAGGCGTCACGTTGGAAACAGGAGATCTTCTAGTGACTATGGATGTAGAAGCGTTGTATACGTCTATCCCCCAAATGGCATGCCTGGAAGTCTTGACAGAAGCATTAGACACACGTGACAGACCACATAAACCACCGACAGGATTTATACTAGAATGTTATAGACTTGCCATGACAGAAAATTTCTTCCTCTTTAAAAATCAGATCTATAAACAACAGAAAAGGGTAAGCATGGGAGCGACCTTCGCCCCCCATGTAGCTAATCTATACATGGCAAAGTTTGAATAAAGGTTCATTGCTGAAATCCTTAAAGATCAGACAAACGGACAGTTGAAGATGTGGCGTCGCTACATCGACGATGTGTTCATCATTTGGGGAGGGGACAGCATATCCCTACGTAACTTTCACAAGTGGCTCAATACGTGCAATCTAAATATAAAATTCACCATCGAGCGGAGCAGAGACCAGGTAAGCTTTCTAGATCTGATGATTAGGAAACAAGGGAACAATCAAGCCACCTCACTCTACAGAAAAGTTAGACAAGTACACTCTACTGCACTACTCCAGTTTCCACCCTGAGAGCCTCAAATTTAAATTACCTTATGGTCAATTCTTGAGGATTCGACGAAACTGTACCAATAAGGAGGACTATAATACACATGCCACACAATTTAAAGAGAGGCTGGGCACCCGGGGGTATCCGAAACGTCTGGTCAGAAACAACCTAAAGAGTTGCCAACACAAACCGAGAACTCACTCTACAAGGCAAGGATAAAAAATCCAATGAGAGACTGGTCTGTGTAACAACATTCAACCCTATAATCAATTCAATCAGAAAAATTATCAATAAAAACTGGGACTTGGTAAAAAACCCTGGTACTCTGTTGAAAAAACCAATGTTTGCATTCAAGCGCAACTGCAATCTACGACAAAAGCTTTTCCACACTTACCGTGAGAAATCCAAAGAAACCACCATCACGAACCAATGGGGACTTCCCCCTATTGGACACTACAAATGTGGCAACTGCAGTGTCTGCCCCCTAACTGAGACGAGACATAGTTTCAAATATGGAGACAAGACATGGTGGATGAAAAGCCATACAAACTGTCGCACAAGAAATGCCATTCATGTTATATCCTGCCCCTGTCACCTACTTTAGTGGGTAAAACCACTAGAGAAGTGGGGGTACGAATTGGAGACCACCGTTCATGTATCAGAAACCACACTCCTGACAAACCCTTGGTTGAACATTTCAACAGGTACAACCATAAAGACACAGAAATGAAGTGGTTTGTATTACAAACATTAAACACAAATACCAGAGGCGGAGACATGGCAAGTGCTCTACATCTTCTTGAACAGAAATGGATTTATACTTTGGACACGGTACACATGGGTTAAATATTTCGGTGGAATGGAACGCACTAAATAGCAAATAACTCCTGAGATGGTTAAAAAAATTACATTACCATTAAAAAAAACTACATTACCCCTAATGCACTTCAAACGTGAGCCACCCTTACTCTGGGAAGGAGAGTTTCCCGGTCTCCAAACTGGCGACTTTTCTAAGCACTTTATTTGCTAACTATAATGAAGCAAGATAAAGTACACTAATGCAGAAGCTGTTTCCCACTCCAACAAGGGTTTTTACCATTTTCACCTCCCTTTGTGCATTTCTAAATAAGCTGCATGTATATAAATAAGAGGCATGCGCTTTCTTCCATCACATAAATGAACATTCATTTATATAGTCAGAGGGACTCGGATGTCCACTGACTAAATGGCCTGCGGATCTCATGGACTTCAAATCCCACAATCCTAAGGAGCTGTGCTGCAACTCTAGAGCGCATGATCGTGTGCCTTCCAGGCAACACTGGCAGACGGAGCAGACACCATGACCTTGCTGCTTCAGGAATCATTGCCCGATTTATTGCATAAATGACAAGGTAATTAAATAGAGCCACAGGGAACGGCACATTTGGGCACAGTTTCTTGAAAGCGGGTATTTAATGTGCCGCTGTGTGCCTGTGTTTACTTTGGCAGAGCCACGGCTTCGTTGAGGGCCCTGCATTCCACGGCCTCATAGAATCCATTAAAGGCATCTAGCATTTAGCTAGCGGCATCCAAGACCCAGCAAGTGGCCGCAATAAATAAGAAAGCATTTGTCCCATTTATAAAGTTTTATGTATGAACACTGATAATTTCACAGGTTTATGCACGTTCCACATGGTTTGTTCTGTTTTCTCCTCTGCAGGCGTCTTAAGTGCGCATCTGCCCCTATTGATAGGCCTGCACGACTCTGGGCCACAAGACTCTAAACAGTGAGTACCAACCCACTAATTGTAATTACCACAGTTGGCTCTACTTTACAATTTTCTGAATATATACATCCTTTCATTTTATAGGACACTGAACACAACGTGAAGCGCCATTTCTTGGAAGCATTCACGAAGGGATCCACTCTACCCCACCGGCTCACCTTTTCCTGAAAGTCTCAGAGGAGGTGAGCGGTTGCTGTACAGCTAAACCAGACAGTTGTATGTCTTACCCAGTGAAGGGTTTTTGAATTAACACAGAGATGACAATTCTATTTATTTTTTATTTATTTTTTAGATCAAAGGCTCCCTTGACACACACCCCCCACTCTTGTTTCCATCAAGAGGCAACGCGGATTCAGCGATTGCTCTCCTGTCCTGAAGAAGGTTGAATATTAAGTCATTTTTTGAGGAGATCGGTTTTCCTTGCCAAGAGAACTCAACCGAAACATGTTGACAACAGTTTTCCAACCCTCTGAATACAGACAGACGGACTCTTTGTAAAATAATTGAGTGTCTAATTTACAATTGTTTGTTCTACCACTGTGATATGAATAAGATATCACTTCTGTTCTTTCTATCCTTTGTGAATATGATGAATGCATGAAGAAGTTGTGAATGAGTTGTGTATGGAGGGATGTGTTGTTGGGTATCTGGAGTTAAATTTTATATGAATGTGATCACTGCATATAAGTTTGTATAATATTATTTGTACAATAAACAGAAAGCTACTATAATTTAAACAATAGATAGCTGTCATCTTTGGTCTAGTTGGCCCATTTTTCTCTATCCCACTTTGGCCCACAAGGGCCTGCAAGCAGGTACTGTTAAAGGTTGCCTGGAGGCGCTGTCCGTATTAAGCGCTCACCTGTAGAGTGTTCTTATTTTAAAATTCCTTTAGTTTCTCAGTTTCTAAAAGGGCTCACTAATGTGTTCCCTCCGTCACCTTTCCAGGTGCTCAGTTGGGATTTGAACCTTGTTCTCAAGTTTCTAATGGGTGCTCCGTTTGAGCCTTTGCATTCCCGCCCTTTGAGACTTAACTCTTAAAACTGTATTTTTAGTTGCGGTCACTTCTGCTCGCAGTGTTACAGGCACTTTCAGTTAAGCCACTCTTCACTGTGTTTCACAAGGACAGGGTTGTCCTTAGAGTTCGTCCTTCCTTTCTTCCGAAGGTGGTGTCGGAATTTCATTTAAGCCAGAAGGTTATTCTTCCGGCATTTTATCCTCCTCCGCATCCTGGTAAGAAAGAGGAGAGGCTCCATAGAGTGGATCCTAGGAGAGCTTTAAGCTTTTATATTTCACGCATGTCCCGGGTCAGAGTGGACGATCAACTCTTTATTGGTTACGCTGGAAGGCGTTTGGGACAAGCTGTTACTAAGCAGACTTTGTCTCGATGGATTATCCTGGCAATTTCTGAATGTTACCGCTTGGCGGGTAAGGACCCTCCGATAGGCTTGCAGGCCCATTCTACTGGGGGTATGGCTGCCTCTACTGCCCTGCAGAGGGGTGTTCCTATTCGTAACATCTGTGATGCAGCCACCTGGGCTTCGGTCCATACTTTTGTACATCACTACTCCCTCGATTGTATCCGTGGGCAGGATCTGGCCTTTGGCAAGGCGGTCCTTTACTCTGCAATTTGATTGGGCATTCTAAATTTCTATCTTGTAAATTCTTTTTCCCACCTCCTTACGTTGGTACTGCTTTGGGAGTCTGTCATAGATATGGAATACATCGGAGGACCCAATTCCCTCGTAGAACAAGTTACTCTTACCTGGTAACGTTCTTTCGATGGATGGTCCGACGACGTATTCCATATCGCTCCCTCCGTGCCTTCCCCGCTACAGAATTTCTTATGCGGTTGCAGCTTACGTTTCCACAAGGCTTTGTGTGGTCAAACTGGCAAAAGACTGGTGCCACACGTTCTAGGAAAAAACTACAACTGAGGCTACGGGCGTCGTGTGTCCTACTTACAACATCCAGTGACATCGGCCGTCGGAGGAGGTCCTCGAGGGCGGCGGATCGACGTCATCGACGCAGACGCCGAAAGATTTTCCAAAGCAGCACAGCTGTGGTGATTACTGTCATAGATATGGAATACCTCGTCGGACCATGCCATCGAAAGAACGTTACCAGGTAAGAGAGTAACTTGTTCTTTTTTTATTAGATGGTAACAGGGGTAAGGTGCTATTAAGCAATTTGTTCCCAGTGTGCTTCCCGGGAACCTTGAGCGGGATACCTGACTTATTGCTACTTCTCAAAGCGCGGCTCATGTTCTAATTTTAATCTGCCAATGGTATCGATAAAGAATTCACCCACTGAATGTTTAATACCCACCTACCAGTAGCAACACAAACACACACACTAAAGTCAGATAGAAGCAAAGCCTTCCCGCCAGGTATATTACCACATATTAAGGTACAGCATTCCACCACCCCCCGCCCCAGTTCTTCTTATTTCAAAATTCGCAGACTGGACAGGATGGGCGGAGCTTCAACCCACTAGGTTCTGCCTCAGAAAACAGATGCATAATAATCCACAACTCAAGATCCCCCAATTTTCATTTCTTACATTTGTCAGTGGGGCCGCTAAGAACAAACACTTATAGGATGCAATATCACGCACCTATAAGGCGCGCTCTCTCGCGGGAGGATGTGGGTCGTTGAATGATATGTTAAACTGGTAGTCCCAAATTCAAATGAAAAAAAGAACAGCAGCTGTCAGTGTCCACCTTATGATCCTCATGCAAACCCAATATGCTGCCGTTCAAGTTCCTCAGACATACAAGGATGGATGCCCCTTATCAGGTTCAAAGGCCTAAGGCCCACAGTCACCTGACCAAGGGGGACACCTAATGACTCAAGGTAGAAATACGGGGGCAAGACCAGAAGCTGACCTATACTTTCCAGTACTCACAGCCTTACAAAACAGTGGAGCCCAGGCACAGCATTTATGAGCAACAAGCAAGGGCAAGGGCCCGCCTCTACCCACCTTGAAAAGGGACACACTACCACTATCATGTATCGGGATCCATTACATCGTTCACCCATGTCCGCATAATCTGTGTAACTCTCGAAATGGTCCTATTGGCTTAGGTAGTGTTCCTTCGAGTGTTCTTAGTGTCATCCCTGAATTGTATATTTGACATGTAGTACATTCCATCACCATTTTGGATATTAGCTCTTACAATCCTGGAACGAACCAATCGTCCTGAATCTCTGCTGAAATGTGTTTTGCATTGTGAGCTGAAAAATGAAGTTGTTGGAAAGCTATTTCTAGGAGTTTCTGGGGCATTACTACTTTACCTATGTTGTTTTGCCGCCAGAGTAGATCTGTGGATGACTGGCTACATCCCCTTTTTTCCCATAACTCCTTTTCCTCGGCTGACGCTTCTTGCTGTAACCCTATTATTTGTGAAATTGGCATGGAGTTGTATCCTTCCCTTTGTTCTTCTACATGTTTTTGTAAGATGTACTCACCTGTATTTTCTTTAACTAGATATGACGCTTCTTTGGCTGCAGCGTCTGCTGCCGTGTTCCCTAATGAGATGACGTCATTGTTGGTATGGGCCTGACATTTCACCACTGCCACAACCGTCGGCTCTTTTAGTGCTTCTATTAGCTCTACCAATAATTCAGCGTTTTGCACTGGGGATCCATCTGCTCTCCGAAATCCTCTCCTCCCCCAGTGTGCCAAACCTCCATGCACTGTTGTGGTCATCTATGCAGAGTCAGTGTATATTGTCACTGCACATCCCTTTGCCGTGTAATGCTTCAATTAGTGCTACTAGTTCTGCTGCTTGTGCTGAGAAATGGGCGGGCAACCGTTTCTGCACTATCACTTCGTACTCACCTTCTTCTAGTCATACCACGGCCACCCCCACATGTTTTTCTCCTGTTTCAGAATTAATTTATGCTGACCCATCTATGAAGTACACTTCTTCAGTTAATGCATCCTCACCAGCCGTGGGCATACCATCATCTTCTCCCCTGTATGTGGCACAATCGTGTGTCTGCATGTCTTCTTCTGTTCAGGCCTCTGTGAGGAAGGTGGCTGGGTTCACTGTCTTACACCTTACTATGTGTATGTTTGCGCTTGAGAGTATTATCTCGTATACTGTGGCTCTTTGTGTGGTCAATGTGCTCATGGACCTCTCCAGTATTGTGAAAAGTTAATGTTCCATGTACAATGTCACAGAGCATCCCATCACAATTGTAAAGCTTTTTTTCAATGGCGAACGCCGCGGCTGCAAGCGCTTTCCTTGTTCGCAAGCAAAGTGTCCCTGCATCACTGCGTCTAGTGTACCACTGTAGTACGCCAGAGGCTTGTGACCCAATGACGTTTTTTGTCTCAGTACTGCTGTCATGAGTGTTCATCACAATGTGAAAATAAGTAAAATTCGTGCTTATAGTCTGGGTTTGCTACGACGGGTGCTGTTGACATCAGTTCTTTCAATGTATTGAAGGCAGTGTGCATTTCTTGTGTCCATTGTATTACTACGTGCTCTCTCTGTGCTTCCTTAAGGCCCTGTAGGAGTGGTTTTGTGTACCCTGCGTATTCTGAGATCCATGCACGGCAGTAATTACACATGCTGAGAAATTTCTGCATCTCCTTCACTGTCCTAGGCTCATTCACAGCTCGAACTGCAGCTACCCTATCGGGGATTATTCTTTTGCCGTCCTTAGATATTAGCTGACCCAAATACATCATCTCTGGTAAACATAATTGTAATTTTTCCTTGTCCACCTTGTATCCTTTATGTGCCAGGAGTGTTAATAGTGTCACAGAATCTTTCCTGCACTCTTCCTCATTCTTCACACAGATCAAGAGATCGTCTACATACTGAATGATTGTGCTCTTTGTCTCAATGTTTGCAAGATCTTCATGCAAGAACCTGTGTCATATGGTTGGGCTCTCGCAGTACCCCTGGGGCAACCTGCAATGCTCATCTTCCCCCACCACCCCTCCCCAACCCCTCAGGGTAAAGGCTGTCAAATATTGTGATTCAAGGTCCAGTGGCACAGAGAAAAAGGCGTTCTTCAGATCCACTACTGTGAAACATGTTTCTTTGGGTATGCTGCACAAAATTGACACTGGATTTGGACAAGTGGGAATTCTTTTTGTATGACGTCAGTGAGGGGGGGTAGGTCCTGTATCATCCTCCATGCCCCTCCCTTTTCTTTTTTAATGGGGTAGATGCAAGTGTTAAAATGTGAGTTTGAGGGCACTATAATCCCTTGTTGTAATAAGGCAAATATAGTTTATTTGTCCCTTCTTCTGCTTCCCGTGACAGCGAGTATTGTTTCACCCGGGGCAACAATGCCCCTGGTTTGAGCTTTATCTTCACTGGTGTCACCTCACGCAACAACCTCACATCATGTGGGCCTGTTGTCCACACTTCATTTGGCACAAGTTGCCTGTCATTGAAAAATGTAGGTGGTGCGCCCACCACCGCCATGAGTTGTACAGGCATTTGTCTTGTCTGAATCATTATGTCACAGGGAATTGCTATCCATTACTATTTCTCCGTCACTGTCTGAGAACAGTTCCTTGTCAGATAAGTCTAGCAGAGGCTTGTTGGTGTTAATACACAACACTGTTCGCCATTCACATCCATGTATGTCTACTCCAATTACTGCTATTCTCTGTGCGGACACCTGCACTCCATGCAAATCTAGGGACATCACTGTTCCTGGCATTATCTCGGGGTGTGCTACAGGGCAGAACACAAATTCTGTTGGCACTCTCCATTCCTGGCGTTTTAGTACCACTTGTGCTAGTGTCTTTAGTCCTCGAATGAACATGTCTGGGTCAAGTGGTATCCCACGCACCTCTGGTGCTGTGGCTCATGTATGTATTACTAGCATTGCTCACAAGGGACAGATCCCAGGGGTAGAGCACACTATCCCTCTTTCTTTAAAGGAGGTCCCTTCCCAGCAAATTTATTGGTGATTCTTCGTAATACAATAGGGGTGCTCATACTGTTTTCCCCCCACTGTTACATCTAATTCTTCTGTGTATGGAACCTCGACCACCACCCCAGAGAACCTGCATCTCCATTTTAAAATTAGATAACGGAAACCTGCCTTCTCGTAGACATGATTTTTCTGCTCCGAATCTACCATAAAAATGAACTGTTTCCTATCTCTGCGCCCACCAGTGGTTCCTCTGCTGCATTGAGAGTCGTTGATAGTACTGGACACGCAAGTGGTCTCTGTGGGCTGTCCTATGCTAAATATCTTGTTTCCTTCATTTTCAAAAACATTTCCTGACACCACTGCCACTCCTCCAAAGGGGGCACCATTTGCCCTTGTGATGAAGGGGTTACACCGAACAGAGGCCATGTGTTCACGTGACTGTGGGTGTTGTACATTTTGTGGGGGTGCCCGGCGCTCATCAGTGTACCTCTGAAAAGGTTGCTCTTGCCTCCTTCCACCACCCATTGGCAGCCCATGTGGGCTTCCTGGGTGGGAGTGGCCATACTGCTGTTCATTTGGGTAATTGTTCATGGGGCGGCTTCAACACTCCCACGAAAAATACCCCCACCTCCCACAGTTCCAGCAGTTCCCGGGTCCCCCTCTGGAGATCTGACCCCCATACTCTCCGTACCCATATCCACCTCCTCTAAATCCTCTGTACCCACCTCTTCCTCCACGGGTGCTTCTTCCTTGCCATTGTGGCCCTCCATATTGTTCTTCGCCATTCCACTGCTCCTGTCCGTTTTCTGCCCAGTTTGCTGCCATCCTGGCTTGTATTGCTATTGACCCTTCCTCCTCCTTGTTCTCTGTCTGTAGGGAGGGCAGCTACTGCTGCCGTGACCTTCACTAGTTTCGTCTGAATTAATTTAGCCTCATCTGCCAGTCTCTTCTGTACTATCTCTTTTTCTCTTTCTTTGATTCACTTGCAATGATGTACTATTATGCTGTGTATTTCTGGCCAGCCTTTGGCTTCTATCCCAGCTATTTTATCAAGTGCCTTCTGAACTTCTTTGGGGAGGCCTCGCTTTATTATGAAGTAGAACAGGGAGGTGGATTGGTCCCATGACGTGCCCGTCTCTGCCCTCCACTCCTGCACCCATAAAATGAAGGCCATCGTATCCTCCTCCTCACCCATTGTGCACTGCATCAGACTGTAATTCTGGTGTGTCGGGGAAGGTGTCTCTTAGTGCATCCCATACTCTCGCCCTTACTGTGTTGAAGGGTGCCCCATCATGGCGGTCACAATCTAATGTTATTCCGGGGAAGACTGCTTTCACCTAAACCCTGTCTGTTTGGTCACCTACTGCGGACACTAATAAACATTTGACGTCACCTATTGCCAGGGGGACCCCGGCAGTATTTTTCTCAAATGCGTAGATCCATTTTCTTGCTCCTCCGGAAAGCGGGGGCAATAATTTTAACTAATTTCCCTTATCCATCTGGACCCAGGGTATGTAATTAGGTGTTCCTCCCCCACCTGTGTATCAGTGGCAATTGCAGCTTGCTCTTGGCTATCTTCCTGGTACTTACCTTCATTCCCCTTTTCCCCAGTATTGCCATTCGCCCCATTCTGTTTCTCAACCTTCCGTTCCATTCTTCTTCCATTGCCCTTCCCAGTGGTGTCTGTCCCAGCCCCGCTGGTGCCCCACATGCTGCGATTCCCAGTCTTCTTTCCTCTTGTTCTTGCTCTTCTATGTAGCACCAGAATTCTTCCTCTCTGTCCGATGTCATGCCCCCTCCTTCCACCTCCCGCTCGTTTGCTTCCTGACCTACCTCTATTATTCTCGTAGGTGTCATTTATCCGGAACAGGATCTCCCCCTTCTTCCATCCTTCTTCCGTGGACCTATCAAGTGACTGTGACATGTGTGTCTGTTCTATTCTGGAGGTGCCTGATCCTCCTTGCTCACATATATCTGTCGGGATAGTTCACTTCCGGCCATTGTTAACCTTGAGTCTAAGTCTTGTGTAAACATTTCAATATCTATTGCCGGGGTACTCACCTGTCCACCCGATCTCAGACAATCATATGGGGTAGTTGCTGTGGGTTGAAGCGTGGTCGTGGCGTAGGTTTTGACACATATACTGGGTCACTGTACACTTCGGCAGGGACTGGTTTTGACAGGAGGGGATATAATTGTGCAACTTCTGTTTGACCTTCCTTCTCTTCCCCTTCCGTCCCACTATTCCCTACTGCCAGAGGAGATGAGACCTGTTCTTTGATTGGTTCCTTACTTTTGCTTGGAGGCATGAAGAAGGCACGGCACCATGAATTAGGTAAGAGTTCGTTTATTAAAACGGAGCTCCCCGGAGCCCCAACCAACATTCGTCACGTACAATTATTTCCTCTCACTCCAACCGCCCACCTGGTCACGCGGCTCTCGCTAAACAATCACAAGAGCGCGCGTGACCACCGCGAGCTTTAACATTCTCACCAGAGACTTGGATATCTCTACACATCTTTCCCCTTTACAGAAAATTTAACAATATAATTTGATATTAACAGAGTAAAGAAAACATAACTTATTATATAATGAACACAATAAAATTAAGAGTTATCTGAATTTTAAATATGAAGTGTTAACATATTCTTATTTAAATCCACATACAATTTGCATTTCAAGATGAAATTTCAAGTTTCATAATCTCTCATCCATACTGGCTTTGACCTAGACCTATGCGGACCTTCTTCATTGGTTATCAGACCAGCATCATCATTCTTTTCTGTCACCACACTTTCTTTCATCTCTTTTTCCAATTCCTTTCCATTTCTCATTTTTTCTTCTTTTCCTTCTAACTGTTCTCCCACTTTACTCTCTTTCACGTCCCTTACTTTTGCCAACCTTCCTTTAGACCAAACTTCTCCTCCTTCCAAAATGACAACATTACTTTTTACTGAACAAATTCTCTTCGGTCCCAGGAACTTACTTTCTTCACATTTGTTCACTAGTCTGGGATTTTTAACATACACCATCTCTCCAATCTTCCATTCTTGTTCCTTCACTCTCATCCTATCATCAAACAATTCCTTGTTCCTCTCTTGATTCAAAGCAATGAGTTTCATTATGTGGCTCCGATCCACATTCACCACCTTGGCCATGCCTAACCAACCTGGACATAACTTCGTTCCTGGTTCCCTACTCTTCATTGACACAAATGGAGATATACCAGTTACCGAGTGTGGTGTAGTGATATAATTCCATGTTAACATCCTTAATACTTCTCTCCATGGTTGTCTTGATTTCATGGCCATTTGTAAACCCCCTTTTATGTACCTGTTAACCCTTTCAACAAGCCCATTAGCCTTAGGGTTATACAATGCCGTTCTCGTGTGTTTGATGCCATACTCTGCAAGAAATGTCTTCATTGCTACTGACACAAATTGTACCCCATTGTCCGATACAATTTCCACAGTCACTCCTTCTTTAAGAAAAACTCTCTCCAGAAACACAATCAATTCCTTAGCCGTGACTTCCTTCACCGCCTCCCACTCAAACCATTTAGAATGATAGTCCACCACCACAAACACAAATTTTAATCCATCTCCCAAACCTGATATTGGACCCATTATGTCCACAGCCAACGTACTCCAAGGCTGGTCTGGCACTACATTAGGTATTAATGGTGCTTCTCTTACCACCCTGCATTTGTCACTAGTTTGGCAAATCATGCAATCCTTGACATACCTTTCTGCACTTCTGTCTATTCCTGGCCACCAATAATTCTGCCTCAACTTCCTTTTCATGGCGGCTTCTCCTGGATGTCCCTGATGTGCCAGTTTTATCAACACAGACCTGAGTGATTGTGGTGGAATAACACATCTACCCCTCCTTAGTCTGTTTTCACACAAATTCAACTCATCCTTTATCTCCCACACGGTATTGAATTTACTCTCTAACTCTCCTTTCTCTGGCCATCCCTTCACAGTCCAATACTTCACAAGTTTAAGATCTTCATCTAGATCCTCTTCCTGTATCCACTCTTCTTTACTAACTGCACTCTGTATTTCAGCCACTACTGACTCTTCCTCTGTCTCCTTTTCTTCAACAATATCCTTGTTTACCGGTAGCCTGGACAAACAGTCCGCCACCACATTTCTCTTTCCCGGCAAATAACTCACATCAAAGTTATAATTTTGAAGCCCCAAACCCCATCTGCTAATCCTTGGAGAGCCTAACGCCCATCTCCCACTCTCAAAAAGCTGAACCATGGGCTTGTGGTCTGACCTGACTACGAACCTTCTTCCCCACAGGAAAAACTTAAAATGATTTACGGCCCAGAACATGGCCAAAGTTTCCCTTTCTATAACGGAATATTTGCACTCCGCTCCTCTTAGTGTCCTCGACGCAAATGCAATCACTCTTTCCGTATTGTCCTTGTCATACTGCACTAATGTTGCTCCCAGTCCAAGCATACTCGCATCAACCACCAAAACACTCCTGTCTTTGGGATCAAATCTTCCTATGGAGGGCGCTTCACATACTGCTTTCTTGACTCTCTCAAAAGCCACATCACATTCTACCGACCATTCAAATTTCGCCCCTTTCTTGAGTAACATTCTAAGAGGATTAGACACTCTGGCAAAATCTTTCACAAACTTATGATAATATTCAGCTAACCCCAAAAATGATTTTACTTGTTCCTTATTTTCTGGCACAGGCGCAACTTTCACGGCCTCCACCAAATTCCTCTTAGGTCTCACCCCTTGTTCGTCTATCTCATGTCCCAGATATTCCACTTTGTCTACTGCAATCTTACACTTGCTCCTTTTCACAGTTAACCCCGCCTCACCCAATCTGTTTAACACCTGTCTTAACACCTCATCATGTTCCACTGTGGAACCGGCATAAATTAGTACATCATCCTGAAACACAATTATATTCTTTACTCCATTCAACACTGTCTCCATCACCCTTTGGAATACAGCCGCCGCCGAGGCGAGTCCAAACGGCATCCTGCAATACTTAAATGTTCCAAACACTGTAATAAATGCCGTCAAATGTTGACAATCCTCTTTCAATGGGACTTGATGATATGCCTGTGAAAGATCAATAACTGAAAATATCTTGGCATTGTTCAACAGAGATAACTTGTCACCAATTATCGGCAAAGGATGTCTATCTATTAAGATGTTTCTGTTCAGATCTCGCAGGTCTACACATAGTCTAATGTCTCCATTTGCCTTAGCTGCTACCACCACCGGCGACAACCACTCGGAGCTTTCAGTCCTTTCAATTATTCCCCTTTGAAGTAGCAATTCCACTTCTACTTTTAGCTTTTCATTTAAATCATGAGGCACTGGCCTCACTTTGTGCACTTTAGGATTGGCTCCTGCTTTCAACCGGATTTGATGCTCAAATCCCTTTAACATTCCCAATTCTTCTTGAAACACTCTAGGATATTCCTTCTCCCATTTATCTTTCAACTCTGCTACATCTATAGGCCTTTCCGCATTCGCTTGGATTCTGATCCCTAACTTCCACTGTTCACCCCACCCCAGGAGTGACGAGCCTTCTTGAGTAACATATATCTCAGCTTCACAGCTTCTTCCTTTGTATTTGATGGATGCCTGAAACATCCCTAAAATCTCAATTTTTACATTTCCATAAGCATAGGGTTCAATGTCATGTTCTTTCAACTGCTTTACATTTCCCTGCATGCAACCCAAAAACGTTGCCTTCGACAACAAAGTCCACGGTGAACAACTGTCCACTTTCATTGTTACTATTCTCCCGTTGATCATGAACACATCCGTAGGTGCCCCTCCTTTATCTGAAACTTCCAATATTTCTAGCACATGTTTTGCTTGGTGGCTCACTCCCATTGCATGGTCCTCTTCTTGTTCATGTACTCTTCCTCCTGCTTCGATGTTCTGTACCATACCTGATTCACGACATACTCTCGCAAAATGACTCTTTTTCTTGCATTTCAGGCACGATATATTTTTTGCTGGACAGAACATACTTGTTGATATGTGGCGGTTACTCCCACACTTATAGCATCTTATTTCCTTGTTAGGAACCCCTTTACGGAATCCCCTCACTGCTGCCACTTCTCCATCTGACTTATCTCCTTTCATAGTATTCATATATTTATGGGTCTGTTCCATGCTTCTTGCCGTGTCTATGGCTAACTCCAGTGATGCATCTTTTGACAATAGCCTCTCCTGTATTTTTATATTGTTCGTGCATCTAACCAATTGGTCTCTTATCAGAGAGTCTGTGAGTAGTCCAAATTCACACGTGTGACTAAGGGATCTTAACGCTGCAATAAAGTTTTCCACAGGTTCTTGTGGATCTTGTACCCTCTGGAAGAACTTGTGTCTTTCAAATGTTATGTTCTTTTTAGCTTCAAAATGAACTTCCAATTTCCTTTCTGCCATTGAATACTGATCCACATCTCCTTGGCCTTGCTGTGGAAGATCTGGCAACCCATCATAAACGCTCCTGCCTTCGGTTCCTAAATTGTGCAGCAAAATCGCTTCTTTCCTTGGTGATGCGAATTTATCACCTCCTATGGCAATCAAATACGTGTCAAATAACTTCTTCCACCTGTCCCACCTAATTGGCGGGGCACCTGGTTCTGCCAGGAACGGTGGTGGCGGTGACATACTTGCTGCAGCCATTTTATTTGTATTATCCCGATTTGTTGGTTCCAATATATATATATTTTTTTTTTCCACAGACAGTCACTAACTGGTTCCTCCTTCCCCACTGACAATGTTTCTTTGGCTATACTATTCTCTACTCCAAAGTTCTTTAAACCTTGACTTTTTATTTAACCTCTTTTGGCAGCACTTCACTTTTATATACCATCTGTATCCTCTGAGTGGCACTGTCTTATAATGCAGGTGGCCCTGTTTTCATTTTGGAGTGTATCTCTAATGTGCCTCCCCCTCTTGTTATTTGTTGTTAGTGCTTGCTTAGCCCAGCCTCACCCCCCTCCACTCCTCACCTCTGTGTCCAATGAAGCTGGGGTGGGTGGGCGGCACCGACCTGGATTGACTGCTTTGGCTCTTGTCAGTGAGCCGCCGAGGCGGGGAACAAAAAGCACTACGATCCTCCTTCTCCGCGGAAACCGTCTCCCTGCAGCACCTCACCATCCGGCTGCTGCGGAGACAGTCCTCTTGCGGTCCCCCACTTCCGTGTGCTGCTCTGCACGGCGTCTGGGGTCCGCTACTGATTCCGACGTCCCAGCACTCTGCCTCTCCACAGAGGATCGCTCTGCCGGCTCCGTGGCGAGCTCCGTGCCTCGTCGCCACTGAAGAAGGCACGGCACCATGAATTAGGTAAGAGTTCGTTTATTAAAACGGAGCTCCCCGGAGCCCCAACCAACATTCGTCACGTACAATTATTTCCTCTCACTCCAACCGCCCACCTGGTCACGCGGCTCTCGCTAAACAATCACAAGAGCGCGCGTGACCACCGCGAGCTTTAACATTCTCACCAGAGACTTGGATATCTCTACAAGGCACTTCTTCGAAGAGCCGCCATAAATCTAATACCTCTCTTCTGTTGTGGTACTGTTTGCCTTTGTATTTCATATATAGACATGTGGCTACCATATCCAGTACATTTTTTTGAATGATCCTCCTTTGGGCCATACCTGAGGTAGCCCTTCCCCTTTTAACTCTGTGATCCATTGATCATCGTATTTAGTAATCCTCTCAGCATAACCTGGCAAACTGACAAATGTGAGCTAGTGGTGTTTCTGCACCCATTCTGTCCCTAACCCTTCTTCTTTCACCTTATGACACTTGTATTGTAGTGATGCAGTTTTCACAATACTATAGTGTGTTGTGCCTTTGTGTATCATTAATTTGTGTCCGTTTTCGAAATCTATCTCCAATTTGTGACACTTTAAATAAAATATGCGAATCAGTAATGTAGTACCTATTCTGCCACGGCTTGTCCGTGGACACTAGTTGCAACAAACAAAATAAGACACTCCCATGACTTTAACAAAAAGACACATCACATATAATATTTAATACAAATCTTCCTGCCTGTCCCTTCTTAGCCCTGCTATCGGGTAGATTGTTTTTCTCTCTTTTCTGTCCCTTTTACATTTCCCCTCTACCCAAGAAAGAAAAAAGCGTTTCTAAATTGTACTACTCCGAGCCTCCCTTTATATGAGACTCCTACTTATTCCACTTATTTTCTCTTTTTACTCCCAGCACTAGTCAAGATAGCACTATGCAGCACCGCCTTCCACCCCCTTGCGGAGCTAGGTTCCCATATTCCTCTTTCACCTCGTAATCTCCATAACATGTCCTAATGGCCATATGCAGAAAGAATAGAAAGAATATATTTTACCCACAAGACCTCCTTTAGCTATATTTCCCTTTACTCTCTTTTAGCCCCCTTCCCTTCATCTGACTCCGTATACTACACCTATATCACTTCTCTAGCTTCCTTTAGCGTCGCTGGCACTTGATACTCGCGTGTCCATCTTGATCCGAGACCCTCCGGACCCGGTCTGTCCAAGCGATGCCCCGCACTCATTGGCCGCCCCCGGCTCCGGCGAGCGGTACGGTGGGTTTTGCAAAGTGGGACCCATACCCTCTTGCCCTACTGCATGCGCACATCTAAGTGTACCGGTTGCTGCAGGCGGGCAGCTCTCTTGAGGGGGCGCACTCTGGGTCTCCGCTGTGGCCGGGGATGTCTCGTGCCAAAAGGAACGAAGGGACAAATCACGTCCCGGGGTCACCACTTGAAAGCAAGCGTCCCCAAAAATACAATACCAAACTCCCCAATGAGAGTCAATAACGGACACACCCCAGAAGGGAATGAGACAAGGACCAAGTGCGGGTGAAAATAAAAGTAATGTTTATCCAGAACCAAAATGGGGCATGCAGAGGACTCTGCAAACTCTGAGAGCTATCTGCCAAACATCGGAAAACATCCACGTTTTGTTACAAAACCATGTCACCTATGAACTAGGGGTTACATGAATCTATGAGATTGGGCAATGGGGAGTAGACAGTATGGAATATGTAGGGTTGAAGCTTCAGGATTGGTGAGGCTCCACATGGCGTCAGGTGATGCTTGTAGGTCAGCTGGACTCATCGGGGTGGAGCGCTGGGTTAGGCGATGTCTAATTGATACATCTCAGCTGTACTAACATTTGCCCTTGTGGCCACGCATACTCATTCAGTGTTCAATATCATTCATAATGCCCTGTAAATCCTACAAATCGTTATTCTAACATCACAAGAAAAAGAGCACATAACTCTAGATGTTTGTGTTTCATCATCATAAGAATACTATACAATAGATGGACTGCTTCACGGGTTCAGGTGGCTCATCAGTGGGCACATTTCAGGGATCCCTCTATCACTCTTCTACGTTAGATCTAGTGGGGGACAACTTTATAGTATGTTAGTACAAGAGTAAATATATTGCCACCATGGTCAGTTGGGGTTGAGGTGAGCTGGGATACTCCCTGATCAGAGGGCACATAGCTGGTACATCAAAAGGGGGTGGGATGAGAGGCTTGTTTCCCATATTTCATTAACCAGAGTCTGAGGGTGTGGCATACATTTATGGTGCTCTTGTGGGTCAGGGGGCCTGGTGGGAGGGTGATAGTTGGTGCAGGCTCAGTGGAAGGGCGAGAGGTTACAATTATAGCATCACATCGTCAGTGAGACAAGGGCCTTTAGCTGCCAGCCTAGCCTGAGGGGGGAGGAATGTGGTGGGGGTTGCGTTTGAGGCGCTGCAGGAGAAGGGAGAGAGGGCCCTGTGGCCTCTTGCCGGTCTACTTTGCTGGGTTGCATACGTATCATTAGAATGCGAGGTAGAATTAGGCCAGTGTGGTTGCGGGTACATCGAATAATATGCAAACTATGATCATAATATAGGTTACAAGATTGTTTATCATGAGCACCATGTTACAAAGTAAATTCCATCTACAACAGCCTTGTGGCTTCACCATCTTGTATTATATACATTTAGAACCGTAAGCAAGTTCAACATGTTTGTGAACACACGTATATTTCAAAAGCCAGTGAGCATCTGGATTGTGTACCTTGCATTATATTGAACAAGTACATTAACATATCATACATTAGTGTGAGTGTTTTTCAAAGAACAAGGTTCGTTCAACTGTATGGGGCCTAGACAAATGACCAATAGCTTTATGTGCAGTAAAATAGGTAAAGATGTTCTTGTTTCGTTTCCTAGAATCAGCTCCTTCATACATCCCTTCAGGTGGGGGAATTATAACCTTTACAGCAGGATTAGCAGTGTGGGTGAAACAGTGGCACACAGGCATAGGGTCGATATCTGTTACCTCATACAGAGAGGGAGGTTGAGGGGGTTATTCAAAGTGTATGTCATAAATGTGGGGTCTCCAAGGGGACGGGGCATGTTTGTGGAGATTGTTTTCCTCAAACCCAAGCCATTGCCCGGTCATTCACAGGTCAGTGATGAACTGCGGAAGGTGAAAGATAGTGTTTGTCATGTGGTTTGTTCGCGCCTAGTCTCCCGTGGGAACAGGCCTCCTGCAGGGACACAGAGGGGAGGAAGGTGAGGCAGATGACTGGCTCGCTGTGCACGATCTCGAGGAGCGAGCTGCAGCTCCGCAGGCAACCTTTGTCTATGAGGCCTGTGGTTCCATGTACAAAACGGAGTCTGGTTGTGGTACAAAATGGAGTCTGGGATCAGCTTTCTGGCCAATGTGTGCATACAAATGGGTCGCCCCGGAACCATCCTGCATCCCTGCCCTCAGGCGCATGGGTGGCTGGTGAACGAATCATAATATGCACGTGGGTTGGAATGGAGGGGAGGGGGTCCCAAGGACCTTTCCCCCAAACACTAGTTACTTATATGTAACTACTTTTTTCCAGCATGGGTCTGGCATGGATTCACATGCAACCCCTCCCTCCTTCCCCTCTGTGGCTCTTCTAGCTTCAAACTGCCACTTTACATGAGGCACTCTACGAAATCTAAAGAAGGCCACCAGGGGTGGAGCTTAGAGCGACGACTGTCATTGGGTGGGGGCTGTATGACCCAAAGGACAGTGATTTGTTATAGAAGAGACTAGCAGTTTTCAGGCTAAAGCAAAACTGCTTTCTTTTTTACAGAGGATTCCCAGCCTGACGGGGAATATCCATGAGCATGTGAATCCATACCAGACCCGTGCTGGAGAACAGGAGTTACAGGTAAGTAACTTGTTCCTTTTTCTTTTTTTTTAAAGTTTGATTTGGAGTTTTAATGATTTACTGTGATTGTGTTATTTGTTTTGTCACATGGAAATATTGATCAATTGTATATTGAGTCTAATTTGATTGTGTCTAATATGGTTTGTTGTGGGTATGGTGAATGTCGGATAGGAGGAGTGTGGTAATTTGAAGTAAATATTTTATTGTTGAAACTATTGATTTGTCTTTTTTTATATACCAATATATTTTTTTGTATAGGCTTATGTCACAAATTATTTCTTGTATATGATAAGTTTGGAAAAATAAGAGTTCTTCCCCCTGCACATGTCAACTTGGGTCCAGTTCCTTTGTAAGTTGTATAGTGCATATGAGTCTGGGTTAGGACTGCATCTTCAATACAAGGCTGTTACTGTTGTTTTCCCGGGTGTGTCTGCTGTTTTTAAGCATCTTTCATAGATTCACATGCAACTCTCCCACCTACCCGGCATATGGTTGTCTTGGCTCATATTGCCACGTTCATGTGCAATATACTAAATCTGATGATGGCCTCTAGGGGTGGAGCTAAGGGTGTCTACGCCTGTTGGCTGTAAGGAAATATGACCGAAAACGACTAAGTGATGTACAGGTGTCCAAACGAATGTTCTCTTACAACAGAAATGCCAGGGGGGAATGACTCCTTTCCCCTGGCTTGTGGGTTTCACCAAGTCTTTATGCAATTTTACCTCTGGGAGAATGACCCCCTTCTCCTGGTTTAGACCTATACAATTTCCAATAAAACCAGGGGTAATTACCCCCTTCCTGCGGTATCTCCAATACAACTCCCCGCTCATGACCAAGAAAATGCCTTCCTTCACCTGGTATTGTTTTGCACAGTTCAAAACAAGGCCAGGGGGATTGGTGCAGTTTTAGACCACACACTCCACCCAATACAGGTCACACAACCAAGAACATCTAGGTTTCCTCAAGTAGATGTTTTCTCAACCATGACTTCTACTTTACACTCAGGATCTTTCATTGGCCTTAACTTTCTATTGGCTTGCGATAGTGCAACAAATTTGTTCTTTCCTTTCATTTTAATTCAAGAGGTGCATATCTTGCGTATTTCATTCAATATTCAATGTATGCCTTTTTCCTCTTATTCAGTGTTAAAAAAATGCATTTTTTTGTCCTTTTGTCCTTTTGTCTATATTTCATGGGACTTGGTCAATTTTACTGTGTAGATAATTTAGTTTTGTATTTATATATTTGTTCTTACTATATATTTGACTCTCATTTGATCATTGTTTTTTTTAATTGCTCATTTCCATGTATCTTCATTACGATAAATATTTACTGATATGGGCTTATGGGAAGGTTTAAAGGTGATTTTTGTTCTTATGTTGTTATCCTTCCTTGTTTGATTTTGTTTGAAAATTATAAATAAAGTTGATTTAAAAAAAATGCATCTCTGATTAGTTCATTTAATTCGGTATTCCATATAATACTGCTTTGCTTGTTTCATTCAATTCAATATTTAAAGCCTTAATTGCTGAGGGTTTTCACTCTTGGTGCACAGCCCATTTTTGGACATTTTGGTATGTCGCCTTCAATCCCTTGTAATGTTTTTGTTACAAGTGATATCATGGCCAAATTTGCACCCTTTTTTCCCCCGCCCTTAGGGATTAGTCGTTTGCTGTAGGGGTATGTCCGAAAGTAACAAAGTGACCCCATTTTTTGTTTTTTCAGAAAATGGCAATAAAATGATGTACAAAGAAGCCTGTGTTTTTTTTCTTGTAAGAGCTAGGAACGGTATTACCCAAATTGACCTTTTACAATTGACCCTTTGCACAATTGACCTAATTATAGTGATCCTAATTGACCGTCTGCACAATTGACCTTTATATTATTTTAGTTATTTTATATATGTATTGGGTTGTTGGTTTTGGATTATAAATAATATAAGAGGGTTGGGTGGGAGGTTGCGGTGGGTTTTGGATTGGATGGGGGGGCAGCAGGGGGTTTCCCCCCGCATATATGTCCTAATTGACCTTCTAAAATAGGTCAATTCTCCCGAGGTCAATTGTGAAAAGGTCAGTTAGTATACAAACCTAGGAACAAATGGTTTGCATTTCTGAATTCGTCATTTTCCAAGCTTTCAAGAACAGGTTGAGTGGAAACAAGAAAACATATTTTTCATAAGATTACCAACAGTTTTGTGAAAGGTAGGTGATTTTTTTCCCTTTTTTTTTTTTTTAATAGGACATGCTTGTCCGGAATGGAAGAGGAGAGTAGGAAAGTTCAATGGGAACCCAGAAAGGCATACTTTTCTGAACAGTAGACACAATTCCAAGTACAGGAAAGGGTGGGTCATTTGCACAGGTCACAATTCTGTACCTACAATTCCCATAGTTTGGGAAAACATTGGAAAACTGACAGGAAAAAAGTATGTGCTGGACGTGTTTGCTCTTGTAAATTGTAATGGTTTCTGTGAATTTTGAGAAAAGCAATGCACCGCTACATTTCCCTGACTCTTCTAGTTGGGAAATCACACATTTTTCATATTGTTTTACAAAACAAGCAATACCACGAGCCAAAAATGGAGGCATGGTCCACAGGAATTTTATGCTCCTGGCCTAAACAGATGCACTTGGCATTTGAAAATAAGGAAAACTAATGTGGTGAAGAATGGCAAGAATATATTTTTTGAAAGAGCACAGGCAGACCTTTTGAAGGAAAGGTGACTTGCACTGGTTCAAAAAGCATACTGTGCCTAAAGCAGCTACTAAATGTAGGTCACATTTGGGAAATTAAAGGGTTGTGTATCAAAGTGCAGTAGGAAATGCATGAAAACATTAGGCAAACCAAGAGAAAAGAACAAATGTCCTACCTTCCCACATTCCCACATGTGTCCTGATAAAATGTGTACCTCGCGTGTGGGTACACTTTCCTGGGCGCAAAGGGAAAAGGCTAAACCACTGGTACATCAAATACCCTGGGGAAGACTGGATTTAGCTATGTGGGCAACCCACAGATTTTGGCCTGGGGTGTTGCAGCCACCCAGGAAAAGAGGGAACCCCATGCATTTCTGAAAAGAAGATGCCTGTGGGAATCCAAAGATGTCTGACTTGCGTGAATCACCCTATAAAGTATTACCCACAAGGCCTGGCAAAGTCTAAAATGTAGGGGAAAAAGCATACTTTCCAAACCTTTGCCACCAGGAAACCACTGAAACACGCCGGCAACAACACATGCCCTACCTTCCCACGTTCCCAAAGGTGTCCTGAAGAAACGCAACCTCACATGTGTGGGTGCACCTACCTGGGCGCAAAGGGAAAAGACTAAACCACAGGTACATCAAATGCCCTGGGAAAGACTGGATTTGGCTTGGTTGACAACCCACAGATTTGGGCCTGGGGTGTCGCAGCTACCAAGGAAAACGGGGAACCCCATGCATTTCTGAAAAGATGCTCATGGGAATCCAAAGAGGTTTGACATTGCAAATCGCGTAGATTGTATTACCCACAAGGCCTGGCAAAGTCTAAAATGTAGGGGAAAAAGCATACTTTCCAAACCTTTGCCACCAGGAAACCACTGAAACACGCCGGGAACAGCACATGTCCTACCTTCTCACTTTCACACGGTTGTCCCAATCAAAACGATACCTCACATGTGTGAGTGCGCTTACCTGGGTGGAAAATAAAGGCCCCCAAGGCCAGCCACGGTCCCAGCGTGCCCTGGCAGGATCCCCATCCCTCACCAGAGGGAAAAGCTGTAACACAGCCCAGCCAGAGGTCCAGGAAGGCCATGGGTGCTGCCCCTGGCCTTGGGCGCCTGTCTCCCATGTGGGTTGTAAGGAAACCACAGTGGCAACAATAAGACGGACACAAGTGACCACAGTTCAAGTGTGTTTATTGAACTTTTGTAAGGGTGAGGAAAATGCCTAATCTAAATATAAGATGGGAGCAAGCTTCTACCATCAAAATAAAGAAAATGCTATCCTTGTGGTGTCAAAGAAAAATGGCCTATAATAAGAAAACCTATTTCCACTTGCTACTTCTAATCTGCAAATAGTTTGGGGGGGTGTAGTTCATGAAAAAGAAAAGTGTTCACAAAATGATATATCAAGATGTTTAAACCGTTGGCCTCCCTTCCACACGTGTTTATCACAGAACAAGACAGGTCATTAGAGCACAGCACACTTTGACTGCTCTGTGCGCACAGAAACAGTCTTGTCAGGAAGTTAGGACCTTCTCAAGGCAGTCTTCTGTGAGATCTGCAGAAAGGTCTCTTTACCATATAAAGTCTGGCTTTGTGTAAAACTGTTTCTATTCCATAACATTACTTTCCTTGATTTCAACTATTTGGTGGGACATCCACCCTGGGTATCCCTCAGTCGGGTTCGGGCCCCACTCTCTCAGCACTGTAGGCTCCCCTCAATCGGGCGCAATCCAAATCGTCACTTTATCAAAGTTCTGTCACAACAAGCAGACCAGATCGCCCCAGCCCAGCAGCAGTGGGAACATTGGGGCACATTAAGGGCCCTGACTCTATCAAGCCTCAAAAGAGGGCCACCTGGACCCAGTCCTGGCGCCTCTGGCACCAGGCTCATGGAGCTAACCTCAAGGAAAACACAGGTATAATCCGTCTGCCACTGAGTGAATGACTTCTGTGCTAATTGCAGTTAAGGGCGTGGCTCTGAGCCATTAGCTTTTGCATTAGTCTGCAATCATGGGTGTGGCAGAGAGCTTCTGGAATAACTTGCACAGTGGGAGTGGCAGGGAGTGATTAGCTATATAAGGCCCACCCAAACCCGAAAGCAGGCTTTGTGTTATTCTGCAGTTAGCACCGTAACGCTCTCCGAGGAACTCCTGCCAGCAATCTTCCACAAACCAGCAAAGAAAAGTCGGAGACCACCGGGCCTCGCATACTCACCTGCTCTGACCTACCTGTGCCTCCAGCAACGACCCGGTTGTTCGACGAGGACTCCAGATTTCATCAGTCGCCAGCCCCTGCAGAAGTAAGAGAAGGAAAATAAGGTTAACCGCTGAGCTCATTCATCTCGCCCTGTCACTGCAGCGCATTACTCGCCGCTTCCGTCGCCATCGGCCGGACTCATTCATCATGCCGGCTCACGTGTACCTGGAAGAGAGAAGGAAAGAACAGGTTAGATCACGCAAACCGCACTTGAGCTCGCGCTGGCCCCCTAAACACAAGGCAGGCCACCCTGACCCACTGGCTCAGCCGCTCGCATGCGTTGCACCAAACCAACGCACACGGAAGAGGCTTTCGTGCCACAACAGCGACACAAGCCACAACAGTGAAACTAACACGGACTGCGGCGTGCAGCAAAGGGCAACCCAGATAACAGGACACGGACAACACACCATACCACGGATTACATGGACAATAACAAGCCGAGCAACACAAGCAACAATAGTTGCGACCACAGCAGTACTGGGTTGCCACCCGACTTCAAGGGTCAGTGAAGTAACTGGATCCTACAGGACATTGCGCCCCTGCTGAGACTAAGCAGGAAGGAGAGCCCACCAACCAAATACACAAGGTGAGAGTGCCCCGGAGTGGGGAACACGTGTGGAAGGAGAAGGGTGGGGGTCACAGGTGGCCGGCACAGACAGTCTCACTCACCACCCTTTCCCCTGTCGTAGGAGCTGACCCAAGGCCAGTCCAGGGAACAAAAGACGCGCAGTGCCTCAAACCAGGGGAGCAGACTCTGCACGCATCAGCGCCCGATGTCCCCGCAGAGACAAGGTGAGCGTAACAAGTTCCTTTCTTTATTTCATCGAAAACATTCGAATGTGCCAGGGACTTTGCCTTGACCCTTGCAGGACCACTTGGATATCCTTCCTTTCACTTTTTCATTGGAGATCATCATGTCGGAGACCTTCAATTGGAAATACTTCGAAGGCCGGACCACTCTGCGATTATGTCTCTTCACACAGCTCAAAGGGTTAATTTGTTTACCATTCTCGCCGTCTGGTCTTCAATCGCGTCTCTTCCTGAGCATCCTATTTCTAATTTCTTCTCGCAACACTTTTGCCGCTCATAACCTCCCTTTCTTTCCAGACCCGTATCTCTTTACTTCCTTCACTCACTGGCTGTAAGGGGGTTTCGCTTGGCCGTTTCCTTCCTGGAGCCAAGAACGATTCTCTGGCAGCTGTAGCTCCTCCCTCTGTCACTCAGTCGGGCAGGAGGGCCCTAGATACTTAAAATGCACTGGGCAGCGTGTCTCATTCTCCCAGCTGGGCAAGTTGCTTGCTATTTTCCAGTATCTACGAGTTTCACAATTTCCTGTGGCAAGGGCTTCTCCCTCCTTGCACCTAATCTCTGCTCCTTCGTCTCTTGTTCTGGGTTCAGCTGCCGCCTAGAAAGACCTACTCCTTCGTGTGCTTTCCCTCAATCGCCAAAAGTTCTTTAAGTTCACAATGAAGGCTTCTGTCGATCAGGCTCGATCCTTGTCTTATGCAGCACAGTTCACATCAAAAGCTTCCCACAGTCTGTTTTGAGCCTCCCTCAAGATTTACAGTTCACAGAGAAGCATTCCCTCAGCCCACTCGAGCTTCCCCTCAAAAGTCTCAATCCTTTAAATAATTGTCTTTGGACTCCCAGTCCCGGAATGCACTGTAAGGATTTTGCTCCTACTACACAGCTCCCCAAAACGGCATTCAATGGCTTTGGGAGGTGCAGGAGCTAAAAGGGGATGTTAAACTGTGGTCAGGGTTTCATAGCCTGCCCCTCAGAGACCTGGTTCGCCTGCCTGGCCAGGGGAGTTCTGCTGTGGGTACCGCCAGACAACCCCAGTTGCCCCTAGTCTTTCCTTTTGGAGGTACAGTTTCCTCTCCACACTGCAGTCTCATATCAGGTAACCGGGCCAGTATTTGGGTGGTTTTCTCCTCTGTCTACCAAGGTCTCTGCAGTCTTTCTCTTGCTTCCCAGCACCTTCCAGCATCCCTGACTCACTCAAAGTATGCCTTTGTTTTCCACCTTTTATACTTCCTTGAAGATACAGGTGTGCATAGTTGTAAAGGGAGACCTGACTTTGCCTGGCCTGATTACTGGGACAGTCTGCTCTTAAAAGGAAGGAGTCTGTTTTCTGTGTCTGACTGGGTTTTCGGTCAGTAATCTTTATCCTGCCGATCCTGCTCTTCCTCATCTCGCTGTACTTGAAAAAGGTGGGGTGAGTGGGTAGTTGGAAAGTCTGTAAATCTTGCACAGTAGGATGGGGAAGAGGTTTGAAAGGAAATGGGATACCGGATCTCACCATCGGGTGCCCCTAACCTACTTCCCGAGGACCCCTTATTCAGGTGATCCTCCTGCACTTGTCCACACCCAGGAACTGGATCCAACAGTGATTACCGTGTCCTGTCCACCTGGATGACAAATCCCTGGGGATCAGTACGTGAGACACCCTCTGGTTTCTCACAGGGTTGACCATCCCCAAGTCCAGCGGCGGTCCCAGGGAGCACCGGCAAAGTCCACATCCCTCCCTGGAGGGAATTGCTGTATCGTAGCCCAGCCAGGAATCTAGGATGGCTGGGGGTGATGTCCCCGACATTGGGCGCCTGTCTCCCATGTGGGTTGACTGTCCCAAAGTTCAGCGGAGATCCTAGGGAGCCCCGGCAGGGTCCCCATCCCTCCCTGGAGGGAAAACCAGTAACACAGCCAGTCCAGCACTCCAGGATGGTTGGGGGTGATGTCCCCAGCCTTGGGCACCTGTCTTTCACATGGGTCAGCCATCCCCAAGTCCAGTAGCAGTTCCAGGGATCCCCAGCAGGGTCACCATCACTCCCCGGAGTGAAAAGCTGTAATGCAGGCCAGCCAGAGCTCCAGGACGGCCAGGGGTGCTGGCCTTGGGTTCCTGTCTCCCATGTGAGTCAACCGTCCACAAGTCCAGCTGTGATACCAGGGAGCCCCAGCAGGGTCATCATCCCTTCACCGAGAGAAAAGCTGTAACAGCACAGCAAAAGCTCCAAGAAGGTCGTGGGAGCCTGTCTACAATGTGGGTCGACCGTCCAAAGGTTCAGCCGTGGTCCCAGGGAGCCGCTGCAGGGTCCCCATCCCTCCCCGGAGAAAAAAGCTATTAAGTCATGGAAAAAACATAGGGACACGCTAACAGTATAGCTGGAGGAAATGGAGGTGCGAGACATGCGCCTGTTGAATGGCTACACTCTAGGGGATATTCCCCCAAGGGCAACCTGGCAAAGGGGCAGTCCATGTTCAATACTGGAATATATCTTTGTCTCGAAGCTACTAGCTAGGGTGAGTAATCTCAGGATCATCGACATGCCACAAAGTGATCATAACCTGCTAAAATTGAAATTATGGAGTAAAAAAACACACACCACAGAAATATGGAGTCCCCCAGTAAATGTAGAAGCAGGACGTAACAGGCTAAGACTGGATCGCCTAAAAATCAATAAAATCACTAGTGCGCTAAAAAACATAAGGACTGTGGAAGGAGATCACAAGGTTGAATATGGAGCACTTCTACACCAATACAGGGAAAAGAGTCATGGTTTGAGCAAGCAGTCCTTCAGGAGACAACGCATCTACAATATAGAAATTGCAAACAAAAAACGAGAATTGAGGAAAAAAGATCAGAGCTTGTGTTCACGTTGCGCAGCGTGAGTATGCTGACTGATGGGAGAGGAGTTCTCTCCTGTCAGGCAGCATGTCTACGTGTCGGAGTGAGTGCCATCCGGTCCCCCGTGGTTGTGCTGGGGCTTTTCAGGGGTGCATGGGAGGTAAGGTAAATGTTTTTTATTTTAATTTAAATTTGTATATATGTGTAGTATATGTGTATTTAAATTAAATGAGTATGTGTATGTGCATGAATGTGTGCTTGTATGTTGTGTGTTTATGTTGGTGTCAATGCTGTGTTTGGTGTTATGTATATGTGCATGCAAGGAGTTGTGACTGGTGGATGGCTGCATGGGTGAAAGTGTTGTATGTGAGTGTGTGCGCTAGCCCCCACCCCTAAATTTAGCAGACCTGCGAGCCACTTAATTAAGGGGTGGGGTCACGGCATCAGTGGTGCACCTAGACTACATTTTTGGGGCGGGGGGTGACGGAGTGGGACTAACATTTCAAATGTTGGGAGGGACACTAAATTCGGCGGAGGGGCAAACTTACTTGTGTGGGCACATCTAATATATTTTCACATTCGAATGAGACTATTCTGATGAAGCTTCAATTTTACAAGCAGCTAACTCTCGCCCTCATTTTTGAACCGTTATACTTAAGTACTGCTGTGAGAAAGAGATATCTCATGTAACCACTTCCCTTCCAATCACTACCCTGGCATGCAATTGCTAACTCCACATCGCAATTTCAATTACCTAAAAATGTATGCTTGTGAATGCAGGTGCTAACAGTGAAATGTTTTATGCCAGTAATTTCAGGGCCTTTTAACAGCAAAGCCCAGGCCCCGTTTAATGTCTGTGTCTTGTTCTATCTGGCCACAGCTCTGTTGGTCAGCCTGGCAGGGGCTGGATGACAGTTTTTAAAGCAGATAGTGAGTGGGGCCAATGTGGGTCCAATAAATCCAGTGCGCTGTCGGTCTCCCCACTGAGGAATGGCGTCTGGGTCTTTCAGCTTTTGCAGTTGAAATGGGCCCCCAAGCAGCTGCCCCCATGTTGGCAGTCTTATGACACTGACACCTAGTGATAATCTGCCTCTTTTAACCACCTCACTGTATTATTTAATTATTGATTCAAGCACTCCACATGTGCCTTGGTCTATTTTTCCAATCTGTAAGGCCTGGGGTGGCCCACACACATTGCAAAGAAATGGGCCCCCACCAGCCCGGACACATCTTCAACCAGCGCTGCTCCCACTTCGCTCCCAACACCCTGAGCCCATCTAGGAAGCTGAATAGCAATTTCACCTTCCCTTTGGCCACTAGTCGTACCTTTCACCCCAATTCAGAGGCTCTTTTTCTTTCATAATGCTATGCTTATCTCTGGAGAGGTGGGCCATCTAAAAGCTGAGACCAGAAGTTAAGACTTTGGCTTTATCAAAGTTAGTCTGTTGATATCGCACGGATAGACATTTGTACTCTGCATGTTTGATTCTGCTGCCACTCCATAACGAGAGCTAAGGGCTGGCAACACTTGCCTTCTGCCTCAAAGTGGGAGGGCTTCAGCCCTCCATAGCCAGGGGCTGGGTCCGCCCATGCAGCCAGGTCGAGTCAACAAAACCCAAAATTTTGGCAGGGGGCTAGAGTCTGATCCGCTCAATGGTGTTGCACCCTATGTGTCTTTCACTGAAGTCCTGTTAAAAACAAACATTGGCAAAGCCAACAGTTTTGGCTTGTGCATAAGTATTAGGCATTTGCCAGGTACTCAAATCAGTTTGCACCTACTACCATCAACGGCCAGTTAATACCAATACAGCAGTGCCTTGACCATGCCTACATGAAAGCCCAAACTGTTAGGATTGCCAATGCTTGTTTTGCTTTACCCATGTTGCACAGGACTGTGCATCAAGGTTAAAGCAAACCTACTGCTTGGCTAAATTGGCCCACATTGAATTTAGGCCAATTGAGCCAGTAAGAACACTTATGGGGCACAGTCAGCCTGGACATAATTTCTGTGGCATTGCACGTTTACTCGCTGGGAGGGCGTACATTGTAATAATGGAATATATTGGTGCAGCCTGCATGGACCACATGGGAACAACCAGCATGCATATATCTTTATACTAGCATATGTTGTGTGGGAACAACTAGCATGAATATATCTTTATACTAGCCTATGTTGTGTGCAACGGCAGCATGAAATGTATTGGAAAATGTTCCTGTGCACAGTTGGTGACTTGCAACTATTGGGTTTTTCCATGTGCTTCCATACAAAACCAATTGCAAACTGTATTGATTTCTACCCAATTTTACAAAGAAAGTGCTGAAAAATGCATAATTGTAACCCAATGTTTCAAACATTTTCTTGGGAGTGAGACACGCCCTCAAATAACCCCTATTTGGTTTGGGCACCCTCACTGTGCTCTGCCGATCCTGCATAATTGGCACAAACATTTAAGCCTCTTCAGTTCAGAAATTCACCAGCCTCCACTGTACATCATCCATCTGTCACTGTGTATGATGTGTGTTTTAATGCGCACATAGGGGCAGGGTGCTCCTTAATGCTGGCGTCGGGCACCACATGCTGTCATGCCATCCTATATATGTTTATGCCTATGATACAAAGGTAAGTCTGGCATAAAACATTTCTTCAGTAGAGAAATCTAACTTTGTTGTAGTTGATTTGCAGTTGTAGTAATAAACCATATTTGGGTTCCTCCACACACACACACACACACACACACACACACTCATGGGGAGATTTCTCGAGTCCCCTGTTTGAGAAGGTGCTGCCGCTGGCCCAGTGCGTAACATCAAAAGGGGGCCTCACAAAATGTTTTGCCCCGGGCCTCATCCCATCTTGTAACAGCCCTGTCTGGTGCTCTCCAGGGAGGCCCAGGATCTGTGACACTGGGCTGTTCGTCAGGACCTTGTCCCTTTTGACCTAGCCGGCACCAAGAACACCATTGCAGAATAGCAAAGCAGGGAACTACATTCTTGCCATGAGTGGGAGCTTCACCAGGACCAGGTGGATCTTCTATTCCACAAATTTGGTCAACACCAGACAAATTCCAAGTGTCGGAAGTTTGCCAGCAGGTTACCGCAGTCGAGGAGCATGGAGGATGCATTCTTGTTCCAGTGGGAGGGACTTTTCCTATACTCTTTTCCTCCGTTCCCATTCCTGCAAGACGCTTAGGCAGTGTCACTGCAGGATGATACTCGTCGCTCGGGCGCGGTTGTGACAAATTTGGTATCCAGACCTGCTACAGCTATTGGCGGCTCAGTCCATGGTTGCTGCCACTACTTCCGGACCTTCTCTCCAGAGAGGCTGGGGCGATTCTGCAACACGATCCAGTGTCGCTGGACCTCTGGGCCTGGCCCCTGCAGCCTTAGATTTTTGACATGATTCTTTACCTGCAGATTGTAACGACATCCTGGCCAAGGCCAGAGCCTCTTCAATGTTGACTTACTACGGCCATAAGTGGACACGTTTCTCAGTGTGGTGCCGGGCTCAGAAGATCACCCCTTTGCGTGTCACAACCCTGCAGCTGCGACCATACCATCTTCTCTTGGCCAAGACTGGACTGGCTCACAACTCTATCAAGGTGCACCTGGCCGCCATATCCCGTTACACGAGGGCACCGCATACGCATTCCCTGTGGTCACACAGACTCGTCAAGGAGTTTCTCAAAGGCTCCTGCCCCAGCTTGGGAACTCAATGTGGTCTTGACTAAGCTCATGGGGGCGCTCTGAGCCAATGCATCAAGCTCTGCTCAAGTTTCTATCGTGGAAGACCGCTTTTCTCGCTTTTTGTCGTGCAAGCAGCTGTACTTGTCCTTCCGTGCTTCAGGGGTGGTACTGCGTACACACCCCACCTTTATGCCGAAGGTGTTGTCGAAGTTCCACCTCAACTAGCCATTGGTGTTCCCTGTCTTCTTCCTGAATCAGTTGTCGCCAGTGGAGAGGGCCTTGCATTTGATGGACGTTGTTTGTGCCTCGA
Source organism: Ambystoma mexicanum (assembly GCF_040938575.1). Lineage (NCBI taxonomy): Eukaryota > Metazoa > Chordata > Amphibia > Caudata > Ambystomatidae > Ambystoma > Ambystoma mexicanum. The sequence continues at coordinate 210,603,424 of NC_090934.1, forward strand.
GGTTTTACGTGGAATGCACAAAGAGCTTTCGGATGACGATTTAGCTGTTTGTCAATTTTGGACCTGTGAATCATGGAAAGGCCTTGTTGAAGGCTTCCATCTCCAGGTGGCTCTCCAGTTGAATTGTGCATTGTCATAGTCTGGCTAGCAGGCCGCTGCCGGGATAGCCAAGAGCCCACTCCACCAGAGCCATCACAGCAACAACAGCATTTCTCTCTGGTGTGCCCCAGCTCGACATCTGCAGGGCTTCTACGTGGAAGTCCACGCACACCTTCACGAGGTTCTACTGCGTCGACAGGGATTCCAGGGATTGCGTGCTTACCAAATCTGAAAATGGCCACCTGGGGTGGAACTTGGGGAGAGGACTGTCATTGAATGGGGGCAGTATGACCCAGAGAACAGTGATTGGTTTAGAGGAGAAATTCAGTTTTAAAGCTGAAGTGAAACAGTTTTTTTCTTTTACCAAGGATTAGCAGCCTGACAACTGAATATTCATTTGAATGTGTATCCATGGCAGACCCATGCTGGAGAACAATAATTAGACGTAAGTAACTTAAACCAAGGCAGTGCAGCCAGAGCTTAAGCATTGGCGGGGCTGCTGCCCTGGCTTTTGGCGCCTGTCTCCAATGTGCGTCTACTGTCCCAAGTCCAGCGGCGGTCCTAGGGAGCCCCGGCAGGGTCCCCATCTCTCCCGGGAGGAAAATCTGTAACACAGGCAGGCCAGAGCTGCAAGGTGTTCGGTGTTAGGAAAGATTCTCTTTACTGCACATTTCCTTCCTTCAGTGAAGCCTTAAGCTTCACTGCACTGGCCTTTGCTCATATGTTGTGCAGAAACTGATATGTACTACAAGCTATCCGTAATGGGAAACAGTGTTTCCCATTAGTCGTGTTACTGTTACTACTTTTGGATACTTTTGTATCACTTGTGGTAACTTTTTATCATTGCACAAAGCAACTTGCAGTGCAATGGGGTGCATTTTTGTTTTTCCCTAGACTAACACTCAGAGTATTTTTAGGTTACTCTAGATGTGCTTAAAGGATGGGCTGGTGGCAGCAGTGACTTTTCCCCACTTTTAGGGGACTTTTGTTTTAGCTTTATCGTGTTTACCGTGTTTGGCTACTAACTGTGGCTACTGGTCAAACATGGTCGTGCCACGAGATATTTCGCCTGTTCTTTTTCCATCTTGTTGTTTAGCCTTCTTCCTGGCCTCAGAGGCCAGGAAAATCCTTATAAGGACTTCCAGTGGCGGGAAAGCAGCAGCTTTTGGCAGGATACTGGAGGGCTATTTATGTTTGCAGGCAGGATGTGGGCTGGGTCTGTCTTGACTCCAATCCACATTCTGGTTTGTGTGTGTCTGAGTGGTATGCGTGAATGTTCCTGCCAGTGGTCCTGATTGGACCACCACTGCGTGTGTGTTTGTGTGTGTGTGTGTGTGTGTGTGTGTGTGTGTGAGATAGTCCTTCTATTGGCTAGTGGGAGTTTCAGCTCATACTTGGTTTTTAGGATAGGAAGAGGACCCCTGCACCCATTATTCAGAGATACTGGAGAAACCTGAAGGAGCCAAATATCCTGTCCAGCTGAGAGACCCGGGAAGAACCCTGAAACCTGACTGAAGGAGGCCTGGCAACCAACTTCTGCTGCAGCCCTGATGGAGCCCTGTCTTGCTCATGATCTTTAGTAGAACTGTGAAGGTGCTGCAACCCTTGGAGTGGAGGGACCATCCATTCCCAACGTCTGCTCAGTGCCTTGCCAAAGACAGCCTTCAGAAGTGCCCGGGTACTGTCCTGTGGCAGACCAGCTTCGTTATTGGGCTTCCGTGCCAGTGATGTTACCACACTGTTTTTCGGGCCTGAAACTTGGTGGACCCTCGGCTGCCACTGCAAGGCTCCCTCCTGCGACATTTTGGTGTCCGAACACAAAGGGTACCTGAGAGAAATCAGAAAGTCTGACATCGGCTACTGATTCCTGTTGTATCGCTGTGCGTGGTGTGCATCGTCCGAAACCTGCTTACCTGACCCGACTCCAGTCCTGAACGGGGTGCTGATTTTGAGTGTTTTGGAATCGGAAGAAATTACTGAATCCAAAAGTCTGACCTGTCAAAGTCTGAAAATGCATACCACCAAAGGTTCGAACACCAAAGGTTCGAACCTTTGGTGGTATGCATTTTAGGTATGTTAAAAAAAAAAAAAAGACTGCAGGAGTGTGGGTTGGGATGTAGATTTGTAGGGTTTTGCAATGTATGTTCGCATGGGAAATGTACAAACATTTTGTGGTGTGTACATTTCCCATGCAAACTTTTCCGTTGTGGACTTTTCCGTGACAGTAAAATCACCTAGGTCCAGTGTTTTTGCATTCTTCGACCGAGTACTTGCACTAGCAAAAGACACCGACCTGAGTGAAGCTTGAACCTGCAACCCCTGGAAATCGAGGACCGTGGATTTTGGCAGGAAAGGAAATGTAGGACACATTGCCTTTGTTCTACCAAGTCTGGGGAAGATTCGGAGTAAGGGGGTTAAGTTACTGAGCTTTTAACATAACCCTATACTTCCATTATAAGTCAATGGGCTTATAATAAATCTAATTCTAACATTTTGGCTTTGCCATTACTTGCTTATGCAAGGCTTCTGACTGTTGGGGCTAATTCTGGGCATTAGTCTACATTGAACCCTACTCTAAGAACCCTTCACTGGACCCCAGGCACCCTACCTGCATTTTTTCCTGCATCCTAAATTCTGTGGAACTGCATACTGAACAATAGGGCACAAGGCCTCAGGCAACTTAGGGCTGGACAATTTTATCTAGCAATCCTCTCTGTGGACCTTTTTGTGTATAATACTCGTCTAACCATTCCTTTGCAGGAGTACTTGATTTGTATTTTGCATTTGAACCAGGTGAATATATGTATTTAGTTTAATAGTGTTGTGCGATACATCTACCTGCTTGTAGTCATTTTCCTATAGTGTGTTTTGGCCATAATTAAATAACTGTATTTTTATAGTTCTGTCTTAAGTGTAATTTGTGATGCCCATTGTGTGACTTCATTGTGTACCCTTTACAAGCTCACACCCTCTGAAGAACTTAGACTAGACCCCCTGTCACTGCTACCTAAACTGGTTTGGCTAAAGCTTCCCAGAGTTGTTCCCGTCACAATACAGGTTGGCCTTCTGTACCTCTGTCCACCAGGCCAGAGTATAGGAAATCAGTCCTAACAGTCAGGGGTGATATCCCCGGCCTTGGATGCCTGTCTGCCATGTGGGTCAACTGTCCCCATGTCCAGCGGCAGTTATGGGGTGACCCGGCGGGGTTCCTGTCCCTCCCCAGAGGGAAAAGCTGTAACTTGGCATGGCCAGAGCTCTAGGATGCCTGGTGGTACTGGCCTTGGGTGCCAGCTTCAATGTGGCTCGACCATCCACAAGTCCAGTGGTGGTCCCAGGGAGCTCCGGCAGGTTTCCCATCCTTCCCCGAAAGGAAAAGCTGTAACGCAGCCCAGTCAGCGCTCTAGGGCAGCTGGGGTGATGTCTCTGGCCTTGGGCGCCTGTCTCCGATGTGGGTCGACCATCCCAAAGTCCAGCGGCGGTCCCGGGAGCCCCAGCAGGGTCACCATCCCTCCCTGGAGAGAAAACATGTAATGCAGCCAGGCCAGAGCTCCAGGAGGGTCGGGGTGATGTCCAGCGGCAGTCCCAGGCAGCCCTTGCAGTATCACCATCCCTCCTCGGAGGTAAAGGCTGTAACACAGCAAGAGCTCCAAGACAGCCAGGGCATGCTGGCCTTGGGCACCTGTTTACTGTGTGGATCGACCACGCCCAAGTCCAGCGGCAGTTTCAGGGAGCGCTGGCAGGGTCACCATCTCTCCCTGGAGGGAAAAGCTGTAACGTGGCCAGACTGCCAGGACGATCAGAGGTGCTACTGCTGGGCTTGAGTGCCTGTCTCCCATGAGGGTCAACCGTCCCAAAGCCCAGCGGTGGTCCCAAAGCCCAGCGGTGGTCCCAGGGACCCCTGATAGGGGCCCCATTCCTCCCCAGAGGGAAAAGCTATAGCGCAGCCCAGCCAGAGCTCTAGGACGGCCGGGGGGTGGTCGGGGTGATGGGTGATGTCCCTGCCTTGGGTGCCTGCCTGCCATGTGCATCGGCCGAACCCCAAAATTAATTCCCCCTACCCCAAAATCAATTCCCTGGCGGGCCAGTGGGATTGCTGGTCAAGGATCAAAGGGGTTTCCCATTTCCCCTCCCCTTTCCAACGAGCCCTCCCACATGCAAATTGGGCAAAAAATGCCCAAGCAGCACTGAAAAACTGTTCTGCTATATTTACATGCTGAAGCCTCTCAACTTCAGCATGTAGATATCATTTCCTGATGACATTGACATAGTGTGTGCCGACGTCATCACGGCCAGCCAAGCCCTGATCCCCAGGCACGGAAGGGGACGTTCTCCCCTTCATTGCCTGGGGGTCGGGAGGATTGCTGCAGCAATAGTATTATAATAATGGGGGGTAGGATTTGCCCCCCCTCGCCCCCCAAAAGAGGAGCACTGCGCAGGATGAGATATTTTGTCCTCTGCACTGGGAACTGACTATGGAGGATGAGATATCTCGTCCTCTGCAGTTAAGGGGTTAATAAACACCACTTTGCTTGTTTCTTTCAATTCGGTATTCAATAAACAGAACTGTTTCTTTCATTCAGTTCAGTATTCAATATAAGCAACTTTGCTCCTTTCATTCAGTTCGGTGTGAAAATGGATGTAACTTTGTTGCTTTCATTAATTCCGGTATTCAATAAGGACAACTTTGCTTCTTTACATAGGCCGCTATTATATGTAAGGTCTTTCGGAGAACCTTGGCGTGTTTGTGTCCCAGACACTTACCTGGACTTTGCAGCTCCTCCTAACGGCTTCTCCCTCTTCGCAGGAAAGCCTGATCGATGGGCGCTTCAAACCGCCCGCTCCGGCTCTCGTGCACAGTGTGGCCCTCGCTCTTCAGCAGCACCTGCTGCCTGCCTTTCCTTCTGTGTGCTTTCCGTCCTGCACCGTCACTCCAGCAGGACTCCCAGGATCTCTGTCAGCGTTCCAGCATCTCAGCCTACCTCGCTTATGCTGTCTTCCTCTTTCCTGGCTTCCTTATACTGCGGCAGCATTCCACCTCTTAAACAACTATGGTCCGGTGATGGGCTGCAGGTGTTCTTCATTGAAGGCTGCCTGGCTCTCGTTACAAGGGTGTGCCTGACCTCATCTTCGTCTTAGTACCAAAGTGGTGAAAAATGCATGTTGCCTATTACTCTGTTGTCTCTTGCTCATCTCAGTACTAGAAGATGAAAAGTATGTGCTTTTCATAACCCTCAGTTGTTTCTTCCTCTTCTCAATACTGTTATGTATCCCAAAAGGGGGGAATAGAGAGGAAAGGTCTTATAATTACCCAAAAAGGTCAGGTGAGGGATAGGCTGGTAATTATGAGGATACAGGGATACTGTGCTTTTCCACAAGATATCTCATCTACAGTCTTTTCCCCCTTTTGTCTAACATGTCTGGGATAGGAATACCTCCTGCCCTTCTCGGGGACAACGAAACATGATGAACAAAATCCCATCACTATTTCTGGGATACGTTTTTCCTTCGGCAAGGAGGATGCAGAATATTGTGCCTTACCAAGGTATCACATCTCCAATACCGAGAACGGTCTTTCCAGGTGAGCCTCCCTTGCTGATTCACCCCAGGGATCCAGTGGTCTTGCCTTTGTCTTGGTTATTTGAGGGGGTTTCCCAAGAGGGCTACATGTGAGAATGCCCTCAGATTTCTTACAGGTCCCAGGCCCTTCTCTGATGGGCATTGTTTTTTTCTTTCCACTGTGCAAAAGAAGATTTCCTTTTATACTCTTGGTATCTGTTTTCAGTTCTCAGACTTCTATGGTGGTCAGTGGTTTTCTGTCTGCCACGGACAAGCGGACACGGAAGCATATGATGCTGGAGGCACGACTGACACTGGCTAGACCCAATAGTTGGTCACTCCCACTGGGCAGAGGAAAAGCTGTTTGAGCATCTCTCTAGCCTGTTCCCTTCTCCCCTCTGCGTCTCCCGTACCGCCCCTTACCTTCTCAGGAGGCTTTGGTACATCACCAGGGCTTCCCGGGACTGGAATCGGCTCTTCAGGCTCCTCTCCTTATCGGGATTTGCAGTTCAGCATCTCCCTGCATGGCTCAGTTTACTTCCCTTTTGCGGTAGTCTGCTCGGGTCTGTATCAGCAGACCCTATGGAGAACTCCCACAGCTGCTCGCCAGCATTCTCTACATCTTCCTCCCGCTAGTCCACCAGCAGGATTTGAATCTCCTGCGTCAGAGCTCTGCACAACTGCTCCCTCTGGAGGCTGCATTCGACTCCACACATTTGATAGTCTGTTGTTCATTTTTTATACATTGTATCCAGTTCCTCCCATGCGGATTGTAAAAGTCCTTCGCCTCTGTTATTGACTTAATCCTCATGCCTTCTCTGGGCGAGCTCGTACCAGTGGTAGCACAGTAAATGACCTTCATGTCTCAAGTGCTCTTCCAAGTATTTTAAGCTGCATCTCCTATGTTACAACAATACATAGGTTTGCTTTCAAGGTAGTGGTTCTGAACATTAGGGAGGGCTAGGGAATTTTGGGGAGTGACAACTTTCAATGGGCTGTACCCCAGGTGATCGTCCTTGTCCCCAGAGGAGTCTGGGGGGGAGTCTCTCCCCATGAGGTCCTCACGCATTTAACCACCCTTAGGGGGGACTACTGAGTAGCGACCGCACTTTCTAGCCTCATGGAAAAGGGCTCCCCCTTGGGAAGAAGTGACGACACCTTGTGAATCTTCACAGAGAACACTAAAGTAACTGCTGTAAGGGAGGCCTGGTATCACAAGTAGACACTGACACAAGAGCTGCAAGTTTCAAAACCTTTATTGATGGTTGGAAAACTCCTATCTTGCCCTATAACTAAGATGGCATTATTCTCGGTCATCAAACAAAAAGAAAAAACAGTCCTAGTCAGTGCTTAGTCAAAATAAAATGGCCTATACTAATAAACCGAATTCCTGCCCTCCTTTCTAATACAATAAATGTGTCAAGGTAATGTGTAATGCAAAAAGGAAAATCAGCGTTCAAAAGAAATGTCTGTATGGCTGAGTAAACTTGCTTCCCCATGTTTTTGTAGCACAGGGTAAGATGGCACACTTGGACCTTGCGACACACTCTGGCTTCGGACACAAGGGTGCCGTTTGTTTTGTGGACCAGGGCCCACTTGTCCTTCTACGAAAAGTCACTTGTTTATCTGCTGCACCTCTCGGCTATCTCACTCCAGCACAGGTCACCTTTTAGCTTGTAATACAGTTCAACAAAAGTTAATTTCCTTCTGGTTACCACAATTCAGTACAGGTTTCTCTCCACCGGCCTCAAACCGTTCAATCGCAATGTGTGGGTTCCCTTCCCCAAGCCTCAATTACACCTTCATAGGGTTCCCTCTGTCGGGCTCAAGCCTCCTTTCACTTTCGTTCCGCTGTCGAACACTTTCGAAACTGCGAGGCTTTTGCACTTACCGCTGCATGACCACTTCGACCATCTTTCCTCAAACGTCACTTTTTCTCTCCTACACCAAGGTCTCTTGGTAAATGTAGTTTCGAGCACACTACTTGTTTCAAAGATAGCTCGCACATCTAGGTTTCTTTCTGCTGGGATCAAACCTAACAGTTCAAATCTTGCATCTCAGTTTTTTCTCTTCCCACTGCTTCTGCGGCATCCGACATTTCAGAGACTTTCCATTGGGCAATCTTTCTGTTACTTTGTATCTTTAATTTACAGTTCTTTACCATGCTTTGCCTTCTCTCGCATCATATTGGTACATGCACAACCTTCATTCATTGGATACTGTTGCCATCAAGTTTAATTTAACACAGAACAGACTTTCATTACTTTCATCAACTCACCGGCTGAGTTAATTCTTTTTCGTCTTTCGCGGCTTTGATCCTGAAGTCAAGGCTGACACAACAATTGCCACTGAACCTCCCCAACTCTGCCGTTCAACCGGGAGGGTGGCTGGTATCCTAGAAACACAAGAGGTTTGTATCTTGTCTCTGACTGAGCTTCCTTGCACAACCTTCAAGGCCCTCCAGTGGTAACGATCTCTTGCCGAGGTGTCCAAGGTTTCTATCTACCTCTGTTCCGTCCCTCAGCCTGTCGCTCACTCCACCTGGTTCACCAGCTCCTTCTCGTGCATCGCCTTGCTCAGAGTGTAACCACAAGAAAATGTCTCTGCACATTAAGTCCCATAATGCAATGTTCTTATCTTCCCTCTTTACAAGCTCCCCATAACAGAATTCCAGGGATTTTGCGAGCTGCAGGAGTTTAAGGGTATGATTTGGTATCCAGTAATATGGCTGCTGAAAATTGCAATTTTAACAAAATATCGCTGCAAAAAGCTGTGGTGTGACCCAGTAAAAGTGTTTCCATTATAGCACACAATGGGAGCGGGGTGTACCCCGCTCCCCTTGTGCAGTATAATGGGTCTGGGTGTTGCAGGGGGCCACACCACAGCCTTTTTGCCACAGTTCTTTTTAAAACGCCCATTTTCGCAGCAACTTTATTACATGGAACCGATGATTGTTGAGGTCGGGGGTCCTGCCACCTGCGCCTCAAAGGCCCGGGCTTTCCTGTTTCACCAAGGGGGGGGAGGAGCTCTGGTTTTGGCATTGGCAGGTAACCCCAGCTGCCCCTGGTTTGGAGCCCTGTCGTCATGTGAAAGCAATAGAAAATATCGAGGCTGAGTACTTTTAAAAGAAATGCACCAAACGCAGGTTATAAAGATAAACAGATCTTTATTCAAAGTAACTGAACAGTTTTCAAAGAAATAGAGTATCGGATAGCTATGAGGCCCTCAGTTCACCACAGCAAAAACCAGCACGTTCGGTGTGGGAAGTGAGTGGGACTGTACATCAGAATAGTCGTGCCTTTTATTCAGTATGTTATCTAATGTTCAACCCGCTTGCAGGTTAACCATTTCCTTGGGCTAGAGGTTCATGCCGAGTTTATGCCCTAATTTATGCAGCTATACATTTAGGTGTTATCCTTAACATATTCGCAAACAAGTTACAATAGCAACAGTGTCTCTTCGGATTTCACATTGATCTTTCACATATATCTTAAACAATATAGTCAAACAAGTTTTCACATTGGATGCTCGAACAGTTTTGTGCTCAATATACGTTCATGGATCAGTCTCGTTGGTACAGGTAATCCTTTATACACAGGTCAACAAAGGACAAGGTCTCAGTACATGACCCTAACATTTGGCCTGCAGGCAGTTTACATATTAACTTGTACACAGAGGTCAAGACGGCCATGTTACATTCAAAACGACACTGTCCACCATCTTAGAGCACAGGGTGACTTTAGAGAGAGAATCTAAAATGGCGGATGAACCTAAAATGGTGGCTTGCACAGATCTAAGGTCAGGACCTTGCAACACGGATTTCCTCGTAGAGCGACTTGGCCTAGGCCAATATATATATACATACGATCTAGAGGGTATAATACGATTTCCCGTTTGTCAAACCCTCCTTTTGGCCTATGCCAAGTGCTAAACTACCTCTAATCACTTTACGAATAATTCCACGTCTCAATGTCCATATACCCTGGATCACCATCGGAGATATCAATCACCATTAGATCGGTTACAAGAATTTCTTTCAGAACATATTCATTGGAGTTTTTGTCTGGGGCATATACCTTGCGTCCTAACGTACCCATTGCCTGTGCGCAGCATCGCCCTAGCATCGAACATATACCAGGAAGACACTGTCTACAACAACAAAGGAACAACAGAATTCCCAAAATGATCAGCAAGACCGAAAGTACCTTCCAACCCCAAGATCGCAAGAAGTCCCAGAACCAAGCGCCAAGATCCCAGTTTCCCTTGGGAACATGCACTTCTGAACTTAGGACATGCAGATTCTGTATTGCCTTGAAGATAGTTGGGGAGGAATCTGGCACGAAATCACAGCAGGCGGACCCCACTAATTTACATACCCCTCCACGTTCAGCCTGGGTGACATCTAATGCCATCCGGTTCTGAAGTGCTACTAACCTTATTGCTTTCTGTTCTAGAGTCATATTATAGAGTATGTCAGTGGTCCGGTTGATGGTTCTCTCCGGTACTCTCGCAAGTCTCCTGATATCCTCCGAGTTCATTATTTGTCCCCAAAATGGCACCAAAGATTTTGCTATGTCTCCCAGAACTTGTGGTGGAGTGTCACCATTCTCGTCCCGCCGTGGACGAGACTTTGAAACCTCTACAGTACTGGCTATGAATACCCTGGGTAACAGGATCCCTAAATAACAAGTTCCCTGCCAATCCCTGGTTAACCATGGAAATGCTACATTACCGCAAACAAAGTAGACAGGTTCGCCTACATACAAAGGTCTGTCTTCCCAAGTCAAATTCGCAACGTTGGCGCAACCTTTAAAATCACCCGTTGGCTGAGTACCATTCCTCTGTATGCAGAAAGAAACTGAATCGGAGCTATGGTTAACAGTGTAAGAAGGAGGCGTGGCATCCTTATTACCTATAGGAGCCATTTTAAAGGAAATCAAAGAATGGAAAGGACGAGACAGAAGGCCTAATAGAAGCAACGTTGAGCTTACTCCTATTTGCAAAAAGCGAGCATCCCAAGGGAGTCAAAACACGTTTTTCAAACTGATTCAAATTAGTCCCATCGAAGTTCCCTGAGATGCTATCGTTCCAGCGACCAAAGAATAGTGCTCTAAGAGAAGCATAGCATGCAGTTATCAAAGGTAAAGGATGCCTATGTTGCAGTAAATGCGAGCAAACCCAACAGTTGGACCTATTAAAGATGGCATGTGTAGCATTCATGATGAGTAATAGCGTATTGTTGTGATATCTCTGTCTATGCTGGGAATCCCCAGGAGATAGGGTGTGCAGATGCACAAAAGGAGTAGAAATAGTAGGTACATTTTCAGTCGGTAACAAATTCTCAAGCGGATGTACTTCCTCTAGATACCAGAAGCCTAAAACAATGACTATTGTAAAACCAATTAACATTATCAACAAACAGCAATACGTTTTCGGGGCCCATGTTGTAGACTGTCCTTTTTCGCAATTGGTCACACGTTCACTTATCAGTCCTGTACGAGCGGTAGCGGTGGCAGGCATTGTAATCTTCAAACAAACACGCCAATGTTTTTAGCTGGCGACCTCCAGGCCGAGCGTCTTCTTAGTCCTTCCACAAACCCTAGCCAACAGAATCCCCGTGTAGACAATAGATTGGGCCAAAAAGACAAGCCCTTGCTGATTTTCCTCGATCGCACAGTCGAACCGTGCAGTAGGTCTATTTCCTAGGTCGCAGATCGTGCCTCGTGCTTCCTGGTACGTTGGAAGCGACGTATCAAGAACAAGAGAGGATGCAAGAGATGCAAGATACGGAACAGCTTCCGGAAAAAAGACTGTTGGAGAGTGTGGAGACAAAATGGCTGTTTCCCCAGGCCCCACAGTCTCACGGAGAGTCTCTGACGCACTCTCGATGCTGTTTTACTGCTTCGGGATCGTTGATGGCAGTACTGATGAGTTCTGTTACTTCTGTATCGTATGGCACTGGGTGTGGAATCTTCTTAGTGTGCGTTGCATGGATCCAATTTTTTCCGGCCGGCCACCCGCACCGCCGGCTGCATGACCAGCAGGACTTGGAAGGGGCCCTGCCACCGAGGTGCAAGGGAAGAGGATGGCTCAAATGCTTTTATGAGAACCCAGTTACCGGGCCGTATGCTGTTAGGCAGAATCCTGTGCAGTTCCCTTGGGGAACACTGTAAAAAGATTAAGACTACAGGAGTAAGCAGTAAACCCAATTGGTAGCAGTTTGCAACACCCAGATTTACCTGGTAGCTGTGGCTGAGCAGTCAGACCTCTCTCAAGAAGAGTAGGGCAGTATATTGAGTATACACAATAGGGCTAAAAACACAGTAGAGCAAACAAACACTGACCCGAGTTTTTTATCAAAAGTATATAATTATTTATTTAAAACATACTTTAGGCAATACACTAGCACTCTAAATCAAAAGCAAGTTAAAACACAGGTAAAGTATACACACCTCCCTTGATCACTATTAGACCAGTCAGAGTTAAACCACCAAGATTTGTTAAAACAGATGTGAGCGCGTAACCCAGATGGCACTCCAATAGTTAGGTTAAAGGGAGAGAAAAAGGCAGAGCATAGAAATAAAACAGGTCCCAACACTTTTAGGAGTTCTCAGCAAGGGAATAAAGGCAGTATACACTGTAGAGCCAAGTGGGCTAGACCCACTTTAAATGGAGCGAAGCGAAATGTGCCCAGGATCACACGGTTTAAAATGCACTAAAAGTCTTTGCAAAATGTTCAGTTAGTTAGAAGGTCTGGGGCCAACCCAGTTGGAAACCCAAGGATTTAAGGTTCACCTTGGGCAAACCGAAGAAAGGGAGGCCAGGCAGAACACAGTACCTTAAAGGGAGAGGAAGCTCCAGCGGTGGCAGTTGTTCCTGGCAGTGGTTGCAGATCGTTGTTTCGACCAGGGTAAGAGGATCTCGTCGAGGAGGAAACGTGGAGTTGATGCACTGCACAGGGATGAAACCAGCCGCGGAGTTCGTCGGTAAAAGGTGCGTTCCTTTTATTCGCGGTCAAAGTGGTGAAGCTTAGCTATCCGGCCGCCGGGGTGCTTGCCATGGGAGATTCAACCAAGAGACGTCTTTGGAAGGCGAAAGGGGTGAACTGGTTGATCCCACCAGCTCAAAGGAAGAAGACTCGTCCAGCAGAAGATCTTCTCTTGTCGTTGGGAAAGTGGTGAGTTTGTTGCAGCAGTGCTTGACTGGTGGTGTCGTCGTTGCAGATGGCTCAGCTTCTTCCCTCCTCAGATTCTTAGGTCCTGTGGTGACTTCTCAAGTTCCAGTCCCAAAGGCCCTGCTTTTATGCAGAAAAACCCCCATTCAACAGCCTAGCTGTCACTCAAACATGCTAAGTGGTGAGCCGGGCGGCTCACCACTGGCCAAATCAGAACAGAGTGCGACTTGAGTTGCTAAGGCAACGCAGTCCAGGGTGCCAATTCCCCTCCCCACACATCCTGTGGAACCCAGACAGAGTGGCACCATTTGGAGGGCTTCTGTAGAGAAGCCCGCCAAAAAGTGGAACAAAGGACTCAACCTTGGTTAGAGTTACGGAGACGGACACGAACGCCATTTTAGAAAAGAGTTCTGGCAAAAAGACCCAACCGTTGATTTCATATTAAATAAATAAACCAGCGGTATCTTTAACATTGCACCAAAAAGTGGTGCATTTAAAATCAATGGGAAAATCCCATAGAGAATATTCCGGTTGCATATTTTGCGTGGTAACCACTGCCACCAGCCAGAAACTCGACAAGGGGGGCACTGGAAAGTGCCACCTTGAAAACAGACCTAGGGGCAATATAATTAACCCCTTCGAGTACTTCCACAATATGATGGTTTGCACTGGTTCTGTTCACAATTTAGGACTAGTAAAGTCAATGGTGACTTTACATGCCCTGGGAGACAATAGTCAGTCCCAGGGTATGGAGTCTATGTTTGGGGGTCACTATGACACCCCTGTGTTACTGCACTGAGGGTGCTTTGTAACACACACATAAACAAATAGATGATACCCTATGGATTAGAAAGAAAACCCCCTAGCCCATAAGCACACAAAGAGTCAAAGACATAACTCAAATCATGCCTAAGAGTGGGAGGAAAAGAGTCTCACTCTTAGCAGGAGAAAAAAACGAAACCCCAAAAATCCAGCAAAGCTGCTGGGGGACTCACTAGGTTTGGGAAATTAGCCTTATAAGAGAATTCTCCCTAACAGCTGTGACCGGGGCCCTTGTATCGTACAGGTAAAGCCTCTCGCACCTGGTCATAAATCAAATACAAGTTGTTAGTCAACTGGCTACAGTAATCTGAAAGAAGTACATTTTCTATATTTCGCAGTGAACGACTTTTCGGAAGGTTCCAGATATTAGCAGGCCTCCCCATTACCATCTCAAAGGGAGAGAGCCCAGTCTTAGCTTGAGAGGTCGTACGCATGGATAACAACACGATCGGTAAGGCGTCCGGCCATTTTAGTTTGGTGCCGGCACACGTCTTAGAAAGCTTGTTTTTGATGATGCTGTTGTGTCTTTCTATTAGTCCGGCACTCTGAGCATGTCTGACTGAATGGAACCGTTTATCGAACTGTAATCCCGCGCATATCTGCAGAATTACAGCAGCGATAAAATGTGGACCATTGACTGACCAGATGACTCTTGGTAGCCCGAACCTAGGGAAATAATCTTTTAACATAGTCTTTGCAGTACTAATGGCTGTAGCATCTTTAACAGGAAAAGCCTCAACCCATTTGCTAAAAGCACAAATGACAACTAACACATTTCAAGTTATTACATCGTTCCATTTCAATAAAATCAAAGTGTATAACCTCAAAGGGGACCGAAGGTGGACCAAAACATCCCCTAGGAGTTGGCGTTCCCTTTCCCACATTATGCTGTAAACAGATCATGCAGTTTTGGACAAAAAGTCCAGCTACCTTAGAGATTTTATCATTTACCCATACATTTTCCAACATTTTTGTAATCTTGCGGGCACATATATGTGTAGGGCCATGAGGCATGACAACCATTATCATAATGTATGCGTCAGGAAGTAGCCATTTCCCTTCAACTCTGTCCACCCAACACCCATCATCCTCAAGTTTCCCCAAGCCCTCAGCCCACTTTTTAGACTCTTCCAATGTGGCATCGGCTTGGATATCCCTCACAGAATCAATACTCTCATCCATAGTACAGGCATTTGTGGCTTCCCTTGAAGTATCTATGTCTAAAGAGAGATCAGTGGCAGTCTGTTTAGCTATCTGGTCAGCAAAAGCATTCCCTTTCCCTATATCCTCTACAATCTTTTGATGCACTGCGCATTTTACAATAGCTAACTGAGTAGGGAGTGCAAGCGCTGAGAGTAGCCGTACTATCAGGGAGCCATGCTGGATCTTTGTACCATGTGAAGTTAAGAACCCTCTTTCTGACCAAAGTCTCCCAAAGTTGTGAACAACCCCAAAGGCATACTGACTGTCAGTGTATATATTCACGGTAAGCCCTTCGGAAAGTTCGCAAGCTCGGGTCAATTCTATAATCTCTGCGGCCTGCGCGGAGGTTATGTGTAATTCTCTTGGTTTCCACAACCGTTCTCAACGTAGTGATTGCGTAAGCAGCTGTTGATGTACCATCCGGAAGTTTGAAGCAGGAGCCATCGCAAAACAGCTCCCCTTGCGGATTGTTCAAAGGAGTATCTTTTAGAGCAATTCTACACTTTGTCTCTAGTTCGGTAGTGTAAAGACAGTCATGTGACTCTTCGTCACTGCAAGCAGTACCTTGCGGGAAAGGTAAGAGTTCAGCCGGATTAAGAACACAACACTTCTTAATTTGTATGTGTGGTGCAAATAAGATCAATTCATATCTTGTCAACCATGCGGAAGTGAGGTGTTGCGTTTCGGTTCTGTTCAGTAGAACATCTACAGAGTGAGGTACCATCAGGGTTAAAGCATGGTCTAGGACCATTCCCTCACTCTGTTTTACAGACGCAGCAGCGACTGCTCGCAAACATCTTGGCAAAGCGCCTGCTACAGGATCAAGGGGGAAGAAAAGTAACCGCATGGCCTATTCTTCCCTCCATGTTCCTGCGTTAACACAGCCAAAGCACATCCATCACATTCATGCACAAACAACACAAAGGCCTTTTCATAATTTGGTGTGCCCAAAACCGGTGCCGAGCACAATGCAGTCTTGAGCAAATCAAATTCACGCTGGTGCTCCATGTTCCACGGCAATGGCGAAGAAATGCCCTTCTTCGTCAGAGCCAACATCGGCTTAATCGTTAACGAGAAATTGGGGATCCACTGCCTACAGTAAGAAGCCATTCCTATGAAGGCTCTAACTTCTGTCTGCATATTTGGGACAGACATGCTAGAAATGAGTTTTATCCATTCAGGCGTCAATCTTCTTCCCTCCTTTGACAGGAGATAGCCTAGATAGGCGACCTCCTGGCAACAATATTGAAATTTCTTAAGCAAAGCTTTATGTCCATGTTTAGCCAGGTGAATAAGCAACAACACAGTGCCCTCCTCACAAGCGCTTTCTAAGTCGGCAGCTAAAAGCAAGTCATCAACCTATTCAAGCAGTGTACAAGTAGAGGGCAACTCAAGGGTATCGAGTTGTTCTTTCAGAGCCCTACTGTAAATGCTAGGACTTTCCGTGTAACCCTGTGGTGCACGAGTAAATGTGAAGGAGCGTCCCCCTAAGGTGAACGCAAACAAATATCTACTGTCTTTGTGTATAGGAATGCTAAAGAAAGCATTATTTAGATCCACAACACTAAAATGAGTAGCTGAAGCCGGAATCCTAGTCACTATCGTCGTCACATCAGGCACAATTGGAAATTGTGGAGTGACGATCTTATTGATGGCAGGTAAATAAATTATGAAACGAAAAGGAATAGCATTATCGCCTTTTTTATATACGGGCAAGATCAGACTATTGCACAAACTACCTGCAATTTCCTCAATCACCCCTCGATGTACAAAATCAGAGACCATGCATTTCAAAGCTTGCTCCCCATCAGCTGACATCTTATACTGTGGAATGCGCGGCAGCTTCACTCCATGTATCAAAACAATCTTAACAGGTTCAATTTGCAAAACACTGACATCATTGTCATCAACTGCCCAAAAACACTCCGGAACGTCACTAAATTCCGGCGGCAAAGGTCTAGTCAAGAACTGAGAGACAGAGTTGCGTGGCGAAATCGTCAAACGCACTCCATCAGAGGAACAATGAATTACCGCATTTAATTCCTTCAACAGATTCAACCCCAGCAAATTCTCTCCACAATTCGAAGTCAAAAGGAATGGACAATGGTCCGTAAACGGACCCAAAGAAATAGGTACCGGCGAAGAAACTGGACAGGCAACTGGTGTGCCAGAAAACCCTACAGAAACATTGGTTTACCCTGACAGTGGAATGTTTGGAACCCGAGAATGATCGATGGAACACTTTTGTGCCCCTGTATCTATCAAGAATAGATGTTTCCTATTTCCCACTAACATTTCAACGTAGGGACCTTTCTGATTAATGGGAATAGACGTAGGTTCCAAACCCTGCTTCGGGCAATCCTAACAAAACAGAATATCGTTGAAAGGAAGTTCTTCAGAGAGGTAAGCGGCTGAAGGATGGTCAAATATGTTTCTAGTATCCACACTTGGTGCCTGATTATCCTGTGAAAAAGGCTGCTGTGAATCTTGTGAAAACTGACCTCTACTAGGGCCCCCTACACCCAGGCGACCTCTGGGTCGTCTACCCATGTTCCCAAATGTGTTATTTGACCTCTGTCGGAGGATCGGGCATTGTGCACGCCAATGACCCTCTTGCCTACAATAGGCACACTGGTTAATGTTTACAGGACCCAAGGGCACATTTCCTTGTGGAACATACTGACCTCTAGTTTGTGCATTACCCCCTATAGGGCCTCTAACAATTTGCTGTAATTCTTTTGTTTTCAAATCGCCTTTTCTCTTTTCGACTTTCTTTTTCATTGACACGATTCTCATAGTACTGAGCCATGTGCAGTACTTCTGATTGTGACTTCGCTTGCCAAGCTATCTCAGAAGACATAATTTGCGACTGGATGTCTGGCAACAATCCACGCACAAATTTGTCTACAAATAATCTTTTCCCAGACTCTGTGCCTAAATCTTGTCCCCTGAAATCCGAGAATACCTGTTCGAACTGATTAAAGAACTTGGTAGCACCCTCAGACTTCCCTTGGACACAGGTGGTAAGCTTGTCCCAAATAATTCTCCTTTCGGAAATTAGTTTTCAATTTCACAACTATTCTGTCAGGCAAAGTTGGTATCACCTGAGGTGGTCTTTCGCCAGCTGGCCTTTCTCCATCGAGTCTAATTATGTTCACCCATGTATCTCCTAACCCTGGTACGTCATCTATAGTCCTAACCTGTTTCCACAAATCTATGGGCAGAAGTAGGGGAAATAACAAATCAATATCACTTAAAGTGAATATTGAGGATTGCAAAACAGACTCTATTTCCTTATAGAACCCTGTCGGATTTTTCCTAATGTCGGGAATAGATTGTCTAATGGTGTTCACTTCCTGTCTTGAGACGGGACGTGAACAAACTGACACATAATGTGCAGGTATTTCCACAGCAGCTATACCCGCTACAACATTAGCGGGGATCTCAACTTTTGGGACAAGTATTGAAGGAACCTCTCTCATATGCAACTGAGAAGTAGGCAACTCTGAACGCTTACTAAGCAACAGAGCCAAATCGAGCGCTATAGCAGCCGAAGAAGTGTCAAATGAAAAAGCTCTCTTGTAAATACTTAATAACTCTGTGGGACAACTAATCTTTCTTTTTACACACTCATCCTGTGGGTATTCTACCATTACCTGTATCACTTTCCTCTGCATTTCTGGCGAATACTGACTATACATGTCATACTTCAACTGGAGTCATCGAGTCTGAGATCCATCTAATCGCTTCCTTCATGCAAAGTCGCATTTCCTCAGATATCAATTTGTGACAAGGAAGGAACCGTTTCTGCACATACATACTATCTTCATCTTCATTCCGTAACCTTTCCAACTCCTTTCTATACTCAAATACCCTCTCAACATGCTCTTGTACTTTCTCCACAGTGTCTCTAGAGAACGCTATGGTGTTCCGATCCCTCAACCCTTGTGGGAGATCTGTATTGTTTAATCTGTCCCACATTACGCACCAATGGATCCCTAATCCCTCAATAAAAACATTTTTCTCAGGAAAATTGTCCATATTAGAAAGTGTGGCGAAAACATTAGCTTGATCATCCCTCTCCATACAATGCTGAGTCCATGCAATCAATTCACGTTTCTTCTCTGGAGGTACAGTATTGCGAGTGACAACCCTCGATCCCGCTCCCTGATATACTACAAGCGGTGCAGGACCACTTGGGAAAGAGAGAGTAGGAATGTCCAATGGAGGTGTTATCACTGGTACAACATGAAAGAGCGGAGGAGCAGCAACAAAAGGAGGACCAGCGACTGGAGGAAGACGAATGACAGGAGCAGGAGGAGGAATAACAGCAGGAAGAGGAACATACGGAGGTGGCGCAGTGGCACCAGGCCTTCGCTCATTTAACAATTTATCGATAAGTTCGTCGGAAACATCAAAGTCTTTAGAAGGATAGATTTTCCGGATACCAAGTGAGAAAGCCCTATCCATATTACTAGTCGTCTCAGACTGTTTATCTTGGTCATATAACAATGCTTTTTCGGCGTTTGTCTAATGACAATGCGCATGTTTTTCTCTACTCTTAAGCTGTTGTAAAGCTTCTTTTTTCCAATTCAGTAATATGTCGAATGCTGCAGGTCTAGCCTTTTTTTTTAAAAAGAATATATATTCTAAGTATTCAATACAAGGAATTTCAAAACTACCATTGATTGGCCACTGAAGTTCGGAAGCATGTCTAGTTTGTCTGTGCCAAATATCATTAAACACTAAACTACCAATGCCATGCTTACAGTACATAGTACAAGCCAGTGACCCCTCCTGTGGCGCCGGATGGCTAAATTCCAAAGATTGTCTGTCACTGCGGAATAATGCCCTAAAGCAGGCAGACAATTTCCCAGGCATGTCAGAATACTGGTGTTACCTGGTCAATAATTGTACTTGCGAGTGCAATACTCCAAAACAAATGATCAGGATATTTAAGAATCGGGTCACGACTCGCCTGATCAAGCCTAAGGAGGTCCGATCGGATTTCAAAGTTTTTCTAACAAATTTTACCTCGTGTTTGGTGATTTCGGCAAATCTGCCCGCCTCGATATGTGGACCCTCGTCAAGATGCCAACTCGGACCGCGTGCTCACCGTCCAGGAATCGGGCCGTGCAGCGCTGCTGAGGTGTCGCTTCTCATTCAGAAAGGGGCCCCTTTTTGTCACTGTCCGATCCCGGTCCGATAGCCGTGTCAACCTTCAACGAGCCGGCATCAATCTTTAGTGTCCCTATTCGGGCACCATCTGTGAAAGCAAAAGAAAATATTGAGGCGGAGTACCTTCAAAAGAAATACACCAAACGCAGGTTATACACAGATCATTATTCAAAGTAACTGAACAGAGAAACAGAGTATCGGATAGCTATCGGGCCCTGAGTTCACCACAGTGAATACCAGCACGTTCGGTGTGGGAAGTGAGTGGGACTGTACATCAGAATAGTCGTTCCTTTTATTCAGTATGTTATCTGATGTTCAACCCACTTTCAGGTCAACCATTTCCATGGGCTAGAGGTTCATGACGAGTTTGTGCCCTAATTTATGCAGCTATACATTTAGGGGTTCTCCTTAACATATTCGCAAACAAGTTACAATAGCAACAGTGTGTCTTCGGATTTCACATTGATCTTTCACATATATCTTAAACAATATAGTCAAACAAGTTTTCACATTGGATGCTCGAACAGTATTGTGCACAATATACGTTCATGGCTTAGTCTTGTTGGTACAGGTAATCCTTTATACACAGGTCAACGAAGGACAAGGTCTCACTACATGACCCTAACATTTGGCCTGCAGGCAGTTTACATATTAACTTGTACACAGAGGTCAAGACGGCCATGTTAAATTCAAAACGACACTGTCCACCATCTTAGAACACAGGGTGACTTTAGAGAGAGAATCTATAATGGCGGATGAACCTAAAATGGTGGCTTACACAGATCTAAGGTCAGGACCTTGCAACGTGGATTTCCTCGCAGAGCGACTTGGCCTAGGCCAATATATATACATACACTCTAGAGGGTATAATACGATTTCCCGTTCGACAGTCAGAGCTCCCTCGCCATACTGCAGCCTCCCCTCTACTCACAGTCCCAGTAATTTGGCAGTTCCCCTTACTCCAGGCCTTCCAGGGTCTCTCCAGCTCAGGTTTCTTCCTCTTGGCCTCTGTGCTTCCTCAGCTCGCTCAAAGTGTGCCTGTGTGCTCCACCTTTTATATTGGCTGGGAGAATTAACAGGAGTTGTGAGCGGTTGTCCAGCCCTGCCTGACTCTGACTGACCTGGTTAACAGGAAAAGATGGAATACATGGAATACGCCCATAGGAATACCTGGTACATTGGTCTATAAGGGTAATATTCATAGCTCCAGTTTGCCTCTTCATCCCATTGGTTTTGGGAATAAATAGTGGGGAGGAATTATGGGAGTTGCAGTGTTTCCGAGTGGTGGTAGTAAAATTATATAAAATGTTGTTAGGAGAAGGGGTGCTGGTGCTGTAAAACATAGGATGATATGTGTTCTCCTTTTCCTGGTTCTCCTACGCCTCCCTTTTCTGTTGGTACTGGTTGGAATTTGGGAGGGGGCCACGGTATAGTATTCAAAATGGTGTTTGGTGGGAGAGAGAATGTCAGGTAGGGAGGTGTTAAGGAAATGGGGACACCATGTCTCACCTTGGTGGTATTGCTCCCTCTCTGGTCCACTCCCCGAGTCTGGACCCAACATCAATAACCCTTCCCTAGCCACCCCAGAAGAGGGCACCAAGGGGGTTGATGGGGAAGAGCCCTTGGGATTTTCAAACTGCGGTTTCAAAGTTAAATGTAACTTGCCTTAATGTTCCTGAGGATTCCCAGACTGTTGATGGTGAATGTTCATACAGCTTGTGAATCTATGAAAGATATCAATGCTGGATTATGTGGTCAAATGCAAAAGTGCATGAATAGAAATTCAAACACACAGTAGAAAATATGAAATCGTTATAAGGATGCAAAGTATCCTAGTCACATTTCACTTCAAGTGATGTGTGCAGCTTTAAAAATACTCAAATTCCACTAAAGGAGACAGGGGTCTCCTAGTACTGATAGTTTTAGGAACTGATCAGTTTCCCCATAAAAGTTTGCAAAAAAGCAAGGGAAGCAGAGCTGAGGGCTTTACTTGCGTCCAAATAGGTCAGGAAACGGACAATAGCAAAAAGATAGGGTATCCCATAGAAGTCTATACGAGGAAAGTAGCAAAAAGTAAATTCTTTCCTAACACAGGACATAGTCGCGTTTGCGATTGATAAATTGTTCAACATATTGGCTATTATAAACTACGCAGCTCACACCGAAGAACCCCTTGCCACGAAACAGGCCTTGAGATGAAGTAATCAAATTCCACAGGTTCGCCTTGAAGGAATCGGTTTCACAGGCAATCGGCACAGAACATACTATGACCTATACCAAGACACATCAGCTGCCACCATGTGAAGGAATTAAATATAATTCGGGCTGGTCTTCAGGCACAAAGGGAAGGTGCCATGATCCACACGCTGCAGGAGGCGACAATACATTTGGGCCCACTTCTGGACTGCTGATCAGAGCAACTCCCTGGCTGCAACTATAAAAGGATGAAGAGTCCCAAGTCCCAACATGAAAGGGAAAGCAGCAGTTTAGAGGCTATTCAACAAGAAGGTGACATACTTGCCGTGCCACTGAAAGTTTGTTTTTGCCACAGAATTGCAACACTCAATATTTTATAGCTAAGCTATCCTGGGAGATGAACCAGTTGGCAATTTTTGGTCAGACTGAAATGCAGAACTCCTGCCTGCAGAAGTCTTTGGTCCTTCTTTTACAAGCAAAAGGACACCATGTACGGTGAATCAGATGAATTTATTGTAGGGTCTATTCTTACCTTAGCTCCTCCACGGTTTCTATCATGGGGGACACTGGAGTTGGTATCACTCCTCACCCTGTGGTTCAGGGCGGGGCTGGCTCTTCCCCACCATACAAAGTGGGAGGGATTTCTTCCCAATAGGCTGTTCTAGAATTATTACCATGTGTTTTTAATTTGGGTTTTCTCATGTTTTATTCAATCCAATTGTTGGCCACCTACACTGTTAGACTTCTCTCCAGTGAGTAAAATGCGAAGCAAAATCCTGTTCCTGCAGTTATGTTCGATGCACACTTTTTAAGAGCAATGGCGTTGGTATCTAGGTTGAATGTCAAGGGGCTACCTTTCCCTGTCAAACTTTAGGGAAATCTATATACAAGAAAAAAAGGAAGCAAATACAAATTCATCATTTAAAAATAAATATTTGAACTGCATTCTGTGCAAAGAAATTGAAAGAAACTCATGCAAGGAAATCTTGTTATGTCAGCGGCCCATCTACAACAAAAGTGTATTGTTCCACAATAAGTGAGGTGGTCAAAAATACACCCAACAAATTACATGAAAGTATACAGCAATCTTATTAAAACTGAGAACAGTCAATCTGGGATTAGAAGGCACAGTATTGTATACAAAAGTTAAAATTGAATTAGGGCCTGCATTGTTTCTGCTGTGTTATTTACATTACTGAGAATCAGACTTATACAATGAAACATGCAGAGTCTTTCAAGTGTAAATCTCTATTAGCAAAAGCCTGATTGCAAAATTGTTGTGATGCCCTTGTTGAAAGAACAAATTATAATGTGAAATTTTGCAATAGAAATTGACTTTATACGTTACATTTGTGCTTGAGACCAGCAACATTGTCTAAGAAGCAAAGTGTCATTTTCTCTTGACCCCAGCAGGCGTCTGAGATCGTGTCCCAAATTAAATGAAACCCAACATTTTGAGGCTGAGCTGTAAACGTTATGACAGCCTGGACCCTTATTCTAAAAACAGGCCTGGGAAGTAAAACAGATGCTGCACATGAACAGCTTCATTTTATCACTGGTTCTATCAAACTATTCATTAAAAATGTTTATATATTCTAAAAACTGGGCCTGCAGCGGATTTGCACAAATGTTCAGGAATGCTTATCAAACAGGCTTTTCAATTAAAGTCTGGCATCTGTGACAGCCTCAAAGGACTGACACCGTATGGCCTGTTGTCAACCCAGGGAATGGAAATGCTATTAAATATTTTCTTAAATCATTATATAAAAAGGAAAATAAGTGCATCTTTGAACTTTACATATGTGATCATTTTTTTGCTGAATGTCTTTTGATAGGAGTGTTATCGCAACTTGTTTTTTAAAAGAAATTGTTCAGTCTCAGTAACTCTATCAGCTAAATTTAAAACAGTATTTTGATGGTATTCTTTCATTATACAAACGTAAATATATTTAAGCGTAAAGGTCACATGTCAGTGATTGACATATGCTAGCATCCATTTCGGCTAAGACGATATTCTGAGGTGGGAATATAATGTTTGAATAAAAGTATCAAATCTATCACAGGCGCATCATATGTCGTTTCAAGATGAGACTAGTATTGTTGTACTCGGCTGAGTGAGAACTAATAAGCTGGGAAACTAATAAGTAACTTAATCACATGTGTGCCACATAATGTTTTAGGAAATCACAATTGTTTAATGTAAAAATATCCATGATGGCATCATATTAAATTGGCGGGAAACTGGGAATAGAATGTTACTCCCATTAGACTGTCCTCTTCAATTATATGCCCAATGAGTACAAAGGAGATGGTTTAGTGTGATGTCACTTTTGGAACACTGTCCAATTAGAATACAGAAATAATACACACTTCTAAAGGGTTTGGTCTTTAACCTACGAAAAATCCAATCCCCTCGATGTCAGGGTCTGTCTGACTGGAAGATGAGGACAGAAAGAATGGTCCACAACAGAGAGTAGGATAAACTTGCCTTCCCATGTATTAATTTTAGATTGCTGGCAGACCACTGTGAAAGAGGCTCACCAGGATTTCAGCCCCAGGCCTTCCTCAGTGGAAATGGGAGCATAAAGGTCCAATACAGGAGAGAAAGCCGGCTATGGAGGGAAGCTGACCCATTTTGCGGACTGATGACCACCTATAACAAGAGATGGGTAATTGAACCAGTCCTTAGGAAGGTACACATCGGTCTGAGGAAAAACCAGCAAAAGAAATTCCTTTGTACGGATAATTGTAATTCATAGGTGAAAATACTGAGTGTGTATAAATCAACTGTACATCCAGGGAAATTAGTAAATATTTCAGATGTGTAGGTTCTTCAGGAGACTTGGTATTTTACAAAATAAACCCAAATGGTGTATACATGGTTAGATCCGTGACTCCCTCTCTGTGCATTGGCCAAGTCCATAATGGGATGCAAATACCTCACTTTGTAAATGCCCAGACTCTGATCCACTCAAGGGAAGGGGCTTTTAACTGCCACTAGTTTTTCCCAATTTAAAATGCACATTGAAAAATGACAAATGTGCACTGCCTACACGTTAATGCAATAGAAAAATCGTAAAGGGATCCTAGCAAATATATAGGTTCAATAGACAATTTTACTTTCCCAAGCAACTTGCATGCAGTAATGTCAAATAGCCTGTTTTTAAATGGAGTTTTCTAAAATACTGTTTAAAAGAATGACATATCCATTGATTAAAAGGAAGTGCTTATTTCATAACCCACGGTGAAAGTGCATTCGGTGTAAATCAAATGTACAAATGGTGAGGTGTGAACTGTGTTTTTACGAAGGTCTCCAAGTTAAAGGCATCATGCAACAATTGAATTGACCAGTGTATTGATCATTCAGATCATGTATATCAACATTGATATCGGGATGTCATAGAGAATGGTAAAGATGAAAAATTTGTTTATTGGAAATTGATGATTTCTATTTTTTAAATAAATAGACCTGCGTGTATCTTGTCCCGAAAGTAGAGGGAGGTTGTAGGGAATTGGCATGGTTAAACAGGTGTGTCCCAGGTTCATTAAAAATTAACAAGAATTGTCCACGCCTGATTTGAGATGGAAAATTCCCAAATTAGATGTTGCCAATTTAATCAGTCTACACATTTGGGGGCTCATCTGGGATTGATTTCTGGTATTGCTAGTGTCATTGCAACCAGAACCTTTTTAACTCGAGTTGTGCGGAGGTCACAAATGTTTGTGTAAGCTTTGTGTTGCATTTGAATAACATGGTGATAAGCAGAATTGCATGCAGTACCCTCTGGGACCACCACATATAATTAGGACTACAGGTGTAAGCAGCGGTGTTGCTAGGTCTGGAAAAGATCAGGGGCTGAGCTAATGTCGGCACTGGCGGGACTCGGGGCTAGCTAGCATTTTGGTTGTAGTACCTGAGCTTCTATTCGAGGCTACAGCCAAAAGACCTGGGGCAATAGCCCTCTCAGCCCCCTCCCCCCCCAGCAACGCCTCTTACTCCAACATTTGGAATAAGTCTGTACTATGCAGTTTTGTGGTAGCAAGCTGAGCAAACTAGGCATATCTAAAGAGGGAATGTGAGCAGTACAAGGATGTTACACAGAGGTTTTACAATCACAATGGTTCAAGTAGACACACAAGGTTTCTTGGTAAAACACTTATTAATTTATTACACAGTCATTTAGAAAACATTCACTAGAACGAGGAAGCTTAATAGCTTAATATTATATACAAACACACTTCAATATCAAGCCAATGAGTTTCTGAACAAATTGGGCTCTCCTGAAATAGGAGCAAAATGGCATTTCAGTTACTTTCAATGGGAGTAAAAAGCCACAAGTTAGAAGAATGGATCACAAATACTTTCTTAGGCAGTGCAAATAGTTTTAGTTCACTAGAGGACTCGATTCAGTTCAATAGGATTAGGCTAGTGTCTTGCATAGGGTAGAGCAGTTCTTGAAGTAAACAGTAAAGTCTTTGCCAAAGTTCTCAGAAGTAGTTTGTACGAAAAGAATAATATGTTGGGTCACAAGCTGATTAGGCCTGCAAGTTGGGAAAGTTCCACTAACTTTCACTGCGAGAAAGGCGTTCTCTCAATCGGGTTGGCACAGTACCTTAGTACGAAGCAAAAGATGCAGCTGAAGATGTTGGTACCTGGCAGTTCCTGCAGATCTCAGTGTTCCTGAGCCTCAGTCGTGGGGACAAGAGGGAGGACATCGTGGGACTCCTGCACTGCACGGGATTGTCGGAAAACACTGACAAAATTGAGTCACTGCAGTTAGAGTAGCTGTCATTCAAGCACACAAGCTGGAGTCCTTCCCCCTGGTTAATCCTAACCTGCTTCAAGAGTGGTATCCAGGTGGCTTACAAGTTGATTGGTCCCACCAACTCAAAGGAATAAGTCGTCCTTGAAGGGGCTTATCTGTCCAGATGAACCTGTCAATTCGGACCTGCAGCAGGGCTTCACCGGGAAAACCAACGGTCCAGGAGTTGCAGCAACCGTCCTCTTCCAGGTCGTCTTCGGTTCTTTCGTTCCAGTGGTCGACTCTGCCTTCCAGTCCAAGAGACTCACCTTTTAAACAGTTTTCTCTCATTCATTCCAGCCTAGCTGCTACTCACCCAACAGGGTGGCTGTCCTTGCCGGACAGTCAGCCAGCCAATCACCCCAAAGTGCGTTTAGGTCTCCTAGGAGACTAAGCACAGGGAGTTTTGGGCACCTCCCTCACTCTGCCCTCCCCAGACACTCAGACGCCAGAGGCGGTCTTCAGTCCTGAAGCCCGCCAAAGGTATAGAAACAAAGGGACCAAACCTGGTTTGGCGCACAGAGGCAAACACTAGAAGGACCTTTCCAAAAAGAAATGGCAAAAAAAGAAGACCGGGACCTGTTTAAACAAAGGGGCTTAAGGCACCATCTTGAAAAACACGATTTTAGCTACCGTTGTTCGCGGTCGTGAAAAATAATGGTAGTTCATTGTAAAACCACTGCCACCAGCCGTTTCGATAGAAAAGGGTAGCATTTGACTTGTACATGAGTTTCTAGACACAGGGGATACTAGGTAGCCCCTCCAGCACTCTATAGGAAGATGGTGTGTGCTGGGTGTAGGAATTTAAAAAGACTAGTAAAGTCAATTTAACCTTACAGTCTCTGGGAAACTGTAGTTTATCCCAGAGACGGTATTTAAACCTTTGGGAAGTCTTTTGTCACTGCACTGAGGGTCTCTACACAAACTCTACCTCTCCTGTCCCTTCCCAGGCCCTCTGCACGGCACTGGCTTCTCACTTCATTTCTAAAACTCAGGAGGACATCCTGTCCTCACTCTCCTCCTCTCTCCCCCCTCCATCTATTCCCTGGTCTTCCTCTGGCCCTTCTGCAGCCATCCCTCCTTCTTGGCCTTTCCCCTTTTCTCTCCAGACGAGGTTTCTAGACAAGTCCGATCTATGAAAGTCTCGTCGAAACAGGTTCACCCCTGTTCCTCCAAAACTATCAAGGATCACATCGACTCCCTGGCTCCTGCCCTGGCAGATTTTTGCAATCACTCCTTCGCCACTGCAGTCTTCCCTTCCCCCCTGAAGCACTCCCTTGTGCACCCTCTTCTTAAGAAACCCTCTGCTGATCCCTCCTGCCCAGCTAACGATCACCCAATTTCCATCACTCCCTTCCTGCTCAATCTCCACAGTGAATCTGTTGGTTGTCTTCATGACCGTCAGTCTGACTTCAGAGCTGCCAGAAGTACGGAAACTGCTCTCCAGAACACCTGTGAAGACCTTCTCACCAACCTCAACTCTAACACCCCTTGCGTTCTTATCTTGCTTGAACTCTCTTCTGCCTTTGAGACTGTCAACCATGCCATCCTGCTGAACCGTCTCCGTGATAACCTGGGTATCACTGGTCAGGCTCTGGCGTGGCTGACTTCTTTCCTCTCTGACCGACCCTCCCAGGTCCAACTAGGGTCCTTCCTCTCTGACATCTTTTTCTCTACCTGTGGTGTCCCCCAGGGGTCTAACCTCTCTTCCTGGCTGTTCAACCAATACCTGGCACTCCTTGCCCTTCGCATCGCCTCTCTCTGTCCCAACTTTCAGTGCTATGCGGATAATACCCAGCTCATTTTCAGGCTACCCTTAGCCTCCTCCTCTCCTTCCCTCATCTCTGATTGTCTGTCTGCCATCCAGGAATGGTGTGCCGCCAACGACCTCTGCCTTAATGCCAGTAAGACTGAGATTCTACTCATCGGCACACCCACTCCCTCCTTCCCTGTAGCTCTCTGGCCGGCCTCTCTTGGCCCTACTCCCACCTGCAAGGCTATAAACCTTGGGGTCATCTTCGACTCTGCACTCTCCTTCTCCCCTCACATCTCTGACGTCTCTAAGAAGTCACACTACCAGCTGCACCTCCTTAGAGGTATTCTTCCTTTCCTCTCCTTCCCCCAGAAGCTCAACGTCTCCAGAGCCCTGGTCTTCTCCAAGCTGGACTACTGTAACAGCCTCTATCTAAATCTGCCTGCCTCCATCCTCTGCCCTCTGCAATTTATCCAGAACAGGACTGCGAGACTTGTCCTTGGCCTCAAGCCCAGAGATTGTATCTCTCCAGGACTGAAATCTCTGCACTGGCTCCCAGTGGCTGTGAGGATTAAGTTCAAAACCCTCTGCAATGTACACAAGGCCTTCTGGGGTCTGGGGCCGCACTACCTTCAACTCTCTATTCCTAAATATCTTCCCTCTCAAACTCTTCGCTCATCTGCCTCCAACTCCCTTAGGGTCAGTCGCTTCTCAAAGGAACAAGTTGGTGGCAGATCACTCTCTTCAGCAGGGGCCTCTCTCTGGAACAGCCTTCCTGCCTCTCTGAAACTCGAGGAGAACCATCTCCGGTTCCAGAAACACCTCAAAACCTTCCTCTTTGCTTCTGCTTTCTCTCCCCTCCTCCCTTGCTGAATTCCTGACTGAAATTGCACTGGTTTACCTGGCCACCCTTCTGATCTCTGGCCCAGGCCCTGTCCGTTACCCACCTGCACTGCCTCTCTGGCAACCCCTGCACTTGGGGATGGTTTTTCTGTATCCCTTCAGTCCCCCAACCAGCACTTATGTCTGCACTTCCTTGCACTGGCCACTAGCTGGCTGTTTTATGTGTCTTATTATTCCACTTCCCATGTACTGCACTTTCCCTCTCCCCCCCCCCCCCTTCCCATGCACTTTTCCTTTCTCCCCCTTCCCTTTCACTTGCGCGATCTGAATGACACCTGGCCTAGTAGGATTGCTGTCTGTCCTCCCTTTGTCCCTCCCCCTTGCCTCGTCGCGCCTTGAAACACTTGTGTATAGGCACGTTATAAATGCCATATAACATATCATATCAAAAGATGCCTATGGAGTTATCTTAAAACTCCATAATCAAACAACACAAGAGTAAAACATACATCAAAATCCAGAAAATCGAGCAAAGTTGCCTGGGGTCTCTAAGGTGAAGAGAATTAGCACATTTTTGAGGATCTTCCCTAACACATGGTGTTGATACCACAGCCTTACAAGGAGATAAAGGTGTGCACACAGGTATAGAGTTGTTTAGAATAAGTTAACAGCTTCGAATTTGGAGGTGGGAGTGACTGAGTGACAGCGGTAAAATAGGAATAACACATTATTTTTCTGTTTTGTGAAAATTTCCTGAGGTAGCTTGCTACATTTTAAACAAAGAAATGCCTTACATAAAAATGCCTGTGATTAAAGCATGCCTGTGATTAAAGCATGTGATCCATGCTCTTTCAAATGTATATTTCATGGTGGGTTGGGCAGCTACAGAGATTGAAATATGGAAGAAAGAAATGATGGAAAGAGTAGCATCTGTGGCTTCAGATATTTCAGATGAAAGAGGCCATCTAAATCAGTCCCTACATAGGCTATATATGTCTACAACAGCAAAAGAAAAACATAAGCTGATCGGCCTCCGTGCAGACAGGGATGCTCATATTAAACAGTGCCAAGAAATGTCCCAGAAAAATTCTGAGGATCTGCTGAGTGCCACGTGTTAGGAAAGATTTCTCTTTTTGCAACTTTCACTCCATGTTCCTATTGACCCCCATTATGATTGCTCTTTTTTTTAACCTGTTCTGACTTTTTGAAGGGAAGTAAAGCCTTCAACTTAACTTCCTTAGCACTCAATGTCATGGGGAAACTGATCAGTCCGTCAGACTATCACTACTTGGAAACAATGTCTGCCCTTTTAATTCTTGTACATTTTAACACTGCACACAGCACCTTACAGTGCAATGGGGGAAACTGTTGTATTACCCTAGCTTTTTACACATGGGATGATGATAGTTTGATAGTTTATTTATATAGCGCCTATACACAATGTGTTACAAAGCGCTTGGGAAAAAAAGCGAACAAGGGAAAATACAATGATATTCTTACAGGCCATGAACAGTAAGGATGTGAAATTAACTATTGTACTCGGCCTGACGACATTTCAGATAGTGCAAGAGCTAAGACATAGATAAGGAAGGGAGGGGGAGAGTAGGAAGGAAATGGAAACAGACGGGCGACTATCGTACTAGGCCTGACGACATTTCTGGTAGAGCCAGAGAAAAACAAAAGGTGAGGGAGAGGGGTGCAGAAAGGGAGGGGAGGAACAAAACAAGCGACTATCGTACTAGGCCTGACGACATTTCAGATAGTGCTGGAGGGGGGGGGGGAGAGAGACGAGCGAGGTTGCTATCATACTCGGTCCAGGGACAATTCTGATAGAGTAAGTGTATAGTAAAAAGTAAGGGGAGGAGGGGAAGAGATGGGAAAAGGGAGAGGATGAGTGAACAGAGTAAGAAGAGTGAACAGAGTAAGCAGTCAAAAGAGCGGAGAAGCAACAGAGGAGAGCGAATACAATTGCAGAAGTCAGTAGTAACACATAATGTTGCAAGCCAGGATACAAGATGAAGATGGGGGAACAGCGTGATTCAGGGCCACCATGAGAACAAGATGCAAAGGAAGTCCATCATGAGAGTTG
Source organism: Ambystoma mexicanum (assembly GCF_040938575.1). Lineage (NCBI taxonomy): Eukaryota > Metazoa > Chordata > Amphibia > Caudata > Ambystomatidae > Ambystoma > Ambystoma mexicanum. The sequence continues at coordinate 210,635,139 of NC_090934.1, forward strand.
AGAAAGGGTGACGCACCGTGAATCAATGAAGTCCATAAAAGTAAAATCCAGCATTGGCCACAAGACGGTGATGGTGAAACCAAAATGTCTCAGGACAGACTTGTGCAGAAGTAGACTGGAGGGGGCCGAAGGAGAGCAGAGTAGAAGAATCAAGCAAAACAGGCACCACCTGTGTGTGGGAAAGGGGGGCACAAGGGAACATCACAGGGGACCAGAAGGGGTGGGGATATTTGGTTACTTTTCTATGTGCCTACAGACAAGCTGTTGGCAGCAGATACATTTTTACAGTGTTTGCATTATTTTTTGTGTGTACATTCGTGCTTACCGCCTATGGCTACTATGCATGGATAGTGCCCTAAAATGGCTGTGCTATGAGATTTTCGCTTGCTCCTTTGGCCATATTGTTGTATGGTGTATGGCTGCCTTCTTGCCTTGCTAGGTCAGGAAAACCCTTATAAGGTCATGCACTTGCCTGGGAGAGCTGCTACTTTCACGTGCTAGTAGTGTGTGTGTGGGTGTGGCCCAGGAAGTGGGTGGGACTGTCTGGTCCCACTCCACATCCTTGGTGCCTGAATGCTAGGTGTGGGGGCAAATGTGACGCCAGTAGTTGTCCCTGATTGGATGACTACTGCCTGTTTGATTGGTGCAGATCGTTAACATTGGTGGGCTTGGACTTTCTTCCAGCTTGGATTTTGTATAAGAGGACCTCTGCAGCCATTTTTTTTAGATTATCATTGGAGCCAGAATCCCTCAAAGAAGCGCAGCCTGCTGAAGATCCGAAGATGACAACTGGAGTGGCTCAGCTTCCCTTTCGGTGTCCGGCCCGGTGAAGCCCTGTGTGACTGCCTGATATCCGTAGACCCTGAGAGGTACTTCAGCCATTGGACTGGTGGGACCAACTAGTCTTGATGCCTTCTCAAGGATTCTGCCCTTTTGAAGTGTCCCTAGACTGCCAGGTGGGCAGAACAGCTCTCTCGTGGGCTACCTCACCAGAAGCGCTGTCCTTCTGTGTTGTAGCCCGGAACTTCAGTGGTTGCCAGCTCATACCATAAGTCGCATTCTCCCAAATGTCAGTGTCCCCGTATCAAGAGACCCTGTTCTGGAGCAGCTTCTATGACTGTGACTGGAAGGACACCTTTTCATGATCTGGGTTCAGAGACCGTCGCTGGAATTTGCCTTTCTTCAACCCATGAGGTGCCTGCAACTTCTGGGCTTCACTCACCAGAACCACCGGTGGAATATTGAGTTCCCAGGGACCACTAGACAATCCACAATGACATCTGGGAGAATCGGAGTTAGGGGGTAAGTAAATGTAGAGTATCTGTTCCCCTCTGTCCTCTAAAGAATAACATTGGGAACACGTCGCTTAGTCTCCTGCATTCCATTCCACTCACCTTTTGGACGGCGAAACTGGGTAGAGTAACCTGAAAAATAACACATTTACTTACCTTAGTCAAATTGGTTAAGAACCTCTTTGAGCTATCACCAACCCACGTAAATTACTACTTCCCTGCAGAGACTCCCTTCTGGGGAGGAGCATTTTGGCTCCTGTGACTTTTAAGCACAAGACCCCTTTCTTATTAGATTTTGGACTGCATAAATTGGGGAATTAACTTGTGACCTGGTTCTATCATTGATTGCATTTTCTCTACTTATCTGCTATGCTAAATAAGTCCTCCTTTTAATGCTTTTTGTTCTGTGGTGATTGCATATATTTGTATCATAGAGTATTGTGCAATAATACTTCTGTAGGCGTGGACCTTTAGCTCTGCCTCTCTGCCCAAATTAGGCCCACATCTAAAATTATTAAGTGCGAATATTAAGTGCGCCTTTTGGCCATGTTGCAAGTTTATTGTACAACAGCCGCGAGGCGGGCTTAGATGACATCTAAGAGTCAAACGAACCCTGGTCTTCCTGAACCACACAAAGGACACATGTTATATACAGTTTACAACAGTTAATACACTCCCCCAGATAGTGTTACAAAGTCATCACCCCAAACATGATTGGTTGCCCTGTAAAGAGAAATCTAAAACCCATGCAGTTCATTGGACACAGAGATCATAACACAATCCCTTAAAATGTATAATTACAAGGCTTACATTTTCAGCACACTCCTTCCCAAAAGCCTCTGCATGTTTGGCGGCAGCCTTGCCTCGTAGTTACAAAGTCACAGAATTCCTATTAATGACGCACACAGACCTACCTAAAAAATAAATTAGCATATGAAAACGAGTGAAAGACAGGTAGATTCCATTTTGACCTATTCATGTTTGCTGGTCGCATTGTCCAGACCTGTCCACTGTCTGAATTTTATGATTTCTACGTGGCTGACCTTTTCCTATTCACATGAGTTCCGCCCACTCTCTGACTACACAATCGCTCTCCTAAAATGTATTGCTACTGGTCTCCGCAAATGCCCCACAAGATGCCCATCGTTTACAACAGTGAGCTCTCTAGTTCACCAGTGATCGCACCTTCCCTTGCCCTCCAGCGCTTGAGCCATCTGTAAACTGACCGCAACCACCCCGTTGACCAGTTTAGGAAACCTGTTCCCGGACTGCTGACGGGCCTTTCCAAACCTTTGCCATGATGGTGAAAACACCCTTCTTATTGATGCACAATGCAGAGTCCCATGATACACAGACCAGTCCCACCTCATATATTTCATGTCTTTTACTACATTGAAAACCCTACCATAGATGTGTACCATTATGTTTGCATTTTATACCTATTATGATCTCCTCTAATGACCGCCATTCATACAGTTAAACTCCACATGCACATATTGATGCCTGCTTTACCCGAGTGTGGAGGGGCCCTCCGTGTGACAATGTTTCATCGTAACCTAAATGGAACACTTATCCCATTTACCATAAATATTGCAATATTTGTAGCAATTCACGAAAGTGACTGAAATGACGATGATGACGTGTCACACTCCGAGAATAGGTCTTGACGGCTCTCCATTGCTACCTTGATTGGGTGTTGGCTAACTTCAGAGTCCCTGTTCACTACAATTAAGATGGCCTCCTAAAATCTGCCCACCAGGCTGGATTCTAGAAATCCATCTGAACACCAAGCAATTGTATTACGACAAACTAGAAGACCTTTTGGGGTCGCTAGAAACACAGAAAGAGTCCGGTTTCATTATTGCAACAGCCAAATGTCATTGATCAAATGCAAGCTGAAATCAAGACCTATCGTGATGAGTTTCAGTACCAAAATACACTGTTTCTGAGTCTTCAGGACACTTATAATTAGTGTATGGAGGCCCAAAATATAATTCTGGTAACTATAATGAGCAGTCTGCATGTAATAACGACCTTTTTGCCACATTCTGGAAGTCAAACAAGAAATAAACTAATCCTCAAAGAAATTGAGTCCCAATTTTATCAAATTGTAGAGGAGTCAAGTACCCCCACCAAAACTCTGCCCCATGTTGCCTATATGTTGGGAACTGGAAATTGCGACACGTGCAGTACCAGTGAGGATGCCTGTACCGCTTAGAATTCTGGAAACAAGGTATCCATTGAATAAACCCTATATGCATTCACAAAGAAATAGCCTATTGGACAATGTTGCAGAGGAAGTGTGAAAATGTGTGAAAAATAAGACTGGTGATGTCATACGAGCAGAGCTGACACACCCAGAAAAGATGCACGATGTGAAAGAACATAGACATTATATAAGACATTCAGCGCCTAGATGCCTCTGGGTTATGTGCGCTTTATAAATGTACAAATAAATACATAAGATCTGAAGAGGAGGTGGTAAAGATGAGCAACTTTTGGGGCTCAAGATGAAGTTGTTCATGCTACAGAAATGCTGAAGAAAATGCTAAATCAGTTCACACTTGTACAGACACAGTAATGCAAGTATACAAAGTGATCTTAAGACTGGCTATGTAGTGAATAGTTGCGGCAATGCGACAATGTATAATCCATAGGAATGTATAGAACCTGGATATTCCATGATGCACTTTAAGCAAGGCTTAAAATCCCGTGATTGGAAAGGGTTTTTCAGTGTGGCGCAGTTGGAAAATAACTAAAGGCGATGGAGAAATACAAGAAAGGCTTGGCTGGCCCAGCACCAAGAAGTCGAGGCCACCGTGAGCCTGGTTGTCCATCCAGTAGTTACGTGAATGTGAGAAAGAAACAAACTTCTGTTTGAGTTGAAATAGAAAAACACTGAAGGCGTCAAGAGTTCATCATTTTAATAATATTAAATGCTGCAAAGAGCTTGAAAATGTGGTCTCCAGTCACATGGTCCGATCAAAATAGACATTGGGTCGAGCTACACCGAAACCAAGAACATACTCCTTTTTCTTATCGAGCACAGAGAGCTTCTGCAAGGCCAAGTTCAAAGCCTTAATTGACTGGCAGACTGCAAGAGTCATGATAGATGTTGGGGTAATTGGATGGAAAGGCATGATCACGCCGACCCTCCCTGCACCTGGTATGGTAGCCTGCATGCTGCTAGCATGTGGAATATTCCAGAAGTGTACAAGTGTGCCAAACCAATTGTAGATGGCCACATATCAAAGAGCCCTATAGTTTGTGTAACCAATGAAGTGTTTAGTATTATTGTGACACGGAAGATGACTTGCACTTGGGATGGGCTTAGTTGCCCACCTGACAGTAGAAACCCAATCACAACCCCTGTCAGTATGGAACGTATACTTGGATGTTCCTTGTAAGCCTATCACATCCTCAAGTAGGTTTTTGTGTTTTGCCACACAGTGTGACGTAATTTATAACAAGCTTTTACTATAAAAGTTGTGTTTTTTTATAATATGCGCTGAGAGAAATCGAGCAAATGTCCGTTGTAACTCCCTGTTTTAGACAATGGCAAATAAAACGGACCAAGTTTTGCTAACTTCGATTATTGATGTTTGAGTAAGTTCTGCATACCCATCTATCTCTAAGCATTGCTACCTCGTCTTACAGGGCCCTAGGTATATGGGTTAAAATGTAATCATAGTTTGGGTGTTATAAGATTAGCTCATACATGAACGTGATGCTCTAATTCATGAGAAACAACAACTGATTTCAAATGTAAATCGGGCATATGCAAATGAGAGTTTGAACCTTTTCCCGTCCCAGGAACAAGCCAAAGAGAGAGATGAAAATGTGCACCTACAAGTCTAATTGACTTGTAGGTGCACAGGTGTACATGAACGTGATGCTCTAATTCATGAGAAACAACAACTGATTTCAAATGTAAATCGGGCATATGCAAATGAGAGTTTGAACCTTTTCCCGTCCCAGGAACAAGCCAAAGAGAGAGATGAAAATGTGCACCTACAAGTCTAATTGGAACAAATGGGGACAGACCTGGAATAGGCGGTCAAACCAAAAAAATCCAAATTCAAACCTGGTAGGAGAAATAATGTTTACAACAGGAACTGCAAGCTAAGAAGCACTTGTTAACTTCCCATAGTGAAAAGTGGAATGTAATGAAGCCAGTGTGGGTGATTGGAGCTAACAATCACTATAAGCAGAAAATGATTACTGGGATGGAAAGAAATTATGCTAGGAAGTAAGGGACTATAAAATGGCCTTACAACCACACAGCAGGTAACTGCAAGAGAAAGGTGGTTTGGACAGGGGGAATTATTCCCTTCTTCCGAAGGCCTCATTCCACCCACCTAAAACTTCCCATATGCTTGCTGAGATTTTTAATATGTCTTGCACTTTTAGAGAACAAGGAGCTGCGAGATGTCCAACATCCCCTCTGCCAAATATTTCTGTTCAGGAAGGACCGCATTCCTCATCAGACAGATGACTCTTCCCCCTTCCCAGCAGGAATGGTGCCCCATTCAGCATGTCAGAAGGGGACAGGTATGGAAATGTAAATACATCTGGACCTGAGAAACATATCAAGAATGACTGAGAGACCTAGAACTGTAGAAAAGTATTTTGCAGAGGAGTCCTCTTCGGCCTCGTAAGGGCATTTAAAAGGTTTCTTCCCACCAGAGAGACTTGAAGGATTCTTAAGACCATCTAAGAAAAGAGACAGTTTGTCAACCATCAGGGGACGTAACCCACTATAATCAGACCTCTAAAAAGGGATGCAGGGAAAATAACCCTGAGAAGTTCTAGAGAAAAGAAAAAAAAGGAGGAGTCTGGATCCCATGCATCTAGAAGGCATTAACGAAATCAGTATAGTAGGCAGGGCCCAGATGACAACAGAGTAGCTCTGACTCTGAGGGAAAATTCATTCAGGTTCTTAGACACAAGGAGGATAGATACAAAAACGTTTAATCAAAGCCCACATAACACAAATAAAATCCATCAAATGTTTTATGACCACTTATTATAAAAATGCAAAATATTCTGTGTGGGAACATCTAGGATTGTGTGAGCAAATAATGTCCTCATTTGAAATAAGGAATGATTTCAAGAACATGGAATATGCAAAAAAGACGTTTTCACCTGAGTTTTCCAGTTTCTTTGCCGGCTCATTATAAAACACTGTTGTACACACAGAAACCCCCAAGAAGCCTGTAAAGCTGTATACAATTTGCTGTGTAGAGAGGACCAATCTTCAAAAGACTTTACCCAAGAGTTGAAGCATGCATTCGCACAGACCTCTCGGCGAGTAAACGCTTTTCACACACTTCCAAATTACATGGTTACCCAATTAGCGGAGAATTTCAATGATTTGCAAAGTCTCAAATGGTTGATTTCTCAAGCTACCAGGATTCATGTGGTCCAAAGGCCTATGGGAAGTAAAAATGCTCTTCTAACTACCAAATAGAATGACCGACAGAGGAAGTCTTCTGTCCGGTCTCAATTGAGCGATGCTCACCCTGTGTTCCGAAATACAGAGCCCTCTGACTCCAGTGCAGATATAAGTCTGCAGTATCTTGGTTCTATGCCCATCGTGGGCTATAGACTCCCCCACAAAGAGGGGGGAATCAAAATCAAGGAAAAGTTCCCCCAGGAAATCCAAATCAGAATTTCTCATGGGAAAGAAATCAAACACCCCCCTCTAAATCAAACTTTCCTAAATACCTATACTCCTACCCCAAATTTCCAAACCAAATTTCCTCCTTATAGAGTCTAGGTCAACAGAGCCCATAATTAAGGGGAGTGGGGACTCCGAAATGACGGTTACAGCAGTCTTTTTTTTTATCAATACCAAAGTTACCTTGCAAGGAAGGATAGTTAACCTTCCAGGAAACAACACATCTATGACCAAAGACCTCTAACAGTTCTGAAGGAGGAGAAAAGATCTCTCAACGACAGCAACGGGTTGACTGAGAATATTGACAGATATTGAAGGCCCAACAGTACCCTCAGACTGCCAGCGTTCCCCAAAATGCCCCAATGCCTGGTTCTTGTGCCCCAGCAGGACAATGACAAGAGGTAAACAATCCAGAGAACGGTTTCCTAGTGGAAGAGGTATGGAGGGAGCTTTCTTTCTGACCCAATAAATGTCCCCTAAAATAAAGGCAGTAATGCTAGAAACTAGTCACAACTCTTTCCACTGGAAACTAGAACCAAAAGAACAGATTAAAATAGTGTATTTCGAACGAGAGAAAAATAATAGTTTCCATAGAGAAAGAGAAGAGAACCCACAAAACCCAAAGAAGAAAGTCTTCTCTTCCAAAGATTGTATGATACCACCTAAAGAAAAGGGGGTAAAAAAAAGACCCATTATCCAATAGTATAGAAAAAGAGAAGTGTGAGGAAACCACTAGACATGAAAGCCAATCTAATAAAAGAGAAATTATAAACCAAAAAAGTTCAGAAACCGTAGCAGTACCCTCCCTCCTAAAGGATTCTGTAGATTGTGCTCTGAAAAGAGATCATCGTGAAGATTCTTGGGAAAGGGGCGACACACCAACTCCAGACAGGTTCCTAAGCTAACTCACATTAACTTTATCTTAAAGAAGTAAGTGCATACATGGTGACTACCCACTATCAAGTTCAAGAAATAAATGGCATGAAGAAAATTCATCAAGAAACAAAGATTAGGTGAAAACCCAATCATACAGCCGCTCTCTGGAATCCCATACTGGGTTTTATATTGGTTGTATTTTCACTATGTATAGTTCCTTCGATCCAATTCTTGAAAAAATACAAAAGTCAAATATATAGTGATTTTTTCAATGTTGAAAATTATTTTATAGAAAGAAGTGACTAGTAGCCACCAAAATTGTTCTTCGTGAGGAAGAAATTGCCATAAATCACTCTATCTGAAGACTTATTTTTGTGCCAATGCATTTCGGAATATAACAAATTCCTTCATCAGGGCAAGTCTAAAACAATAAACACATAACATTCACATGCAATTGTGCCAACCATCCCAAGATTAATATCCAATATAGAATAATTCCCACATTAGAAACAACGTAAGTATATAAATATCAGTATGAACAATCATCATCCAAATAGTTGAAAAAATATGAAGGTAAACACATACCCGACAATGTAATGAGCCGGATCAGAAGGCAGGTCAAAAGATATAAAATAAGAAACAAATCAGTACAAAGGCAAGTAAAGTTATCCTATAACAAAATGGAGGGAATCGGGTCCATTACCTGATGTAGGTGAGTAATGGCGAAATCTATGTTTCAGAGGTCAGGCTGCTCCACCGTGTACGGCGAGTAGGTGCTGTGAATGGTAAAGTGAATATATATAAAGGACCTATTCAAAGTGTAGCTAAACGCTAAATAGAAATAAACAGGCGTGAATTGTAACTCACCATATGTAAAGAACGAAGCGGAGAAGTTCTCTCAGCGTCTGCTCAAAGCAGACTGTCTTTGTTGCATCGGCGCGTTGCCGAGCAACCTGGTTTAATAAGACACGTGATTGAAGGCAGAATGTCCTCCTTGCATCGGTGCGCAGCCAAGCAACTCAGTTGTGTAAGACACGTGATCACGGCTCTATGAACACGAGCCGTGACCCGTGTCCGAGAACTGATCAATAAACTCAATATGATCAAAATATCTAATTACTGGACCTCCTGGGGCAGTAATGATAAAAGTCATCGCCTAAGAATCAAAAAAGAAATAAGTAATCTGTCATCCATGGACATAGAAAAAATACTAAGATTGAATGAACCCATTTGGATAAAAGTAATGGCTGTTATATGAGCAACTCAGATGAGGCTATACTAATTATGAACGTACCTAAGTAGGATGGATGGAGCCTAGGGAGCAACCCTAGGGCTGTACCTTATATTAATAGTATGTGCCTTAATGCCGCTAGTGGTGTCGTCTAGACAGACGGCACCTCGGGTCCTGGGGGAACTCCAGGATGCGCAGCATGCAGGACATCTTTTAAACATGGGAAACATCTCTTGTTCATATACATTCAAGTGACCCTCAACATTCAGGTCATATACGTACTGGTGTCAATCTAAACCAAATGATGCTAAATGCAATGTAAGAAAACAATTAGAAAAAACAATTAGAGAAAACAGTGAAAGTTGATCTCCTCATTTAACCCATTGGGTGCCAGACTGCCAAGTTTGTCAATCCAATATGTCTCTCTGCGACTCAAACGTTGGCATAAATCCTCATGAGGGCTGTTCTTGGTTAAAGCTTCCAAAATTACAAATTTTATTTGGGACACGTTATGTCCATTGGCCATCCAATGTCGTGCCACAGCTGAATTAATGTTTGCATTACGAATACAAGATCGGTGTTCACCCCACCTCAATTTAGCTGTTCGGGTTGACTGTCCCACATAAAATTTCCCACACGGGCATTTAATGCCGTAGATGATATTACTACTGTCACATGTAGCAAAAGTCTTAAGCATAATCTTCTGCCCCGTCCTTGGATGGTTAATGGAGTTTCCTTTAATAACAAAATTACAGTTGACACACTGTAAACAAGGATATGTCCCAGTTCGCTGTGTCATAGGTTCCCTGACTGTAGGTTTCGTCTGCACCAATTCATCCCTTAGGTTCCTACTGCGTTGGTATGCAAAGATTGGTCTTTCACTAAAAATATCTTGAACTCGAATATCATTCTTGAAAATCTCCCAATGCTTCATAATAGTTTTCTTGATTTTGTTACTTTGCGTAGAGAACTTGGATACAAATACTGGTGACTTCAATTCTCTCTTACTTTTGGGATTCTGTTCTGATAATAGAGTCTCTCGTGATATGGCATCAACTCTATCAGATGCCAGATCGAGTTCACCCTGCTTATATCCCCGGGCCAGAAATTTTTCTTTCATTTCCATCTGTTGCATTCTGTAGTCTTCAGGATCACTCACTATTTTCTTGACCCTAAGTAATTGGCTGTACGGTAGATTCTTCAGTAGGCTCGGCTGATGGAAGCTGAGTCGGTACAGGAGATTATTCCGATCAGTCTCTTTCCGAAACAGTGAAGTGCTGTAGATAGTGAGTTGTTTTCTGACTTGTACATCAAGGAATGTTATGATTTCATCTGAGATCTCTCTAGTGAACTGTACCCTTTGGTCGATGCTGTTTAGATACACAAAAAATGTTTCAAAAGACTCTCTGGTTCCTTTCCAAATTCCAAAGATGTCGTCTATGTATCTCGTCCAGATGCGGATGTCCTTGTTCCATTCCTGTTTATTCAATACATTCGATACATTCGAAGGATTCGATACTCCTGTGGTGCCCACTCAAATTTGCTTCATGAAGAAAATTCATGCCAAGATGTCCAATAACTCTTACTTTCTTTGTGAACAAGAATCTAAATAAAGTGCATCCTATGCTCCTGTTCAGAAACAAAATCACTGTAACTTATCAGTTCTGGTAGATACCGTGTCATAGGTGACCTTGATTTGAAAGCAAACTTTTGACCAACTCAATCTAGGAAGGAGGGAGAGTCAAAAAATCCCTCTCTCAGCTTTACTAGGAGAACTCCAAAATGTTGATGGAAAGGATATTTCTGTTATTGGAATTGCACATATGGAGATTAAAATTCGGCCACACTGAGACATCTATTGATCTTTGTGTCCCCAGAGGGCACACCCACTTTACTGAGGAGTGCTTTCCTTAGGAGGCTGTCCCCTCTAATGCGTGAACAAAGTTTTCTGGACTAAAAAAAACATCCCAACAAGCTGAAGTTGAGTTCCAATTATGTCAGCGTTAAGGGCACTTGTCACTTCATTGAACTATTCCCCCACCAAATTGAATTCCATTTGCAGAACAACCAAGTTCCCACGATCACCATTATCTCAGTAGAAGAGAGTGGTGATGGGACCTCATCTCAACACCTAAAGATTAACTCCCTCCCCTCAACAAGTGGTCTTCCATGTTGCAAGGGGATACCTTGCAACATGGAAGTTCTACACTCATGAGGACCCCAAGGAAATTCCAAGTTGGATCGTTAGAGATGTCCACTTCGAAATGTTATCTGGGTAGTGAAATTCTCCATTGATTTGCAATTTAACTGCATTTTACGAATGATGAGGTTTGATCAAGACTGAAGAGTAACTCAATTGCCTTTGCCAATGTTGAGAAAGCATTTAGGTCAGCTCAATAGTTGCCTTATGCTCTTGAAGTCCAAACAAAGGAAGAGGTGCAGAAATGTATAGTACCAATCAACATTAGGAGAGGATAAGTTCTGATAAATCAGAAGGCATTTATAAATTTGATTCATACCCTCCAACAACAAGGATTGTCTATACAACCAATGCCACTAGTTGACTTCAATGATGACACCATTCAAGTATTGGTGGATAACAGGGATCCTTAAAGTGTTACTTTGAGCGCATACACCTCTATTGAGATGGCAGTCGACTCCCAATACTATTCTATTGATTTAGAAAATGTAATTATAGGTCCAGTACCCAAAGATTGCTACAACAAGAATGACCGTAACTGACCAGTAAACCTTAATACCCAACAAATTAGGGACATTTCTTGGTGTATTGTTCATGCCCTTTCGGGGTAGAAGATGTTATTTGGGACATTTGTAAGATGAGCTAGTATTTCGAGTTAATCAAATCTGTGGAGCCTCCTGTCCAGGTAAACACCACTGAAAGAGATTTCCACCCAAATAGAGGATACTTCTGAAATATCAAAACCAGAGGTATTTCCGAGTTTCCAGCAGATGATCGAAGAATAGATCTGAGGTAGTGTGATGAGTGCAGTTGTCTGCAGAGTACGCTGTGCAAGGATTTCTGTGAGGATTGTTTCTCGTCGCATGAGATGACCCATTTTGCTCCTTCTCCACTTGTGAGCTGAAAACACTGACTCCTGCGTGGAGTGTGGCGAGTGCAGTTGCTTGCAGTGTACTCTGTGCAAGGATTTCTGTGAGGACTCTGTTTCTCGGTGCATGAGATTACCCATTTGGCTGCTACACTACTTGTGAGCTGAGAATGCTGACTCCTGCGTGTTAAGATGGATTTCTAAACTCTGACCTGGTGCGCAGAAGTTTAGGAGGCTGCCCTAGTTTAGTGGAACTGGGGAACTTTCTGGACGAACCAGAACAATCTAGAGTAGCTTGGCAGGCGGTCAAGACTAAGTCTCAGGAGGGGTGAGAGTGATATGAAACCCACAGTGAGCACACACAGTTAAACTCCACAGATTACTCTTAGATATATGTATATAAAAATACATTTATTATAGGCCTTTATAACACAACTCGAATCAACCACAGTAATAATAAAACAGTTATCACACACGTTTTTCACTATGTAACATATATGCAACATGCGTTTAGCCTAATGCTGTTGAAAAGGGGAGAACATAACTACAACCTGCAACAGAAGAGTTCAACACAGTTGATCGCATTAGGCAGTTCTTCGAAGTCGATCCCCATTTTATGCAGTCCAGCCCTAAGAAGTGAGGAGCCTTATGCTCAAATGTACAGCAGTGCGTTAACAATGCATGGTTGTGTGTAAAGCAAAAAGCGGGTTCTCTTCAGGGAGCTGTAGCTGTTTAGGAAGGGGGTTGAGACGGTGAAGAATAAAGCGCTGCTTCTTGAGAAGGGTCTACCCTTGCAGATAGAGCGATTTTCAGAGTTCGGGGATAGCTGGGAAGCACAGGCTAGCCCAGCTAAGGTGAGTATCTTTTGAGGGATTCTCGTGCGTAAAAACAGATGGATGTGCCATGGGGCCACCGGGAAGTGATGTAATCACTCACCGACAACAGTCTGGGCCAAACTTTGGCAGTCTAGTCCAATTCGCTAGTAGGTTTCACCCCTGCAGTTACAGGACGCTGCAGCTCTCAGCGACTGCGGGACACGACGATTGTCCGTGACGGGACAGTAGCCTTTGCTCAGCTCTTGAAGAAAGGAGCAGGCTAGTTCCATTGCAGCACATCACAGGACACGGTGGGGCAGATCTACAGGCACTTACAGTGACAGTCACCACAGCGGGACGACACAGGGACTGCAAATGCTCGCGGCATGGTGCACTTTCATAAATCGCGACCCAGAGGAGCTAGGACAATGAGTTGTCGCGAGAGAGGTCCCAGGACTACAAGTAAGCGATTCCTAAAGTCTCGAGTCTCAACTCAGAACAGTAGCCCTCCTATACGATACACCGGGTTCGAGCTGGTCAGTTTGCTGGATGGGCCAGGAACACTTCTGAAGAGGTTCTTTGCAAGGGTATGCAGGAGGTGCCGAGAGTAGTTGTTCCCACTACTACAAAGTGTTGAAGCGCCCTTGCAGGCCTTATTGATACGATACAAAAGCAGAGGTCGGACGGGACATCAGCGGGGTCAGGGTGCCAAACCTTCCAGCATGTCTGCGGAGGTTCCATGGGTTTGCTCTTTCGTTCAGGATACTTGGCTTCTTCTGTAGTTCGGTGTGAACTTCAGGTGATCGACCTGGAACGGATGCAGAGCCGTTTCTCTTATCCAAGATTCGTTTTGCACCCAAATCTAGGATAACCAATGGAAGATCTGGTCTCTTGAATGCACTCCAGGCGTGGGCCAATCGTGGCCCACGGTGGTTGCAGTCATTCAGGCCTACCAGACATACTGGCATCAGTAGTGTAGGTTGGGAGCAGACAGTCCCAACCCTCTTCCTGGGCAGTAGCACACGTGACATGCACGAGCCTGCAAAAGATGCGGTTTCCGCGGGTGGTTGCATGCCCAAATAGGGAATACTCTGGTCTCTCGACCTGGGGGAAGGCAAATGGACAAAATGACCAAAGGACAGAACAAAAGACTTCATGGCACGGCCAGTTTCGGCACTGGCCGCAGTCTTGGGCCAAATGTGGTAAACACTGTATGGTCCATAAAAACAAAGTAAAAATACTTTAAAAGTAAACTACTGTCACCAGTTCGTCCTAGGCACACTTGTACAAACATCACAAAATCCTTAGCGGGTCGCTAGGGCCATAAAACAAAAGGACCCCTATGCTTGGTACTGTAAGGGACTTGGCACATAGATAGAAAGTTACCAAGAGATGGCAACATAGTTGAAGACTAAGGGAAACCTAGTTTCACAGTGCTGATAGGATGTGTCAGTTTCGCTATAACAAATGAGGGAAACCCCAGAGGAGCGCAGCTGAAGGCTGTGCTCCACTGGAAAAAGTCTGGTTAGGTAAGCCAAATAAAAGCAACACGTTTGGGGGTGGTTCACAAATGGAGGGAAAATTGCGCCTAAGTGTAGTGTGGCGAGTGCAGTTGCCTGCATTTGTCCAAGGGTGTCGAGGTTCAATACTGATGGGAACTACAGTACGTGCACTTATGTATTATCTCAGGAGTAATACTGTTGTTGACAAATCTGCTCCAAAGCCCTCTACTACATCTGTGATTTAATAACATGACTCCCTTGAGGAAAGCATTTCATGGAGGTGCTGTTACACCGAGCAATGAGGCTCCACGCCCCCGCAGGAGGGCTATATGACCCATGTTGGTCAGTGCAACGAATATTAAGAGGAAAATCACTGACTATTTCAAACACAGGAGCACCAGCGAAGGGGCCGTACCAGTAACCTCCTTTAGCCTTTACTGTTCTTTTAGGCATTGGATGGGGAGATGCAACAGTCGTATGAGCGGAAGGCTGTAATCTGCCAAATAGAGTGCAAGAGTAAAATCGGGCCTTGATCTCCAACAAATCATTGGGGTCTTGTCAGCTTCCCCAGTGCTATTTAGAATCCAGAGCGAGGAGGTAAATGTGTTGTCGCCTGACTCAAGCTAATCAGAGTATACATAGCCTACGGCCCTTCGAACAATAGATCCTCCTCAGGACCTGTTATCTGCGGCCCCTCTAACTGCTTAACACTTCAATTTAAACTCCCTGGTTAAAGTATATGAGCAAATCAGAGATGAAGTAAGAACCCACTCCTCTGTTAAATAACATTCAAGCAAAGATCAATTTGATTGTCGTGGAATGTCTGAAACAACAGGAAGACGTGGTGTTGATTGGTAATAGTGATGAAGACACAGTGATTCTTTGTCAAACCCCCAGCGACCATAGCTCAACGCCCTTCCAAATTGTGGGACAGTCCTCTACTAAACTAAATGAGATTTCGGATATGGACCCTACCTTGGTTGAGCCCAATGCTTCTACATCTAATTCTAAAGCCCCCATTGTTGTAGTAGACAGAAATGATCCATGCAAAAAGAAGCAATCACAGGCACAAATAGGGGTGGCCTTGATAGGTTTTCCACTTGTTTCATGTGGGGCAAGGAAAGGAACAAAATATGTCTTGTTGGACTCGGGGCCCAACAGTACGATGGTAAAGGGCTAAATGTGTGCAGTAATATGAGACAATCACAGAACCGTACAGAACAAGCACATTTGGCTCCTACACAATCCATGCGTGTCTCAGTTGAAATTGAAAAGTTGATGCCTTTCTGTTTTCCTGCACTTTTTCCCTAGCCTCTATCCTTTGCAGGTGGTGAGCAGGTCAAGTGGATCTAGGTCACCTGGCTTAAGCCCCACCTACCTTCTTAGCCCTGCCTCTTCCTTTCTGCTCTTAACTCTTAGATCAAGGGTGTCTCTCGCCGGGATTTGGAAGTGAAGGACAGACGAAGAAAAGGGCAATTCCTGTTTGCACCTGTTCAGACCGGGAGGACCCAGGGCCCGAATCCCTGCTCAGACAACAGGTAAGCATGCATCGACATGTATTTTCTCCCTCTGTTCCCACAGGCCATCACAAGCCAATGTGAACAACATCGCCCCTCCTCTAAGGCATGGACTTCTCAATGCAACCTCACCCACATCAGCCTCAAGCCCATCAACACCCCCTCACTGTCCACAACACGGATGTTGATGCTCACCAACGTCTGCTCAGCTGTCACCTCTGCAGCAGACATCGCCAACCTCATCACTACACACATCCTTGGTGCCATCTTCATCACCGAGACCTGGCTGATACCCACCTACACCCACATTCTAAACGACCTCGTCACCGAAGACTACAGCATCCAGCACAGAGACCGGCACAGTTGCCCTGCCCCAGACTTGACGTCAACAACATTGGCTCCTTTGACGTCCTGTCCTGCCACTTCCCACTCTCCTTGACGGACACAGTCACCTTCCATCTCATCTACAGCCAAACCCAAACCCAACACTGCCTTCATTGGAGACATCACCGACCTGGTCACCACCATGTCCCTCATGCATGCCAACATCTTCCTAGGAGACTTCAACCTCCTAGGCAACAAGGCCACCAAACCAATGAAGGAAGCTGTCCTGAGCCTTCTCGACACACTAACCCGCACACAAAAGACCCAACACAGGAGAAAGGTAACATCCTCGACCTAATCATCACCGCACTGTCTTCCCTCCACTTCAGCTCTCCTCTCCCACTTGACTGGTCTGACCACCTAGATGTGGCTTTCAACATCCTACATGCCACCCCAGTCAAGTACTCCCAGCAGAAACACCTTCAGGCCCTTCAAGAACTTCCCAATGGAAAGACCTTGCCAACCTGCACCTGACATGGACTGAACACCCCCTAACTGAACTGAGACTCTCTACTGGAAGCACTCAATGCCACCCTCTAAGCCTCCATCGACCAACAGGCGCCTCCGAAACAATGCACCTGCAAACTGAAGCGCCTGCATCCTGGTACACACAAGAACTCAACCTCAGCGAAAGAGTCATCAGGAAACAAGAGAAAACCTGGCACTACTCCATGACTGCATCGGACGTGGCGCTCCTCAAGGAACTCTGAGCAACCCGCTGACAACTAATCAACACAACCAAGGCCTCCTACTATCAGAACACCACAGCAGAAGCCAACAACAAAAGCAGAGCCCTCTTCAAAGGGGTCAAGCAGTGTGTCAACCCGCTACCCAACACTGCCATACCACACTACATCAAAAAGAAATTGACAGCCATCAACACCTTCTTCTCATCAACAAAAAAAGCAAAATTCACCAGCACATAGACGCTAGCTCTGCATCCACAGACCCACCTCAAGTCCCTCCTTGCAATATCTCTACACCCTGGACAACATTCAAGACACTGTCAACAGAGGACCTGGTAGCAACCCTGTCCGCCCTCAAAACCACATTGTATACAGATGACATCCTCCCAGATATAAAAACCACTAACCCAAAAGCTCAATTGCTGCTTACATATCTCACACAACCACCTCTCTGCACAGCAAACCGCACGTACTTCACCATACCGCAATAACAAACACACACATAACTCGCACCAACAGCACATGAGGACTTGCATCGATCCAATATTCATACCCGAGCTCAGCGCCTAGTGAAAACCGAACTGAAGCTGCCAACAGGACACCACCTTTCTCACTTTCCTACTCCCTCTTCACCTTACTAATCCCCACCCCTCTTCCTTGTTTTAGATTCGCCAGAGCGCCTGGGCACCAATTCCGTTGGTGACGGTGCGCGGTAAAAATACCTTTTAACATTAACATCCTCAAGACCCTCCCCACAGAAGCACTCCTTCCCTACATGGAGATCATCAACAGCTCCCTTACTCATTCACCTTCCCATTAACCCTAACAACACGACAAATCCTCACTTTACTAAAGAAACCCACACTGGATACTGACAACCTAAGTAACTATTGTCCCTTCACCCATCTTCCTTTCCTATGTAAGATCATCATAAAAGCAGAAGCCGTACAACTGCAGCAACACATTGACACCTACATTCTCCTCCAAACCTACCAATCCGGATTCAGAACCAGATTCAGCACAGAGACAGCAACCATTCAGGTGGTCGATGACCCCCTCAACGTCCTAGAAGACGGCCACCCCTGCCTCCTGTTCCTACTCGATCTCTCTGCCACTTCCGACACAGTAGACCCACAGGTGCTTACAGACACCATACATCGGCACATGGGGATGGGCAACCTTGTCCTACGCTGGTTCAAGTCCTACCATGCCAATTGCAGTCAATTTGTTCAGATGGACTCCTCTAGATCGCTAATCCTACCCGTCAACTGTAGAGTCCCGCAGGGTTCCATCCTCTCCCCATTGATCTTCAAACTATACATGGAGACGCTGGGTGCTCTCCTAGCCACACACAGCATCTGCATCCACCAACAGGCTGACGACACACAGCTATACCTCCGGATTGGCTCCATCAAGGACATCGATAGGCTCAAAACCTGCCTCTCGCTGATCCAGTCTTGGATGTCCAATGCATACTTGAAGCTCAAACCCTCCCACCCCCAAGACCGAATTCCTACTCCTCACCAAAACCACTGAACACCCAGACATAGAGACATGGCTATCAACCTCCTGCGCCAAGTCGGTCAGGTTCCACATTGACAAACACCTTTTCTTCAAGACACACATCGCTAAGAAAACTCAGACAGCTTGGTATCAGCTCTCCCTCCTGCAAAATGTGAAGCCCTTCCTCCCTCCGGACAGCTTTAGATCCACCGTTTAAACACTGGTCCTGTCCCACCTGGATGGGGGCAATGCACTCGTCGAAGGCCTCCTGTCATCCTCACTTGTGCCCCTGTGAAGTGTCCTACATGCGCCCGCACATCTCAAGGGTCTACTGTAAGGAAGACATGGTATCCACAGTCATAAGTAACCACAGTGCAAGGGTGTTTATTGAACTTCAATTGGGTTTGAAAAACATCTATCTAATCCTAAATCTAAAGCTACAACCATCAAATAATAATAATGCAGTCCTTTTGGCGTCTTGTCAAAAAAAAAGGCCTAAACTTATAAACCTATTGCGAAACCTTACTCCTAAATACAAATAGTTTGGGAAACAATGTTATACAAAAGAGAAGTGTTCAAGAAATATGTCGGGACATTTGAGCTGTTGCCTTCTCTTCCCCATGTTTTCAGCATGGGACAAAGCGGCACACTCAAGATTAGCACACGCTTGGCTTCTCCAGCACGAGGATGCACTTCAACTCAATATCAGGACCTTCTGTGCCAAAGTCTCTGCCATTCAAAGTCTCTTACTTCAGAGGACCTGATGCGACAAACATTCAATGTTCCTTTCGTCTCTGAATTTCTCATGTACAACTTCTCGGGTGATTTACTGTTCACCCTGGGTCCCCCTCTGCCGGGCTCAGACCCACTTTAACACAAAACCTTCAATTGGTCTCCCGCCACCGGGCTCGGACCAAATCCATCTACTTTTCCAAACTTTTTTTGCTTCATTAATATCGAAGACTTCCAATTGTGTGTGGCATTTTGCTTGAACCGTCGCAGTACCACTTCGATTTTTTTTTTAAAACAAGTTTTATTAATTTTACACAACACAACATACAGACTCAATAAACACTATCCGATGATGCATCACATTAATCATCTGTCTAACCTAAATTCCCGCAAATTGCAAACGTGTGTCGTCTGCTTGGTTCTTGGGAAACTATTTAGTAGGCACGTCTTGGCAGTGCCTATCTTGGTTAACGTTTGGAACATGTGTGTTAGGTCTGTATTGACCAGGCTACTCTCCGGGCAAGTTTGTGTTGTCGCTTTGTTAAATTTTGCAATTCTTCCTGCCGTTAAATATGCTCTATGGGTAACATATAATTGGAGCAGCTGTAGTTTGCGTTTCTAGACGCTCTTTATGGCACCCAACGATCCTACTCCAAACTTCATCCGACATTTGTACCCCTAAGTCTGCGTCCCAGTGTTGTTTAATCAGCATCAGATTCTCATCTGGATTTACCATCAGAGTCTCCTATAACCTTGATACAGAGTGTCCCCGTTCGGAGATATTGTGTAATGGTTCTATCGTTCGATCCTCTACCAAAACTCCTTCCGTTATTGGCCATTTCAGTTTTAGCTCGTGTAGCAGTGAGGCATGGGTTATATGCTGCCCCACACTGACTCCTGATTCCGTAGCTATCTCGTCAAAGGTCTTCGTCTCCCTTCCGTCAATATATTGGCCAGCGTAA
Organism: Ambystoma mexicanum; assembly: GCF_040938575.1. NCBI lineage: Eukaryota > Metazoa > Chordata > Amphibia > Caudata > Ambystomatidae > Ambystoma > Ambystoma mexicanum. The sequence goes on from NC_090934.1 coordinate 210,655,387, forward strand.
CCACCCCTCTGGGTTCCCAGTATTTCTGCATTTTCAGCCTAAGCTGAGTATCCCCACTTCTGAGTGTCACCAGTGGGATCTGGGGTGAATAAGGAGCATCTTTGCCCAAAAAGTGGCAGGCCCTTTGCCACATCGCCATGCCTAGTTTCTGCAGCAGAGGAGGCCTAGGATCTCGTGGAACTTTGTTCCACACCATCGCCCTCAGGAAGAACGGGGTGCATGCCGCGTGCAGTAGCTCTGTATCCTGAGTTTGTTCATCAGATAACCAATATGGCAAACTGCAGCTGGTAGGCCATAAAGTACCCCTCGAAGTCTGACAATTTTATAACCCCTTGTTCATACTGCCTTTGCAATCTGTCTAGGACTAGCCTACACCTCAAGTTATTTCATAGGAAGTTACGACAAATGGTATTCAGCCTCTTGAAGAAGGCCCTAGGTGTGTTGTATGGGACATTCATGAAATAATGCAGCAGCCTCAGGAGCACCACCATTTTCAACAACCCGGCCCTCCACATTAGTGGAAGTGGCAATTTGGCCCAGAATTTCATAGAGTTCTCTATTTTATGGACGGCTTTCACACAATTCAGCTGGTGCTCTACTGTAGGATTATGGAAAATATCTACTCCCAGGTATCTAAATGTTACTGTTTCCCATTTGATCGGTAATACCGGTAGTGCTTCCCGGGGACTTCTACTGTACCCTAAGGGGAATAAGCTGGACTTCTGTGGATTAATCTTGATCCCCGACTATTCTGCGTAACGCTCTAGCACATCTTGTTAATTGGCCTGTGGTTGTTGTTGATAGAGGAGCATATCATCTGCATGTAGGGAAATAAGAGGTGTATCACACCGTATATTAATGCCGGCTTCATGATACTCCTTCCGCAGGTACACCGCCAGTGGCTCGAAGGCCAGTATAAACCCCATCAGAGACAATGGACAGTCTTGTCTGGTCCCCTTAATTAGCTTCCATTTTTCTGATATTATGGTGCCAGTCTTCACCCTAGCTTCTGGGTTGCTGTATAATAACTTCACGCATCTAATAAATGTGGGCCTATACCAAAACCTTTCAACACCGCTAGTAGCCATGCAATCTGACCAAAAAAAGGCTTTGACTGCATCAAGCAAGGCTACCACCATAGGCTGGGCGCTGTCTTGGGTCTGTCTATTACATGGTGCAATCGTCTGAGGTTGCATGTGATATTTCTATGCTGGACATATCCCGACTGGTCCGAGGGTACTAGTTTGTGTATCATGGGTTTCAGTCTATTAACCATTAGAGCAGTCAGTATTTTCCCATCTTGATTAAGCAGCGAGAGGGGTCTGTAGGAGCCACAATCAGTATCAGATTTGTTTGGCTTCATCAATCGAACTATAATGGACTCCCACAATGACTGCGGCAAAATGCCCTTCTCTACGGACTCATTCATCATCGCTAACAGTAGGGGCGTGATTTCTGCTGCATATTCTTTGTTCAAGTCACTGGGCAGACCCTCCGCTCCTGGGGTCTTGCCCGTCAGCAACCCCCTTATGGTATGTTCCAGCTCTTTTTTAGTTATGGGGGCTTCGAGTATGTCTGCATCTTCCGCGGCAAGTTTTGGAAGATCTATCTGCTCTAGGGCCTCTTCTATCCTTGACTCACGGGTGTCCGACATCTCCTCATACAATGTCTTATAGAATTCACAGAAAGTTATTTATATCTTGTTGCTTCTCATAAAGCTCCCCATCCTTAGCCTCAATTGCTCGTAGCACACTCCGTTCCGTTTTACTCTTGTACAACCAGGCTAACAACCGCCCGGTTTATCCCCTTCAGCATGTTGACGTTCCATATATTTTCTATAAATCAGTTTCCCCAGTCTATCCCAGTGTGCTAAACACTCCAGCCGTAGGACGACCGCCTTTCCGTCTCTTTGACCGTTCATGGTTTCCAGCTTAGTCTCGACCTTACATAAGTTATTCTCTATTGCTGCCTGAACCAGTTTGCCTTAGCAATTACTGTCCCTCCAATCGCCACCTTGAAATCCTCCCATAACATACCTGCTAACTCCACTCTTCCTGTGTTATGCGTAAAGTACTCCTGTAACCCATTTTTGTGTTGTTCTTGGAACACCTCATCTTGAAGGGACTCGCTACAATGTCACCATGTCGGGATCTGTGCCCTGGGGAGGGAGACTCGCCAAGTAACCACCAGAGGGCTATGATCCGACAACACTAGTGCCTTATATTCCACCCCTGTGAATTCATTTGAGATCCTCTCCCGTGAAAATATAGTCTAACCTAGTGTACAAGTTCTGGGGAGCTGCATAATGTGAATAGCCTTGGGCCTGCGGGTATAGAGTCCGCCAGATGTCCACGAGCTGGAATGACTGCAACAATTCACTTAGGGATTTGGCTGACAGAGCATGGTGTGTGTATTTCTGGTCTGACCTATCCAGTATAGAATTCAGCGCACTATTAAAATCTCTGCCCCAAATCAGTGTGCCGTCTATGTGCGGACTATTAATGGGTACAACGTGCGGAAGTAAGCTGCTGCCTCTTGGTTTGGTGTGTGTGTTGATAATACAAAATTCCCTATGTTCCACCCTTCCTCGCAACCCAAACATCCTGCCCTCTTTGTCTTGAAAGGTCTTGCACCTTCAAAGGAACTGACGGTGCAACCCATATTAACACACCCCTTGGATAAGCAGAGTATGGAGATCCCAGCGTGGTGCCTCTCCACTTTTTAGCCAATGCAATTGGTCTCTTTAGTGAGATGTGTCTCCTGAAGGAGTGCAATATCAATTTTCTGATGCCTTAGATACGTCATAATTGTCTTTCATTTAATATAACTATTAAGGCCTCTGACATTCCAGGACATTACTATAAATTCCCCCATCACATTTGAAATTTCGGACACTTTTTGGCATCACAGCGTTCAAGTACGATACATACAGCATGGATCTATAGGCAAACACCCAACTAACTCCCCCAACTCCCCTACCCTCCCCCTTCCCAACTGTTGCCCAGCTCAATACCTTGTGCTCAGGCATCCCCACTTCTCGCCATTGCTCCAGGGAAATGTCCTGGTGCGTGAGTGCAATAGGTGGGTATGTTACCTCTAGTATCCATACAAACAACACTGTCCGTGGGGTTGGGTGCGTCTGCGTGATGCATGCCTGAATAAGCAGCGCATTGTGGGTTCCAGCATTCATTATCGCATCTTCTTGTAGCTTCCATCTGGAAGGGTTTACTCTTAGCATTGCATGTTGCAGACTCGTGTCACTGCAATGTTCTCTAATCCTTTTCGTTGCGACTCGGACCAGTCTCTGATCCGGCTGGCAAATTCTGCATGTCCATCCATTTGTGCGCTTCTTCCGGGTTCTCAAAGAAAATGGCGCAACCTTTATGGATCACCTTTAGTTTGGCCGGATACAACATGTTTTTCAGGTTTGATGCACGTAATCTCTTTTTAGCTGCTATGTAGTTCATCCATAGCTTCTGTAGTTGGAGGGTGTAGTCCGGATAAGCTGTTATCGTGGCTGACGCCCGTTGGATCGTCCCCACTTTGCGGAAGTACTCCAGGATCTTCCCTCTATCACAATAGTTCAGTTTACGGGCTATTATTGGCCTCAGTGGAGCTCCCGGTAGTGGTTTCCTCGCCAATGATCGGTGTGCTTTTTCCACCATGAATCCGCCGGGGCTGATTTCTTGCTGTAGCAGGGACTCCATGTATTCTGTCGGGTTCCCTCCTTTTTCTCCTTGTGGGAGCCGTATAATTCACACATTATTGCACCAAGCCCTGCCTTCTGCATCTTTGGCCCTGTCTTCTAGATTGCGCACTTGTTGTTGCAGTATACTGACATCTTGCGATGTCTCTTTAAGGTTGCTTGTATATTCTACAACTGTCTTTTGCAGTGTACCTGTGCGTTCAGCCAGTGCTATCAAGTCTTCTCAACAGGTTCACGTCAATACTGATAGCATTGATTTTGGCTTCATGGGATTCCTTCAGGGACGCTATGGCCTCTAGGATCTGTTGATCCCCTCTTGCGGGTGCCGGCTCTGCATGGGGCGACCTTGTGCCAGTGGTTTCAGCTGTTGAGGCGGGCTTGGTAAAGGTATCCATCATAGGCTGCTTAGCCTTGCTTTTCTGGGGTTTGGAAGCCATGGCTTCACTTCTTCAGCCATGTCCGGTGTTCCACAATGGATCCTTGCACAGGTTCCGCTATGCCCCGACAGCACTTCGGTAAGTGGGCTTTAGTGGCCTGTTGTGCCCTTTTTGTTGCACACCCTTTTACACCAGTCCTAGGGTAGCGTCCCGATCCTACAACCCTGCATGCGCATGCGACCTCCATGCTGGAGCTTAGCTGCAATTATGCTCCTTGCTTTTGCCACCTGTAAGGCTTATGAGTACTAGGGGGCCCCCTGTTGTTGTGTGACGATTCAGTCTGGGTTGCCAGGCGTTGGCATCCGGGGCGCTAGGTTTCACCAGGGTCCGCAATCACTTGCCGGCTTGTGTCCCTCTGCCTGGGGAAAACATGCAGTGTCCGCTCCCCGTGTGCGTAATCGCGGGGTTCTGTCGGGTATCTCCCAAACTGCTTCTCCAGTGTGTGGCTCTGGTCTGTACATGATGCTACCCCACTGTCACCTGAGTCACGCTATCGCTGTGTATTGCACAGGGCTACGTGTATACCAGCCTTGTTTGATTTCTTCAGAACGCCTGGTATTGTTACACAGCTGCTGGATGTTGGTGCGCTATTTATCATTTTGGTGCTGGGGCTGACATTGCCGCTCCTATCACCATATCCCAGGTGTGCAGTGCATTTATTTTACAATTGTTCCCTCCGATGTTATTGGTGCTTATCAACTGTATTCAGACTTCTCTCTACCTCAGCCGCTGTCTGTTTGTGTATTGGGCGAGCCTCCGTGAGTGTTACGCTCACCTGATATCCCGAGGGGCGTCTGGAAGGCTCTGAGAACTGGAACCCTGGATGCGTAATTGCCCAGAGCTGAATAATTAATCTGTTATTTGTAAGGTGAGCTATCCGTCCTGCGTTTCTTGTGCAGGGGCGCTTGACATTTGTTGACGAGCTGCCCAAGTTGCTTCACTGGTGCAGTACACCTTCCTTGGGCCCAGGCCTGCTGTGACCCCGAATCTGCTGGTAGGCAGGTAGCTTTGTTAATTTTAAGTCTTTGTTCTGTTTATGGTGGGAATTCGTTAATGTCTTTATCTCCTTCTTTTCGAGTGTGAAGGTCTTGATGCTGGCGGCCCAGATGGAGAGGCACGTTTCTAGGTAAGAGAAAGCGCGAAGCGCCTTTATTGTATATTGAAGCTAACCTGTGTTTTCTTCTTCTCCTCACAGACCGCTGTGGTGCTGCGAGTGGATGAGAGCGCAATGAAAAACAGGTCCCCGGAATCTGTTAAGGTAGTACAGTGCTGTGTGGTTGTTTAATATTGAAAGCGTACCGGAATGTCTTTTTTCCTTTGCAGATGTTGCTGTGGTGCTCCGGATGGAAGCGTGGCGTAGCGCGATGGAATTCAGGTAAGACTGATGGAATTCGATGTTTTGGAAGCGTGCGTTCTAATATTGTTTTTCCCTTTCTCGTTATTGCAGGTCACAATGTTCGAACAGCAGCTGTGGTAGCGGTTCGCCGGAAGTCCTTAAGCTAGTACTCACAGGTGAATGATGTTTTTTCTTCTCTCGGTTTCCACAGATTGCAGCCCAGTTGAGATGCTGAGTGCTGGATGGTGTTTCCTCCGGTAAAACAGAATAATCTTGTTCTTGCAGGATTACAGGAAGATGCTGAAGACTTGGAGCTGGACACAGTGAGTGTCACGCTGCTGGTTGCAGAATAACGCAAAGCATGTTCTGCAGTCAGGGTGTGGTTTATATAGCCCAGGTAAAGTAGTACCAGGGAAAGTAGTTCCAGGCCTGCCACACCCAAAACGCTAGACCGCATGGCTTGGTTCTTAGAACTAGACTGTGTGGTTGCTTCCATGTTGGATTTAAAGGCCCATGTACATAAATGGGACCTAGTTTGAACAGCCCGCCCTTCCTACATATGAGCCTGGTGCCAAAGTCACCAGAACTGGCTCCAGGAGCCCTTTTGTAGTCGTTTTAAGGCCCTCAGGGTTCTGGTCGGAGCCTGCTTGTGGCACAACTTGTGCCCCCTCACAGTGGTCACGTGCGCTTTCTACTGTCTGTGCTTAATCTTGCTCCCACCACGATCTGGGCTGGCCTCCGCTCACGCCTCATTCACTGCTCTTTCCGTTTAGAGATGACTCTGCTCTGTTTGCCGTGGGGTCAGGTGATGTTTTCATTCAGGCGCATTGCAGGCCGTGCCCAGTGTGTTAAGACGGACCACAGTGGGAACCGAAATGTAGTCCATTTGTTCAAATTGCAGTCTCCTTTATTACAATGACAGGCAGCACCTGTCGGACCGCACGGGATACCGCTTTTGTATTGCCTTGTGCGGCTTACCGTGCAGTTTGTAGGCGGACCACAGTGGAGCCCGTGGCTAGTTCCGTAGTTTGCCTCTACATGGCTAGTTCCGTAGTTTGCCTCTACATGGGCTGACGGATCTTCCTTTGCACAGCCCCACTGGGTGTAGTGTGATGGGAGCCGCTGCTGCTTTGTGTGTATGCAGCCGAGGCGGACCACAGTGGGAACCACGTAGTTATTTAACATCTACGTTTGCCCCTCCTTGGCCACAGCACTGTTTAGGATTGCAGCAGGAGCTCTCTCAAGGTTGTTGTGATGCTGTTTCTTTATTGAGAAAGTTCTTTGGCTGGTTGCAGCTGAACTGGGCTCCGCCTCACTTAGTTCTGCTTATTTTGATCCATTGGGGCCATATAGCGGCGAGCCGGTCCATGTCTTCTCTCAGGCTTCACAACATGACACGCCTCAGTGCGGCGTTCCTTATAACCTCCACAACTTTTCACTGCTCTCTTCCCGCCGGCAATCTGTTGCCTCGTCTTCAGTGTGTCAGTTCTGCCATTTCTACAGTGCCTCCGACTGGACACAATCCCACATGGTTCTCCTTGTCCACAGAGCTGCTCCCTCCTGGGCTGGCTACTGGTGCAGGGAACCTACGCTGCGCGCCAGTAGCAGGCCCGGCCAGGTCTTATGTCACTACAGCTTGCCAGCAGACTCTGGGATTTCACTCCGGACTGCAGTGGCGATCTCCCTTTGAAGTCCTTTGTTAGGAGGTGTGCACCATCTTTGATCCTCACTTCCTGTCGGGCCGCTGATTCTCCGTCTGTCGTTGTTGGTCAATCCGCTTTTTGCTAGCTATCTGTTCGGTCCGCTGTAATCATGACCCCTTGACACGCATGGGCATCCCGTTAGAGTGTGCAAATAGTGCCTATAGCCACCATTATTGCCCAGGATTATGTCGGACCAGCTGGAGCTTCACAGCAACACGTCATACTGCATGGCTCTTAAGCCACGGCCCCCGCAGGACCACTTTGATTCTCAATTATCTGTTCTCTTCAAAACCTCTTTTAACTTTCACTTCTGCCACTTCTCAACTGGATACCTTACAGAGACCTTAGATTGAGCATGCACGCGATTCCGGACCACTCTGTCAAAGGTATCGTATCTGGCTTTTAAAGTTCAATCACTCATCACCAGTTCTTTACTTATGTCTTTTATCACACGCGTTTTAACAATGTTCATTCCAGCGCTCCCCATACAATGTTGCTGCTTGCAACCTTGGGTTCAACACAGACCGGTCTTGTATGTGTTGACTTCACTGATGCTGCCTTGTTCTTGGATCCAAGGACGGTACCAAGGACAATACCACCACCACCACTGCTGCTGCTCATCCCCGCCTTGATTGATGCGGGAAGGCCCTGGGTAGCTCTGACACACAATGCAGGATTCTTCAGCCTGGTTTCCTGGTCTTACATTTTCTAATCTTGAGCACTCTTGAAAGTAACGGTAGCTTGTCGGAAAGGGCAAGGGAATTTCCCTCCTTGCAATCCCCTAGAGTTTTGCCATCTTTCTTCTCTCATTCAGCTGCCGTCTCGAAACTGCTGTTTCCTCGTGTACTTTGCCTCGCTCAGGGTGTGCTCCACCTTTTATTTGTGTGGGGAAGCTTAATGGAAGGCAGGTGTGTGTGATTGTCATAACTCGTTGGTCTTTGTGGCAACGCTTGCGCCAGGGAAATAGATCTATTCATGTAGTGCATGAAACCCAATGTACGGGTCTGCTGCTACGTTCTGGTCGCAGCGGTATAGTCTTCCCTAAAGATGACTGCTACCAGTATTTGGATTCAAAGGGAAGCAAGACATTCTACGGACACGTTGCAACCCTCCCGCTACCTAGCACACGGGTAAGACGCTGTGCCCCGCTTTCATAGTTTCTTGTTTTTCTCAGTTTCTCTTTTGGATCCCTTCCTTTGCTCGCCTTCCCCTTCCCACTTTTCCACCCTGCTCTCTGCTCTCTGTGGCTCAACGGTGCTTTCCTCCTCCTTTGTCTGCGTTCGTGGTTCGCCGCGCTAGCTCTGCGCTGGCAGCCTTTCATTCCTTCAGCTGCAAGCGCATTTGTCTCTTTACTAGTTCCTTTTCCCTCATTCCTTCGCATATTATGCATTTCACTGCAGCTTTCTCCCAAGACCATGTTCTTCCTGCTACACAAGTTGTCTGCCATACACAGTGCTTCCATTGCTTACTCTGCAAGTCACCGCAGCCTTCTCCCAAAGTCTGTATTCTCCCTGCTACTCAAGTGGCATTTACTCAAAGATTCCATTAACACCCTTCTAGGAGAAGAGACAGTGGATTGGACTAATTTGTTTAACCAGCTTCACTACTTCTAGATCCTATCTTATGTTACTCCATTTATGAAACTGGCTCAAGAAGCAGGATGCCCGGAGTCGCACAATACACTACCTTTCGTAGGGGACTATCCGAGGACATTAAGGATGAGTTAGTCCGAATCCCTCGTCCACCTTCTCTAGCTGAGCGTCTCAGCCGTTCTTCAGATCGAATTCCGACAGCAGGAAAGAAAGAAAGAAAGAAAGAAAGAAAGAAAGAAAGAAGGAAAGAAGGAAAGAAGGAGAGAAAGAACCAGAGTACCACCTCACACTTCTCGACAAGTTTTACCTTCTCCTCCCAAGGAAGCCCCTTCAACGAACAAACCCATGCAAGTAGGTGGTACAAGAGGACCTTTAACACCCACTGAGAGACAACGACAATGTGATCAAGGTCTTTGTAATGTGTTTCTAATCGTCACCTCTTAAGGGAATGTCCAGAAGTCCCTCCTTGAAGACAGGGAAACTCCAGACCTCGGCCCTAGTGGGGGACCAGGACCCGAGGTGCAGTCATGAGTCCCTACGTTCACATAGCAACATCCACCTAACACATGGATAACCGACATACGGTCCTTAGGGTGATGATTCAAGGACCGTCCATAGAACCAGTGACTACCTTGGCTTTACCAGATTTCGGGCAGCCACTTTGTTCATGGACATCGCTTGGGCCAAAGAACCTCATATTCCTTTGGAACAGAAGACGGAAACACAAACTGTAGAAGGAGTGGACGGACGCCCTTTTTGCTCCGGGCCTGTTACTCCACAGACGTCTCCTTTGCACATGCCCATCAACCACCATACCGAAGACCTCACCTTTGATTTTGTTAAAGCAGTCCATTTTGCCCTTATTTTGGGAATTCCTTGGTTGCAGTATCACAATCCTCAGATCGATTGGAAAGAAAATACTGTACTCCTCACCTCCTCCACCTGCAAGAACCAATTGTTATGCTCACCTGGTCTCTGCGGAGGCATTGGGGCACGGTTGCAGCCCTCCCAGGAATTAGATCACCCCCGTCAGGCCTCTCCCTCTGCGTATAAGCTGTGAGCAGCGGCAATTGGTGACACTGCTCCTGCGTGGATATGAGAGAACGTGAGTGCGCTGATCTGTGACTATTGTACCTCTCAAACTCTTCTCCCCAAGGTGTGGTTTCTGTGAGCATGTACCGCCCCATAAAGCTCACCTGTTAATTGATAAGCTCTCCATCCTGCTACTTCTGGCAGCGGCACTTGTCGATGGGACCTAGTTCCTTCACTGATCCTCGGTAAGTAATAGCCCAGTCCAGCTGCGAATATGCTTCTCCTGGTTGGTAGTAAGTGTCTCTCAATGTCTCTTATCGCTTTCCCTTTTTCACTTCTCGTTTTAATGTCTTTGCATTATTGCTCCCAATATTGTTGTCAATTCCTGAATAATGTTTCGCTTCTGTTTTCTTCCGAATAGGTGGAAATGCGGCCCAAAAGCAGGTGTGGGGTGCGGCACGCGGCCGGGCGCAAGATGGATGAATCCACAATGTCCAACAGCAGGTAAGTGATGGTTTAAGGAAAAGCGTGAGGTTCGGTGGTAGCGCAACCTTAAACTGAATGTCTTTTAAGTCTCTAACCTTGTCTTTCGTTTTTCCTTGCAAGTGCTGCCGTCGCCGACGGAGCGCGTCGTGCTGCAGTTTCAAGATGAAGATTTCAGCGTTCCGGAAGATTTGAAGATGAGCTGCAGTGCCAAGATAAAGATTTCAGCATCATTCCGGAAGATTTGAAGATGAGCTGCGTTGCCAAGATGAAGATGTCAGCTTTCCGGAAGATTTGAAGATAAATGCCAGGATCAATGAAGATGCGCACAGGTGAGAGCAGATTTTCCCCAGGTGGTAAGTGTGATGGCAGGAAGCAGGATTTCCAAAGGTAAGTCTGATCCCAGGCGACAGTGAGTGTTACAATGCATGGAAGTGCAGAATAACATGAAGTGTCTGCCTCTGGGATCGTAGCAGTTTATGTAGCCTCGATCGTGGGCCCGCCCACTAGGCCTGGCTTGCCTGCCACATCATGCCACTCCTAGAGAGTCAGCAAGTGCAAGGCAACCCAATAGCAGCAGCCACACCCAAGAGTACACATGGGGCTGCTTTAGTGAATGGAAGTTCCCATGTTAAATGCACTTTGCTCCCAAAATGAGGTGCTTTGTCCATAATAAAGCACTCTTGTCCCAAATAAATGTTCTTGCTTACTGTTATTCATGAGCCTGGTGCCAAATGCGCCAGGACTGTGTCCACCCGGGCTCCCGGTGTATGTGGCCCTTTAATGTTTGCGTTCTCGGCCCGATGACCATGACACCGATGTTATGAGACAAGAAAGAACCCAGAGTCACACCTTGCTTCGGTATTGGATCCCGTCCTCTCCAGTACCCGCATCAATGAGATCAGCAAGATACCGGAAGCATACAGAGAATTCCTCGAAGTCATTGAAGACAAGATACCTTGACAGTTGCCCCCTCATCATCCAGGAGATTGTTCGATTGAGATTAAGCCTGTCTATGCTCGAAAAAGAGGGTCCCTTCAATACCTTATCCACTGGAAAGGCTACTCTATCCAAGAGCACACTTGGGAGCTGGTTTCACATCTACACGCTCCTATCCTGGTTCGTCAGTTCCATAGACGGTTCCAGAGGAAACCAGGACCGGGCTGGTTAAAGAGAGGGCATACTGTCACAACTCGTTGGTCTTTGTGGCAGCGCTGGCGCCGGGGAAATAGATCTATCCATGTAGTGCATGAAACCCAACGCACTGGGCTGCTGCTACGTTCTGGTCGCAGCGGTCTAGTTTTACCTAAAGATGCCCCCACCAGTATTTTGGATTCAAGGGAAGCGAGGCATTCTACGGATGTGTTTCAACCCTCCCGCTACCTAGCCCATGGGTAAGACGCTGTGCCCCGCTTTCATAGTTTCTTGTTTTTCCCCGTTCCTCATCTCCACGCTTTTCCACCCTGCACTCTGCGGTTCGGCTGCCCTTTCCTCCTCCTTTGTCTGCCTTCGCGGTTTGCACGCTCGCTCCGCGATGGTAGCCTTTCTTGCCTTCAGCTGCAAGCGCCCTTGTCTTTTTACTAGATCCTTTTCCTGCATTGGATTTCTACCCTTTAAGTTCCCATCTTTGTTCCTTTGCATATTCTGCATTTCACTGCAGCCTTCTCCCAAGACCGTGTTCTTCCTGCTACACAAGTTTTCTGCCATACACACTGCTTCCATTACTTACTCTGCAAGTCACTGCAGCCTTCTCCCAAAGTCCGTATTCTTCCTACTACTCAAGTGGCCTTTACTCGGAGCTAGCATGAACACCCTTCAAGGAGAAGAGACAGTGAATTGGACTCATTTGTTTAACCTGCTCTACTACCTCTGTATTGAATTCACCAACCAAGGGTTTTTATGCTTTTCGGCTTTTCCCTCTGTATTGCAGGACACTTCCAACCTGGTCACCCCTGTGTCCTTCTTTTTTGTATCAGAGGAGGTCATTGTGGCGACTGGGGAGGATAGGTCCTACCTCTTCAAGGATTGCCTGAAAGACAAGTCCAAGACCAAGCAAAGAAAGAAGACGACGCAAAGACTCCAGTTCTTCATATATAGGTGAGGATCGTGAGAGTGATGCTCAGTAATTTCCTGACCTCGCCTGACCATTGTATTGGGAAACGTCAGGTATACTGCTCGTGTGTTAGTCTGTTTTCTCCCATTGCGGGCTGTCCATGTGAAAGTGTTCATGTTGTAAAAGAGGGGGGTGGGGGGGGGTTAGAGTTCCTAAGTATCCGACCTGGTAGGATGGGGGTAAAGGTGTTGCAGGGAAAGGGATACCGTGTTTCACCATCTGGTGTCCCACTCCCCAAAGACCCCTCACCCCGGTGATCCACCTGCACTGGTCCACCCCCAGGAACTGCACCCAAAAGCGATGGCAGTGTCCTGGCCACCTGGATGACAGAACCCCAGGGACTAGTGGGGGTGAGACCTTCTGGTTTCTCACTCTACGCAGATATGACCACATCACCCCGGCCCTCATCGACTTAAACTGGCTTCCACTGCACGCACAAATCACCTTCAAGCCTTGCTGCATCATCTATAAGGCAGTCGCCCCCAAGACTCAAGACTATGGAACCAACTCCCCATCGGCATTAGACTCGCACCCCCCCGCCCCTATAATTCAGAAAAGAACTCAAGAATCTCTTCAAGGAGTCTCTCTTCCTCAACACCTAGGCCATCACATTGCCCCTTGTGCCACCTGACTTGCTAGACTCCACACCCCCTACCAGTAAACTTGTACCCCTCCTCTGTCCCCCTCTGTATCCTAACCCCACTGTATATCTGTTCTGTTACCACTGAAAAGCGCTCCGTTATGCCTCCTGTTAAGGATTTCAATCAGGCGACGCAGACCTCAGTCTCGGCCTAGTATGCAGCGCACAACTGAAATGGTTATTTTTATGTTGGATTCAATATTGAGATGGTACATCACTCATATCGCACACCCTTTTCAAATACCCCTGGCCACAATGGACCATGAACCAGGCTGGTTGATAAAATGTAATATTTATTTTAAAAGTCATACAATGTTTAATATGGAGCAGCGATCACCAATGGGGTGATAACAATAGGAATGTAAGCAATGCACTTAGTTTAACCTTCTATTGACACATCTACAAAACACCAGGAAATAGGAGCACTTTTTGATTTTAGGAAAGATAGCACGTAAGTTAGAATTTCCCCCTGCAAGGTTCCCTCAGCCCACCAATCAATTCTGAGTGGATAAACAGAAGCAGCAGGTAATCAGGAATGACAAATAGGAAACAGAATTCAAATCTTACCTTCCCTCCCCAAATAAGAGAGAAAAACGGATTTCAAACCCCTTTGCAATGTTGTAAAATGACACTCGGAAATGGACAATTAAATAATGAATGTGTGTGAAAAACCTTGAAGCAAATATAATTCCTCACTGAAGCAACAATGCAAATATACTAACAATCCCTAAGAATGGATAACCAAGAGCGCACAGTTCGAAAATGAGTGGCAGAGTGTAAAACATGTTGCAGCAAATGCCACGTTGGAAACTTCGCAAACTTTGCAATTCCCGCCTGAAATTTCCCCAAACAGTTTTTAATCAAAACTGTTGGGGGATAGCTATAGATCACAGGTACAATATGGAAGTGAAATTAAGTCTCTAGCTGGTAAATTGAATGAGTTATGCAAGATCTAGAAAGGTGCTTTTTGAGTAAAAGGAAGCGGCGAAAAAGGAAAGGAAATCAGTATTGACAAGAACAGTTTTACTCTACACTAGAGTATTCAGGCTAGGCTACCAAAGAGGGACACAGTAAGCTCCAGGGTTGATTCACAAGTTCAATCCTAGCACCTCAGCACCCATTCCTGGCGGAACCAGTCCGATCATTCGAAATAGGACTAAGGGTTTAGGATTTACACAAGGCAGAAATTACTAAAGAGATGGCGCGAGCACTAGAAATCAAAGGCAGGGTTGCAAGAATGATTCTGACGGTATTACAAGTTATTAGGGTAAGGATAGGATGACTTAGAGAAGGGAACTAAGGAGAAGGCAAGGTATACTATGGTTCCTATTAGCACTCAGTCCACTTTAGTTCAGGATTTTGGGACAGTCGGCGTTCTGATCACCACACGGATCTGGTCTAATAAAAGACAACCGGACAAAATCAACTGGGCAGGGACTGGATACCAAAGGATAGTTCTGGTCACCGGATGGCACAGGTACCTCTGGATCCAGTTATTGCGCAGCAATTGGTGGGCTGCAAGCCAGGCTGGTGCCAGGAGGCTTCCCACAAAAATGCCACCGCTTCTCCCCTTTAAGTATTGGTTTTTAAAATGGAGGCCTTGCTGCAAGGGTCAGCAATGCTTGGCCTGGTAGTTGGATCTGGAATCTGTATTAGTGCAAGATGAAGGAAACAGGAACAGGATGCCGCGCAGGAAATCAGGAAGAGTGTGTGTTGAGAGCCTTATCAGGGACCCTTATTTATAGTGCAAAATGACAGGGATTGTGCAGGGGTACTAGTCCCCGCCTTGCTCTCAACTGGTTAGATTTCCAAGGGAATGATGTCAGGTTTATGATGTGAGTTTTACAATGTCCAAAAACTCCCACATTTACTTTACTGAAAATCTGATTTTGCCAAAAACATACATTTACACCATTGCAATCTCTTGGCAAATTATACACAGAGGTTACATATTATGTGCAGCACATATCAGTCCAATCCTCAAGTCTGTGGGACCTTGTTTCTCCTTCTGATACATTTTGGTAATTTTGAGCATGAAAGATTTGCCCTAAAATTCCACGTTGCCACCTTATCTACGCACCATCCTTGTCTCCACCAATTTCTACCATACGACTTAACCATATTTTGAAACTGACAACTATGTAACCCGGTCCTCACGCTCTACTGTACTTGCTCCTCTCATTGTACCTCTATTTGTTACATTGAATGTGTTTACCCTTTATCGTTTCACGCAATGCTATGTAACTATGTTGTCCACATGATTATGCGCCCAGCTACCTGAGGGTTCAGCCGCGCTCTATAAATAAATGAACAAACTAAACTAAACACAGATGCAAATTATCCCAAGGGATGCATGTACAAAAATGTATGTTTGCAACATTGATACTTTTTGATTTATTCTCAATACTTTTCCCTTTCTGTCCCCAATGTGTTAGTGAGTCCTACCATGTCTCTAAAGCGAGCACGAAGAATCACTTTTAAATGGCGACAGTTTTACAATTTTTCAAAGTCTTGCTGCAAAGATAGAAGTCTTTAAAGTTTATTACTGAAATAGTCTTGGGGAACAAAAGGCAGACTCTTTGTTCCTGGGTCAATTTATTTTTCTGTCCTTCACTTGCTACCAACTGTTCTTTCCTTTAGAGCAGGGTGGGGGTTTCTCCCTTCATTGAAGTTATATTGCCCCCTTCACAGCTCTGGCTTCCTTCCCTGGGAGCTTCATTGTTTGGGTCCCAGCAGAGATAAGTCTGTTCAACCCCGTAATTATCAGGGGCTTGTCAGTATCTGCTGAGAGAGAGAGCCCTCCTTTTGGTGCCACCCCTCCAAGCAGAACCTGTTTTTCAACTTGCAGCTCCAGCCACCATATTTTGTTACCCTTTAATTTCTGATCTTAGATCCAGAATTAAAGCAGGCAGGTTGCATTAAATCCATGTTATACAGTCTCACCAGCAACAAACCCCTTAATATTGCTAAAGACTGGCAGGCTTTCATTCACCAGTGTACTCTTCTAAAACACAGGCATTTGTTTTTCTTTAATTTGCAAAAGCCCATTTTTTTTTTTACACGTGGTGCAGCCGGCTTTTCCTTCTTAAATTCAACTTTTCATCTTCAGCAGGTTCACAAACTGTCTGCAGCTATAATTATTCACTTGAAATGCTGGAGTGGGTCTGAAACACGGATACATTGAAGCAGACATGGCTCAGCTAGTTGGAGTCTCTGTCTGGACAGCTGAGTTTTGATTACTTTTGCAAGGAAAATGACTGTTTCCTGTGTAAGTCAAAGTAAAGTTCTTGGTTGATTTCTTTTTTTTTTTTTTTTTTTTTTTAAGAGTTGGTTGACTGGGCTTGTCCATTCAGAATTATGTCTGGTTTTCCTGAGGCACAGTGAAACACACAGGGCTTGGTAGGGCTTATTAACCACAGTGACTTTAATGAATAAGGGGAATTAGTGTCAAAACCGCATTTTTTAAAAGGTGAAAAAGGGTTTCTTTTCCATGGTGATTTTGGCTTTTGCCGCAAAGCAGTGCTGCTTTTTCCACTTTCTTCCTTTTGTTGATGTCGGCAAACACAGGCAATCACCTTCAATGTGCCATCCCTTTGTTCCATCCTGCCTGATATATACTTGGCAGGACGGTGCAGCCATTTTTGGTGGTTGTTGCAACATGCAGTTTGGAGCCATGGCGCTCACAGGAGCCAGCGCAGCCATTTGGCTGTTTCTGCGCCAATGCAACTTAGTGATGTGGGGCAATGCCGTTGAGTGGGTCAATATATCCCACACTCCGTAATGTTGTATACCTCTGTAAAGCATTCCATTGCTTCTTGAAGTCCAAGCTCAACAAATACCATAATAATAAAAGAGAACGTAATAGATTTGTGCAGAAGCACATTACCAAGTGTAACTAAACATGTTGCGTAGCCAAATCAACAGAGATGTTTTTCAAAGGTGCTAGAGGAGGAATTACAGAAGATTAAATGGAAGTAAGAGGAACAGATTTGGGTGAAAGCCATCTTCCCCACTGATAAAAGCATCACCTTAAATCGAGGTAATATACTTTTATTTCATGAAATCCCTGCGCTGCAGCTGATCTCATATTCAGACTTGACTCTGGTGGATTTCCATGATCAAAGTAGAATGGATGAGGTGGCTCTAACTATTCCATCAGCCTTGATCAAAAAGCTTATCTTTGCGGAGGCGGACAACATTAGGCAGATGGGTTTTCTGCCTACTTAGTCCCTTAAAAGCCCCCTTGGATTTTAAGTACAGGTTAAATGATCTTCAAATGGAGATCACTTGCAGGAAAGGGGTAAATGTAGGTCATTGGGTAAGATGCAAGGATGGTACCTTCTCTGGTGAATTGCATGGAAAACATTGGTCCTGGCTTCCATGGGCTCTGGCCTTAACAAGAAATCAAGGAGATGTCTAACGGCCAGGGTTTTAACAGTGACAATGAGATCTGTATCCTCTCCTGGAACACTTGAGGAATGTCCAGTAATTGGATGACCAACATTTGTGTTCCTCCCTACGTTTGCACAAGATTATGTTACAAGAAAAATTGTTCTCAGCATGTGACACTGGAAGGGTTCTATGTGGTTTCACAACTTGCTTCAGTAGGAACCAAGAGGAGGCAGCAGAGTGGGTTGTTGGTTTCTATCAAGACTTGCTTGGCTGGGTCAGTGCAAATTTATGATGCTGACACTGGGGGCATTCTTGCCGTCCATGTTAGGACAGCAGGAAACTGGAGAAATATATTATTAAGTAACTATGTGATCCGTTTGAATACAACTGTACGCACTGTGAGTAATGCACATGACTAGGATGCAATTTTCTTTTTGTTACTTGTTTGAACATTTTAGAATTATGAAATCTTATAAGGAACCATTTTTATAAATGTATGTCTTTTTTCTCTCTTGCTTTCTAAGGAACCAACATTAAATTGGAACTGCTAGATTTTATTTTAATTATGTGGGGAAAGGTTTATTGCCTTGGGAAACTTCCTGAATTTTTAGAAAAAATTAACGTGATCTTAATTAGGTGGGTTGCAACATATGGGCATGATTATATCTGATTAGCTGTAGGCCTGAAACCTACAGTCTTAGTAGCCCCCTGAAGGGAAGTTTTACAAGTTCAGGTATTTCACTCCATAAACTGCAACTTATGGAAAAAGGGAAGTTATGGAGTAACCTTTCCGGGGAATGGTCCTTGCATAGATGGAATAGGGGACTGGGAGGGGCAAAAACCTGGCATAGATTTGTTCAGTCTTCAATAATTGATTATATCTTTTCATTTGAAAAGATTTTTAGGAACTGCCAGTACATTAAAATAAAGTATACCAATTAAAGTGATCACAATATTCTTAGTGGTCTTGTTGTAAATGTGTTAAGACAGCAAAAGCGGTTCCTAACATTGAAGTGGTTCATCAAGGTAGAACAGTTAGTGGTTACCTTGTACTATTTCAAAAGTAAACCAGGTAATTGTTGAAACCTTGGATTCAACCTCTATTGAATGGAAATGCTGTAATTTCTCCCATACCCATTTCCCACCTTTTCTAAGTCCATTTTAGACACATTTTCAACTTCTAGAAAGACGGTTATTGAGTAACCCCACAGGTTCAGTGTTGAGGTCCAGGCACATAAAAGGAGATGAGGCAATTGATCATGAGAGCTAAAAAGAGTGATATCTCAGAAATGGATAGAAGAGCAGTAATCTGAAAAATAAGGCAGAATCACAAAAATGTTATTAAGACTTTCAGATGGAAAATCTAACAGAAAGCAGAGGCTACGTTAACCACTCATTGCTAAAGCGGATCGAACGTTTTGGGAATTATTAAATGTCAATAACGAGAGGTAAGAGGTGATTCAAGAAATCCTGATATTAGAAACAATTTAGATTACTTACTATGGGCAATTGTATGCCCAACCAGTAAATACAGTTGAATTATTGCTCGAGTCTCCGGAGGTTTGGAAATTGACGTTTGAGATTGAGGATATCCTTCAAATTATCAAGAAATTTAACAAGTCTAGGACCCAGAACCTTGTTCTCAAAGAAAATACCTTTAGATGGGAAAATGTTTTATGTATCTTATTGTCACAGCTTTTGGAGGAAAAGAGAACCACAGAGTCATGGAAGTACACGACAATAGTTCAGATTTTTCAAGAAGGTTGTTAAAGAGGATTCATCTAACTATAGGCCCATTGAACTCCTTGTTGTAAATGGGAAAATCTTTTTCCTCCATTGCGCTGACCAATCTTGAGGAGTTTGAAAGCGATTTAAAAAATGGTTTTCCCTTGCCAACTGGTTTTCACATAGACGAAAGAGTTAACAAACTATGCAATGTGATACATAATAAATGAAATCCAGCAGACCAAAAGATAGGCGTCCATAATCCCCTTCAGGGCCACGATAGATCTTTCATTGTCTTTTGACAAAGTAAATGGGCAGAAGCTTTGGTATAAGTTAGATAAATGGCGGTTCTTTAACCATCATTTGAGTGTTCTAATTGAGTTACACACAAACACGAAGCTACAAGTCTGATTAAATTCCCAAGCTCATTTATCATCATTTATTGAGACAAAAAGAGGCATAAAGCACTGCTGGATTTTTGCCCCCATGTTAACAATTTGTATATTGCAGACATAGGGAAGGCCATGTCGAGGACAGCTTTTGTTTCTCCGAAAGTAAACGAGTTACAATATACGGTCTTTCTTATGCAGACGGATTGCATAGATTGCTCACTGTCTTTCAGTATTATGTGCAGGAAAATAATTTGGTCATAATGACCAAGACCTTACAATTAGCTGGGCCTGAAGGGAAAACATTTAATTTATTTATTGGGTTATTTATTGTGTTGTGGTTTGCAAATTGAAACCATACACATAAACAATTCATTATTTGACAAAAACCTGAATAAAGAAAAAAAACATAAGAGTAGCCATCCTTAAACAATCCACTGCAACTGATACCATTTTCATATTGAAATACATATAAAATACATGTAAAATGTATGTCCACAGTAAAATCATCCCATAAATAACAGCCACACTAAACCGCTTTTCAGATACCTGTAAGGGTATAAAGTGCTTGTGAATAGAATCTTAGAATCCTTAGCTCCAATTATACTTGCACCTGAAGCATATCAAGAAACCTGCATAAGGCTAATGTAAGAGTAATACTATGACCTTCCATAAAGTGATTCCATAAGGTTTCTCCATTGCAGTCCAAATAAACATGGAAAAAAGGGATGTTTCCTTAAAGTGACGGTGCAAACACAGTATAAGTACAAAGCTTGTGCTTGGTTACACAGAAACAGATAAATATATTGTGAAAAGTTTACTTTTTTCCTGATCAAACCAGCATACTCTTTATACAGGGAATACATTCCCAATTGCTCTATTGTCTCACCATTCTGTTTCGGAGAGCTTTCTTTTTGTCTTATTCGGGTGCCCTATCAATCTGTCTGTGTCAGAGTCAATTTTGGTCAAAACTTCATTCATCTTGTCATTGAACTTCTTAATATAATGGACCGCTCGAAACTGCAATGTCAAATTCAGGTCAATGTAAAAGGCGTTAGCCCCATTTTTGTGCCCAACTACCGCATTTAGTAATGCCAGAGGTAGCCCCAATGTCTTTTTCCATGTTGTAAATTGTGGAGTTCTATGTTGTAAAGACAAAACACCACCTCGAAGTTCTTGACGCTTCTCAGTTGGCTCAGTGGGACTGAGCATCCAATATTCATGCGATTTATAATTTCACTTGCACATTGCTTTTTCTGATTCTTGGTTAGATTCACAAAATTCGAGTTTTTCAAAATAATTGATGCCAAAGAAATTTGTAAAAGTAGTAGGTAATGTTTTAATTCACATTCCTATTTTGTGGTTACACAATATTGTTTCTAAAGGCAGAAAAAAGGTACAGTGGTCTAGCACTTGAATTTTAGCCTATGCATTTCGGTGCGTTTACACCATCTTCAGGGCTATGCAAACTATCACATAACATTTCAATTTGTATACATACCAAAGTAGCATGTTCAAGTTCATTTTTCGTCAAAGAAGTAAAGCAAATAGACAAAAGAAATTAGGTCAGCAATTATCCACTGGTCAACCATTGGTACACATTCTTAATTGACTCACATTAACAGACATTGTGAATTCGTACCTCATTCCAATGTTTGTGCTGCACTGTGTTCTTAAATATGTATAACCTGTATTCTGATACATCCGTTAGATGCAGCAACCTAGAGACATGTATATATTTAACAATTTGGCAATTCAACAGTAATTATTCCATGCATTCCAGTCTTGAGGATCATTGTACTTACCCTCATAGTTCTGTTCTCGTTACGCAAACCGAGGGAGAGCCGCGTGGATGCGCTGCTCGTCTTGTTTTTTTATGCGTAGCCATTGCGACCAAACGAGGCATTGTGCTGTGGCTCCCGAGAGCCAGTGCACGTATGCCTCACGTCCCACCCTCCCATGGCAACGGGAGGGCGGGATAGTCTCCATGGCTGTGCGGTTGTTTTTTCAAGGTAATCTTACCGTTGGGAGTGAATCTGACACAATAAACATAACACACTCAATTTAACTATTACGTTTAGACTCTCCGGAGTGTATACTATTAATATGCGTCCCTGTGGTTCGGTTCTATGTGTCAATGGAGATTCAATGAATGTCCGATCTCCATGATATCAAGGCCAATATGTATTTACATATCAGTACTATTTCTGAAACGCGAAACATTCGACTGAGTGTGTCATGTATGGTACATTTTACTCTTCGCCAGGTGATTAACCATGTCTCTATATGTGTATGGACCATGTTGCATCAATATGTGTTCTAATTCATCATGATCTATGATCTGTCCTTGTCAACAGTTAGATTTCAAACTCTCTTTTACTCATTAATTTCTAGAGTTAGAGTTCTACTTTACATACACAAGAGTTATCCGTTTGCTACTTAATGCACAGTTGTGTACCTATTTCCACAACTCTAGTCTTCTTTTCTTCATATTGCTTCAGAATCCAATGCATATTTTCCTCACTAAAAGCCCAGAAAACCCTACTCACCCTTAAGAGCGATTTTGTGTGTATCTAATAGGCATGATACCATACCACATGGTTTTTCAAGTGTTCCCAAATCATTCTTTCATGTACAGCTGATGTTCTCATTTACAATCAATTCATAAAAACACACATCTCCTCATTGAGACCTTTTGGTGTCAATGTTCCAAGTCTATCGATCCAAAAGGATTCTCTTTGATCCAGTCTTTTCTGGATGTTCTCGTGGGCGTTCATTTTTATTTTTTTTATTTTTTTAAACACTTTATTTTTTAATCAAAGGCATACAGACATAACCAACAAATCAGATATGATCAATTAACAAACTTGTTCAACCTCCGATCTTTCTGATATTGTCCGACAGAAAACAAAATCTCTTAGCCTTTGAGAGTTTTCATTTTTCACTTAACAATCCCCATCCCTCTTACCCCCCTATTCCCCCTTCCCCTTCCCCACCTCCCAACCTGCAGGCGTTCATTTTTCTTACCACTTCCAAGATCAGGAAGCGGATCTGAGCAAGATTGTTTTTTTTCCCACCAGTGTCTCGCTACTGCTGAGTTGGTGTTGTGATTTCGGATACATAATCTGTGTTCGTTCCACCTGATATTTGCAGTCCTCCTTGATTGTCCTACGTAATAAAGTCCACATGGACATTTGATTGTGTAAATAATATTCTGCGTGTCACAAGTTGCAAAATCTCGTAATCTGATCTGTTCTCCTGTGTGAGGATGGTTTATTGTTTCTCCTTTCTGAATGTATCCGCAGTTACTGCAATTCAAACAAGGGAATGTCCCAATCCTTTCTGTGACTTTCTTCTTTGTTGGAGGTCTTGTGTTGACAAGTCTGTCTTTCAAATTTCTGCTCCGTTGATATGCAAAGGTAGGGAGATCCTTAAAGAGATGCTCAACACGTTGATCACACGTCAATGTTCTCCAGTTCTTTTTAATAATTGCTTTGATCCTATTACTCGGTTTAGAGTACTTCGATACAAAGACCAAAGGTGTGGGTATGTCTGATTTCTCTTTTATCTTGAGTAGGTCTGTATTCCTACCTGTGATTCTGCCAGTTCTACTTTGTTTGTGGGGTACCCTCGATTAATGAATGTATTGGCCATCTCTTGTACTTTTCTGTCATAGTCCTCTGGGTCACTTACAAAACTTTTGACGCAAAGCATCTGGCTGTATGGCAAGTTCTTGATGAAACTCGGTTGGTGGAAACTGACTCTATGGAGTAAATTATTCCTGTCTGTGCTTTTGCGAAAGATGTTAGATTTGTATCCTGTTTCCGTGATATTGATATTTACATCAAGAAAGTCTTCTATGAAAATTCGTCTGTGAACTGAATTATTTGATCAATTTCATTCAGGTATTTGAAAAAATGTAGTAGTTTGATCTCAGTATCCGTCCATATCCAAAAAATATCGTCTATGTAACTAATCCACATACTCAGTTTTTGTTGCCAGATTGGATTTTAAGGACGTGATCCATTTCAAACTTATGCATAAATGCATTCGCATATGGTGGTGCCATTGTGCCACCCATAGCGGTACCTGCCACCTGTAGGAAATATTCTTCTTTATAGCGAAAATATGAATTTTCTCCTATGAATTCCAGGAGTAGTAATATGAATTCTTTCTGTGCTGGTATTTCTCCTTCATTTAGTAGCAGCCATTCCACAGCTTCTCTTCCTAGGTCGTGAGGGATAGACGTGCCTAGACTACTCACATAAACTGTGAACAAGATGTCTGCAACATTGAAATGTGCTCCCTTTAATTGTTGTAGAAAGTGTGTAAAGTATTTGACATATGTACATATCTTTTGTATAAGAGGCTGAAGAAAGAAATCTATATATTTCCCTAGTGGCTGTAGTAGGCTATCAATTCCAGCCACAATGGGCCTTCCTGGTGGTTTGCAAAGGTTTTTATGCACCTTAGGAAGGGTATAAAAGTGTGGAATTCGTGGATGTTGGTTTGTCAAGAATGTCCTGATGATATGATTTATCCATCCTAACTCTTTTGTTGCTCAAACTTTCATCTAGATTGGTTTTAATTTGAGTAGTAGGATCCATTTCTAGTTTGGCATACGTGTTTTCATCATGGAGTTGTCTGATGCATTCCCTTTCATAGTCCACAGTGTGTAGGATCACAAGTGCCACTCCTTTATCGGCTACTCTGATTGTCATCACTGTAAAGATTCTTAATCTGTTGTAATTCATGCAGTTTCATATTATTATATCCTTTTGGTTTGAAGTTAACTTTCTCAAGATCTCTTGTAACTTGTTTTTGAAAAATCTCCACTGAGGGAATACTTATTGGAGGGATAAAGTTACTCTTTTAGTCCAGATTCGTTTGTTTCCGTGATATGGTCTGTTTCCAGTTCATTAAAGAATACCTTAAGTTTCATTTTTCTTATGAGTTTATATAGTTCAATTTTTGTATCAAAGAGAGTGCTATTGTAAGTAGGTACGAAGCTCAGGCCTTTTTGTAGAGTCTTTCTCTTTATTAGTCAGTATTCTTGATGATAAATTGATTACTAAGTTTTCTTCTGTTGTAATCTGGTCTTTGGACCTTACCGTTGTTTTTCTCTTGCCCCTCCTGGTTCTCGTCTGCCTACGCCTAAAAAAGGTCTCCCTGTGTTTGGGGTAGTTGCTGTTGCAATTCCAGAGGTGCCTGGTTCGGTTTCTCTTTCTTGACCGGCAGGTTCACTGTTTCTTTCTGCTAATGAGCTTGATGAGTCGCTTGTGTTGTCCTGTCTTGGTTTTCTCATGGGTGGTCCGTACTTGTCCATCCAACTGTAAACCTCATCATTGAGATAATCATATGTATCCCTTTTGAACTTGCAGATCTTTTGGATTTCCAACTCCGTTTTGTAACTGGCCAATTTTGTGTTAATGTCTTCCAAGATGGCATCCACCTCTTCCCTATTCAATTAAGCTACCAATTCTTTCTCAATCTCTTGATTGTTGGCAAGTTCTTTTAAATTGTTGGCAAGTTCTTGTATTGGCAGGATCAGGTTCAGAAAAAACTTATTTAAGATATATTCCCATTTTTTGACAAACTCCATACTTTCTTTACATAGTGTTGGGTGTAGTTGTATGCATAGTCCTCTAGGAATGTATTGGTTTTTATGGTATCTGCCTAGTGTGATAGCATGGAGTTTTCGATTCATTTCTTTACGTATTAAATACTCCAATAGTTTGATCCTCTTGGCTGGATACTGTTGATTTGTTTTATTTGTGTTAAATCCAGAGTCATTTATTAGACTGAGTATCTTATCTGCCTCTTCGGCGCAAAATCCCAATGTTTCTGCTTTTTTAGTGGTTAATGTTTCTATGTCTGCAAAGGACATTTCTATTGTGTCTTGTTTCTTCTTAAATTACAGTGCTTTGTTTCGTAGAGTATTCTTTAGACTCCTTTATCGTGTGCCTCCACCTCAATTGTGTCTAGTGCAAAACCATTGTGGAGAGAGTAGAGGTGGGCAGCACATGTATAGTTCACATTTTCTTTATAATTTATATGTTTCAGGTATTCAAAAAAATCTATCTGTTAAGCTTTAGCCTGGAGCTGTCAAAAATAATATCCTATGACACAAGGATTAAAAATACTTGAACAAAAAAAGAAACAAGGTGACGCCACCTCATAGTTCTTGACGCTTCTCGGTTGGCTCAGTGGGACTGAGCATCCAATACTCATGCAATTTATAATTTCCATGTTGTGCCTTGTATGGTATTCAGATAGGCACCCAAGTCCAACAGAAGTACGCCTAGCCATATTTATTTATTTTATTTCTTATGTGCCACATGCCCATAGGCCCCATGGCACACATAAGAGACAGACGGACAGGAATGAGAAACATACATACATACAGAGTGCAAGGGAGATCTGCAAATTAACCAGTTATGTGACAGAACAGATGTGTTTTAAATGCTTTCTTAAAGCCTGTCAGAAAGTTGACGGTTCTTATTGCGAGTAGAAAGGCATTCCATTCTCTAGGTGCCCATACTGGGAAGCTGCAGCCGCCAAATTTTGTCATCTGAAATCGGTGCTGTTTGAATTTGATAATCACTGGAGCAAAGGGGGTGAGCGGGTTGGTCAGTGAGCAACTGCTTCGTCAAGTACGGAGGGGCAGTAGAGGACCAGCATTTATAGGCAAGCGACAGGCTCTTCTGTGAGATACTATGCATGACCGGTAGCCAGTCCAGCACTTTTCCGGAGTCGGATATATGGTCCTGTTTGCGTAAGCCAATGACAGCGTGAACTGCGCTGTTCTGGAGGAGCTGTACGGACTGTACGTTGGACTTAGTCCCAGACAAGAGGCTATTGAAATAATCAAGCCTCAAATTGATCAAGGCTGAAGCAAGAGTGGATCTGTTTTCAAGGGAGATGTAAGGCCTAATTTGGTTCAGGAGTTTATCCATGTACCCGAATGATGCTCGAGTGGGGGATATATGGTCTTTCATGTTCAACGCTACATCCAAGTAGACACCACGTGTTTTTGACACTACTGGACAATGACTGCCAGCGATATTAAAGATTTTGTAAGAGGCGTCAAGGTTATTCAGTCGTTGACTAATGGCCACAATAAGGAGCTCCATCTTGTTGTCATTAAGAGCAAGTGAATTGGATACCATCCATCACTGAATTGCTGGGTACACTACATTGAGGGCTTCAGAGTCTTGTGTGTAGTTCCACGATAGTTCAAATACCACCTGGTTGTCGTCAGCGTAGTTGATATAGTGGACACCCAGGTGGTCAAGCAAGTCAAGAAGTGGTCTTATGTACATGTTAAATAGTGAGGGAGAGATGCAGAAACCCTGTGGCACTCCAGCATTAATGATGTCGGGTCAGGATTGGGCTTCCTCCACTGCCACTCTTGACATCCAAAGATCAAAAAAGGTTATCAAGTGCAAGGCCTTTTGAGAGCAGCCCACCAGGCCCTTCAACCTGTCAACAAGGATGGAGTGGTCATTAAGGTCAAAGGCCGCTGAGAGATACAGAAGCATCAGTAAGGCTGGATGTCCTTTATCCACGCTGCCAGCCAAGGTAGATTTTAGATCCAACAGAGCTGTCGCAGTCCTTTGTTGTGCACGTAAACGAAAACTGGACTGTACAAGCCCAGAATTTTATTTTGCTCCAAGAATTCTGAAATTGGAGATAGGCTACTTTATCCAAGATCTTTAGGAGAAAAGTGACAATAGTGATGGGCCGATAGTGGTTGGCTAAGGAGGGGTCGAGAGTTATTTTTCAGAATGGGAGTTATCCACACCTCTTTGAGGGAGAGAGTTACCACCCCTTCTGGGAATGAGAGGTTGACAATCCTGGGGATCCATGGATTCCTTGAGAATACTGGCTGGACAAATATCACCCCTGCAGGGTGTCGGTTTAAGATTATTCACTATCCTAAGGATCTCTGTCTCGGAGCACTGTTTAAGATTGAACTCCGATGTCAGTGAGCCAATAAGAGGGATATCTGGTGCAGCATTGTTTTGCAGGGGGAGACAATGTTTCATCTGGATAGTGTTTTTATAACCAAGAATCTTGTTGGAGAATTCCTCTTGGATCATTTGACACCAAGTAGAGTCTTGCTTGAGTTGGCGTTCCAAATTCTTCTGTTGAAATATTTGTTTTTTTCCTCTATCACTTTTTTTGCAATTATTCACTGCATTTTTATATTTGGAAAGGGCTTTAAGGGTGTAGCTTTTGCACCATTCTCTTTCACATGTATTTTTCTAGCCTGGATTCAAGCACTGTTTCATTGAAACAGGCGTTTGTTCATGTCTTGGGTTTAATAACTGTCTTTTTACGATATAAATGAGCAACCAGGGTTGTAACATTCCCGAATGAGTCCGGATGAGGTAGCTTTAGTTTGATCAATTCTATAAATTTAGACGCTGAGACATTCCTAAATTCTGGGATTTTTTAGAGTTCCTAGGCAGTTTACCTAGACGGATAAGTGCCTCGGGGAGACAAATTGTGAAACAGACAAGCAGATGATCAGACCATGGACAGGGTGAACAGACCGGATTCAGAACCTCCAGCCGATGTGTGATGACCCAGTCAATGACATGGCCTTCCTTGTGTGTGTGTTCTTTAATACACTGGATACAATGAATGATATGCAGTGCTGTAAGTAAAGATTTTGGGGGTTGTTTTTTTCGTCCTCTGCCCAGTAGTTAAAATCGCAGAGGATGACCATGGTGAAATTAGGTTTACTAACACTATTAATGAGAACCGGAAACTGCTCCTCAAATAGAGGCATGTCCTTATGAGGTCTATAGATGATCAAAAAAGCAACAGAAGAGTTAGAGCTAGTTTTTATTCTAGCAAGCAGGCTCTCACAACCTTCTATACCAGGGTGGGTAACTATATGGCAGTCACGATGTTTCCTGGTGAGATGTGCGACTCTCTCCCCCCCTCAAGTCAGTAAGATGTTAAAGGTCTGTGGAATGGAGATGGATGCTGCCATGTTGGTCGTATCATTCAACCAGGTCTCTGTGATACCTATTACATCAATATCTGAACTGTTGAGGTAGTCCTCCACCTCGCATTTGACAAAGGAACAAGTTTTAAGAAGAGCAATTTTAAAAAGGGGCGTGGTGGGGCAAAGGGAAGACACAGGGATGGCTGTGTATGTTCGAGGGTCCAATTTTGGCATTATAAAAGTGCATACTCTGGAGAAAGGAGTATTTACACATCCTCATGAAGATTCTCTTTAATTGAGCCATCAAAGGCTAGGTCTTAGTTCTCAATCTCCCTTGAAACAGACATGTTGTTGCATAGATTATAATGTAAAGATGATACCTTTTCCAATCGGTCATCCCTCACCGACCATATCCTAGTTTTCAGCTCTCATAATTTTCCATTTTGTACCATTTACTGACAGATCGTTCTCGGTGGCATATGTCAAAAACAAGGTCAACTTTCAATTAAGGCCAGGCAGTAGGAAGATGGTGCGAATGAGATGGGAGGAGTTTGGTATAGCTACAGTAGGGGACCTGTGAAATGAAAAGGAGCTGATGACGTTTGCGGAGTTACAGGAAAACCACAGGTTTACACGAAGGCCATTCTCTGTTGCATAACACATTGATAAAGGTATTGCGTTGTAGATGGACGAATAGCAATGATGAGACCATAGAAAGCGAAGACATTGAGACACTGCTTGCGTTGGTAGAGGGTGGACACTCATTCCTAGGATCTATGAAGTATTGATAGACCGGACTTCGGGAACAGAATTGAAGTGCAGGGAGAGATGGAAAATGGAATTGGGGAAGACGTTTGAGGATAAAGACTGGACAGAGGTGAAGTTGTATCATAAAAAGGTCTCTAGAAGCACCTGACTGCAACTAATACTATGGTATATTACACAAAGAGCTTACCTCACGTCTGCCACTATTGCGACTTTTAGGAGAGCGAAAAGACAAGTGTGTCCCAGATTCAGGGTACTAGAGGCTGGACTTGTACACATGTTTTGGGGATGCCCAATAGTGCAAGGGTTGTGGAGGGGGGTGGCACACAAGGCATCCGAAGGTGGCATAGAGCTGGATATCCAGACCCTGGAAGCTTGCATGCTGCGCAGATACAAGAGAAATGTAAAAGATAAACTGCTAAATAAAATTAAAGATCTGATTACATAATGGCTAAACGCAGTATAGCTATGAGGTGGAAAGATGCTAGAGAGCCAAGCGTAACTAGATGGTGGAGGGAGTTGGAAAAGTGGGTCACAGCAGAAACTGGAGCATGGGAAAAAGACACTGGGCGAACAAAAAGCTGAGTTGGGGTTGGACATTCAAAGATGGATAGCGTTAACTGTGACTTGGTTTACATGCAACGGTGAGGGGGATGCCATGCAGGCGGCACCGGGTGAGGAAGATGCAGAGTGATTACATAGCATATATACTAACATTTTAGGCGCAGGCCGAGTTGGGGGGGGAATTAGGGTACAGTTAGATAAAGTTGGATAACATATGATGTTGATATGCTGGTTAATATTGAGTGGTTTGTTGTTGTTTGCTGTGGTTATAAAATGCAATAAAAAACACAAAACAAAACTTTCTCTGAAGGCCAACTGGGGTTGGATCAAAAAACTAAACATCATCCATGAACGCCAACCAATTTAGATTGGTTTGACCCAGTTTTAGTGTTCACTGATGTCTGTAAATTGGCGATGTCTGAAATATAGAGATTAAAAAGCATTTTGCTAAGACACACAGCCTTGTTTTAGGCCTATGTGTGTGGAAATCTAGACTACACATCCTCCTAATCAAAATATTCTGATGTAAAAGGGACAAGATTTTAACCAGTGGAGGCAGAATATCCCATATCAAAGAATTCTCCCGTAATCTGGCCATACTAATGCAATCAAATGTTTTAGACATATCCATGGATGCGATATAAGTTCTTCCAGTTGCCCCTCTTTTCACTTCAGATAGAATTTGTGCTACAATTGTCCCATTTAGGGTCATACCCAGATACTGTCTGAAACTCAGCCTCCTCCCGAGAAAGGATATCTAGCTCCTCTTCTCCTTTTTTCCCAATCTCTCATAAGTATAGCTGCAAAGATCTTGCTTGATGCATCGAGGACACCAACAGTCCTATTGTTCTTAGGGTCTGTCCAGAACCCCTTCTTATAAATGAGTATAATTATTGATGTTTTCCAGGTAGAAGGAAATAAGTGCGGTCAAAATGTCCCTAAATAGTTTAATCAAAATACCCGCCCACCGCTCCAGGTCATTCTTGATAGTACAAGGCGCTAGGGAATCTGGTCCCAGAGCCCTTGAATATTTAATTTTAGTGATGACTGAATAAACGGCATTCTGTATCCAAGGAGACTGTGCGATTTGCATGTAAGATGTTTATTGAATAATAATATAGGCACATTTGGTAGGCTGGCATACATTTCCCCATATAAAAGGACCCAGGTGGCCTCATCTATACAACTCAATTAATTTACTACACAGTTGCCAATTGTCGAATTTTTCAGAGTCCATAAATTGTGAGGTATTTACATTATTCAAAGCATCAAAATACGCTGGTATTTTTTTAGTATAATTTCTATATATTAGGCTGATCTTATGTTTCAGAATCATTACTTCCTCCAAGTCAAGGTAATTATGATGTCAGATCTCTTTCAACTGGGCCCCCTTCATGCCTTTGGCAACTGCAATTCTAGCATCATAAGCATGTTTTGGTCTGTTTAGCGTTGCTACCTCTCCCTTCCCGGTCAGTCCATTAAGACAGTTTTAAATTGTCTCATTAAAGTGTTACACAGAGAGAATTTCATAACAATTTTAATAATAAGAATGCAATAAATTCTCAAATGCAGCAGCAACTTTGTTGCAAAGGGCACTGTTCCATTTCACACAAATCCCCCTAATCCAAGTCCACCATAGTATATACATGATTAGTCTCATGCAGTTGTCTGTCCATAGCTATATTGGAAGCAAGAATTGAATGGCCACTAATGTCAATCTCTTCAATTTGTGAAGATGAACGGAGCGGGGTAATAGATTTAGAAGTATGTAAACATGATCCATCCATGAGGAATTCTTACCTCTTCTCCACGAACTTAATTTAGCTTGTAATGAGCAAGTGTTAAAGAGCAAGAGGTGAAAACTGCACGTTTCCATGTATGTATTCCACAGTACCCCTCGTCCTGCGACACCTGTGAAACCATTTTTTTACAACCAGATTTCTAGTATTAGACACCATTTCTGCCACACATAATGAATTGAATTCCCCTCCAATAAAAACATTATTTGCAAAACCTTTACCCAATCACTCCCCTATGATTTCATTCAAGGCATATTCAATGACTTGACATTGGTACTTCACAGGATTCCAATAGATATTGATTGCTAGAAGTTGACTCGGAGGGTCCTCAAAGATAATGCCCACTGCCAAAATACCCTCAATAAATGTAGAAATTACTAAAGAGAAAGATTTAAATTCAAATAAATAGCAACAGCTAAACCCCCCCGTTGGACGGCCCTTTACATCTTTGGTCGCCGTTCTTGAGTGAATTCTATATCCTTCAATTTGCAGGGGTTCATCTAACAAAGTCTCCTGAAGTACCACAATGTCTTTGCCCGAAACAGTGAATTGCAGATTTTCTCTTTCGTAATTTTCATATACCCACAAGTATTCCATATCAAGTTATTAGCATTTTTACAGCTAAAGATTCGAGAAAAGCCCCTTTTATTTAGTGTTTAAATCAATAATAGCCACAAGCCAAGACCAGTCATTTTGTGTACCCAGGGATTTAACTGTCAACCAAGTATTCGAAAACACTCTAGAGGATGTGGAAAAGGCTAGTTTTATTACAAGGGGAGCTGGGACCAGTGACACGCCCCAGTCTTTCAGGCGAATGTCTGAGAGAAACGATTGAATATGGCCTGTTGTCATACAGCTGATTAAGTCAAACCCAATTGACCTGAATGTTACCCTCTGGTCCCACACCAGCCAAGGCACAATATGAGATTGAAAATGTGCAACCAACTTGTCAAGGCCAGAGTTCGAGATCTGCACCAATTCAGTGTCCCCTGAATGGAACAGTCTAAGTGCAGGATTCTTTGCAAATATATGAAGTAACCTTGCTCTGTTTAAACTTAATTCCCCATTCAGCTGCACAATATTTTCTAAACCTATTACTCTGTCATCAAAACAGATGTTAATATCTGATTGATATTTAGACAGATGATGCTGGGATTCAGTTCCTCCAAATTCAACCTGTTTCCTTGACAGTTCACTTTGATTAGATGTATCTACTGAAATCAAAGACGTCTTATTGAATTTACATTCAATAAGACGTCTTTGATTTCAGCAGGAGAGGAGGCTGTAAATCTGTCAATTCCACAACTTCCTGTTCTTCAGACTTGTCTTATCTGGTTTCTTGTGGAATCAGGAATGTGCCTGGGCCCAGAATAAATTGCATTACTTCTTGCCTGGTGTACACTCCTTTTTAGACTACTTTTGTAATTGTGTGCAAACATAATTCATTACTAGTAGTAACTGGCCTAAGCCCTTTTAACCTTAACTCTTAATTTCACATGGTTTGCATAAATACTTTAAGCCATATGAAAAAGGCTGAATAAACCAGTTCTTCTTTGAACTAGCAATAACTATCTCATTCCCTGGTTCACTGGCTTCCATTGGAAATTCTAATCTAAAATCTGCTTTTTAATCGCGCACAGCACATCTGAAAATTACCTTTGAAACTCCTGGGTCTCACTTACTTTAGCCCCGAGCATTGACTCAACCGTTTTACTGCTGGTCAAAACAAATAGCGAAAACCCTCAGTCAGGCTCCCCTACATTCAAGAGATATCCTCAAAAAGGGCTAGGAAAAAAAGCTACAAACGAAGAAGAAATTTAAAAATGTAACAAATCGTAACAATAGAAAAACATCATCAACAAGAAAATTCCTTTCTTCTTTGCCATCAGAAGGAGAGAGAATGTATCTGAATACCCAACCGACTGACGCGCTTGGTGACAAAGACCTTATTGATCCACCTTAATCGAACCTTCAAGTGTAAAACAAAAGAATAAAATGAAGAAATGACGACAAAGGCTGAACACTCCACACAAGATCAAAAGATATCTACTTTCTGCCATACTTATCAGACCATAAAAACTATGGCTGGCTCTTTCAGCTGAGTTGACCATCCCGTGGGATAGCACAACCCCAAATCCCGTCCCTGGAGCACCCGCCTAGAGCTAGAAGTGTTCAGAGAAGTCTGGGCAGCACAATACTGGGAGAGAGGAGATGATCTTCTTCAGATTACGGAAGGATTCCTTCGCCTTCTCGTCAGACGATAGGTCACCAAAGTGGGAAGATCTCAAAGCGTCTGACAGAGGATCAGCAATTGAGGAAAATGCAGGAATAAACCACCAGTAACAGCCTACCACACCCAGAAATGCTGTGATGTCTCTTTTCGTGGTTGGTAGTGGTACTTGTAGAATGGCATCCACTTTGTCTGACTGGGGCTGTATTTCCCCATTGCCCATGAAGTACCCCAGATATTGTGTCTGGGTAGTGGCTACATTGTTTTCTTTGGATTGATGTGAAGTCCCCCGTCATTTAAGGTGGTGATCATTCCGACCAGATAGTTGAGATGGTCCTTCCAGGAACTTCTGAAAACAACAATATATTCGATGTAGGTGGAGGCATAGGCAACATGTAGAACCAATGAGTGACTGGATCGTGTCAGGGTCCACATGCAGCCCGAAGGGTAGCACCGTAAACAAGTAGTCTCTGTTGGGGGTGGCAAATGCTTTCTTGACCCAATCCTATTCCCGAAGGGGGAATCTGCCAGTAGCATTTTCTAAGGTATATGGTACTCAAGAACCGGGCCGTCGCAATGCGTTCTAACAGTATATCGATGCATGGCATCAGATAGGCTTTGTAGGTGGATATGGCATTTTATGGCCTGAAATCCATGCAGAAACGGGTGGTTCCATCTGGCTTTGGCATCAGAACAACCGGTGAACACCATGGACCGGTTGATGGTTCAATGATATTCATTCTGAGCATTTCTTCGACTTCGGCTTGGATCTCATGTCTCTTAGCTTCAGGTATGCAGTATGATCTCAAGCAAATTATTCTTCCTGAGAGGGTTTCGATAGCGTTTCATGAGGGTTGTCCGCCATGGTAGGTTAGAGAAAACATGTGCTAGAGGACCTAAAGTCCCTCGTACTTCACCTTTTTTCTGCTTGGTTATCCAAGTTCCCCACTATACTTCAGCCAGCCCACCTGGCCTCCCTATAGGGCACAGTTCTGGTTCTTCTTCCTCAGTGCATAGGGTCACCGACATCTGGCTGATTGGTTCCCTCCATTTCTTTAAGAGGTTCACATGATAATTCTTTTCCTTCTCCCATCTGTCGAACTGTTGGACCAGATAGCTCATGGGACACAAGACGGCTTTGATGGTGTACGGCCCTCTCCACTGGGCCAACATTTTGTTGGCTGTGGTGGGTAACGGCACTAACCCAGTCCCCCACTTGAAATGGCCTCATTTGGCTATGGCGATCATGATCAGCTTCATTGATTGCCTGGGATTGTCTCAGATTGGATCTGGCTCCTTCTCTTAAAGAAGCCTGGTGTGTCCAGAATTCTAGTACATTGTCGGAGAGAGACTCCTCCCCCAGATATTCCCAGTCTTCTCTGACCATGTCTAAAATTTTTGGGGGCCAGTGACCAAAGAGAAGTTTGAATGGGGAAAACCCTGTAAAAGGCTCAGGGGTGTTCCTTGGGACCATCAGGATCCACGGTAGGGCCTGATCCCAATTCTTTCCAGTTGAGGTGGTTTCTCGTTTAATCATTTGTTTTAATGTTTTGTTGTAACGTTCAATGTGTTTGTCAGTTTGGGGATGGTAGAAGGCGGTCCATAGTTGTTTAATCTTTAGCTGTTGACATATCCTCTTCATGTCCAATATCATAAAGTTCCTCCCCTGGTCGGAAACAATCTCTTGGGGTATTCCGGTGCAGGCAAAGAATGGAATGAGGACATTGCAGACCTGAGTTGCCGAGGTGCCTCTTAAGGGGAACGCTCCTGGGTAGCTAGTGGCGTAGTCCACCACTAACAGATACTGATATGATATTATAGGTTATTTATAATGCGCTTAATACCCAGAGGTTTCTAAGCGTGGACCTGGGGATCAAACCTGTGTTGCTCCGTGTCGTCTTGCTTCCAAGGTGAACATGTTGCACCTTAACTATCCTCCTGAGACAGGTGGGGTTGGGGGGCCCTACAATGTCCATCCCAATGCATCTGAATGTCTCCTTGATTAACAGCATTCTTTGTAGTGGCTTTTGGGAGGTATGTACGGGCTGGTTTTTTGACACACAGCTCATCCTTGGCAGTAGTTCACTATGTCTTTATAAACCCCTGGCCAATAGAACCTCTTTAATCCATTCTGCTGAGTCTTCTCAGTGGCTTGGTACCTCCCATGGGTTCCTCATGAGCCATTTGAATGATCATTTCCCGGAAGTCCTGGGGTACCAATAGCTGTTCTACTTCCTTGGATTCCCCATCCGGGGTCACGTGGTAATATAGCCCCCTCTTCTGCTTGAATCTTGGGTAGGTCGTGGTGGGGGAATCCCCAGAGTCCATAGCCTGTTTCCGAGCCCTTTTCAAGGAGGGGTTGCTTTGTCCCGCAGCCTTGAAGGAAGCCTCTCTTCCTTTGGAAAGCTAATTTATCACACAATCATGTGCGACGAGAGAGTTCCACTTCCCCTTTTCCTCTCGTACTTGTGCCAGGGTTTTTCTCAGTGCTGCTAGGGAAAAATTGGTCTAGCAGTTCCCGCTGACTGAAGGGGGCGCTCGTTAGTCAGTCTCCTACAGTGATACACTCACGGAAGGTCAGGATATCTGATCCCAAAAAGACTGGGTATAGCGAGGCAGGCGTAATGGCGGCCTTGACATGTACATGACGGTTCTCAATCCCTAGAGAGATAACCCTAGACGGGTAAGACTTGGTATCCCCATGCACACACCTAATTGAAATGGGAACTTTGTCACAACGTGTATCCCCACTTCAGGGCTGAGGGCAGTTTGCTGGCTTCCACTGTTCAGTAAGGCCTGTGTGGGTTTCCCGTCTACCGTTATTTCCACAAGATAGGGAGGGTGGTGTTGTATTCTGAATTCCTGGGGCTGGACGACACCCCCTTCCATGGGCTCTGGTTTTGACTTCGGGAGACAAAATTGAGCTACGTGCCCCCATTCTCTGCAGTCATAACACTGTGGCTGCCTCTGTGCCAGCACAGATGGGCTCCGTTTATCCACCTTCAGTGGTCTTGAGCCTCCTTCAGTCCAGCGTCCTGGAGAGCACTTTGGTCCTTCCCCTAGCCCTCCACCTCCCCCTGTTCAGGAGGGTCCTGCCTTTTCGTAGGTCGTGGCTATGTTAATGGCCTCTGACAAGGAAGGTCAGTGATGCTGCTGGACCCACTGTTGGACATGCCCCGGTTGAGCCTCTATGAATTGCTCCAGTTGGATCTTTTCAATGATCTCATCGTGTGGGCCATGGTAGGCTTTAACCACTTCTTGGTGAGGTCTTGGATCCGGTAGTATAATTGCCTCGGGGTTTCACTGGCACGTAGCTTGGTTTCTCTCAGACACAGTCAGTATGATTCAGCGTCCATACTGAGCCGTTCTAATATTGCCCTCTTAATGTCTCCATACGAAAAGTCCACAGAGGGATTTGCCGCTTGATATGTCCTTTGCATCGGCCAGGTAAGGAGCAGGGTGATGTAGTGGCCCAATTGTTCAGGGGCCCACTGGGCATTCCGGGCCACTCTTTTGAAATTGGTAAAAAAGTACCTGGGGTCCTCCCCGGGTTGGAACTTCTGTAGGATGGACGTTGGCACTATCGGATGTCCCTGGGTAGCGGCCATGGCCTCTGTCACTTGTCTCAAGGCATCCTGATTCTTCTCGTGGGCCGCCTCTTCTCCCTCTGTGGTGTCCGCTCCGGTCTTTAATAGGCCCAACTATAGTCTGCTTGTTAATCCTGCCATAAACAGGAAAACAACCAACAAACTTGTCAGAAATGGTACCTTTTGAAGTCCTCGCCTGTACTTCCTCCCAATCAGCTTTCGGGTTGTAGTTAAGTTGTGCATAGTAAGCCCAGCCTCCTTTTTATCCCTCTGTTCATCCGGGTCACCATCGCCCCAGTTTCCCACCTCCTAGGAGGGCCGGGCCTCAGCGTTCCCTTTCGCGTGCTGCGCGGCAGTCTCTTCATACCGGTCCCCACCCTGGATCGCTACCCTGCTACCCTGGATTGCCATGTTTTCCGCAGGGCCCCCCCGCATTGGATCCTGACTGCACGCCTGTTCCCAGAAAATGGCATCATCCCCGGGTGAGTTCAGTCTGGATTGTCTCTGATTCTGAGGAATCCAGTTAGTTTCCAGTCTTCCAGGTATCTGGGCGGGAGAGGGGCAGTGGGAAGAGTGATAGGGGTTAAATCCTGGACAGTATTGAGTTCCTGCAGGGGCCACCTCTCCCAATTCCAATAGGCTCCTACCGGGCGGTACTGACCTGGGAGGTTCTCCTGGCTACAGTCATCCTGAAAGATTGGTGGGATTTGAACAACATGTGGTGTCTGCAGTAAATAACAACTGCAAGGCAGTCTGTGGGAGATATGTGCATGCATTGACCAGTGAATCTCATCAACCAGTTGATATAAAGATCTTTACATGATTCCCTTTGTGTTTCAGGTCGAGTGGGTCCAAGGTGATGAGTGCGGCGCTGACACAGGGCACAGCGGTCATTATGGACCTGTGGTGGGCATGTGGATCGAAGGCCTACGCCCAGCTTCCCCCTGATTGGAGTGGGGTTTGTCCAATCGGTACACTGCACAGCCCTTCCCTGGTGGTGCCTCAAAACAGCAGTGCCTTGGAACTTGCGTTGAAGGAGAAAGTGGCACAGCAAAGCAAGGAGCAAACATTACTGAGCAGGAAGAGAAGAAGTAACAATTACTGGTCCGAGAGGAGCGCTGAAAATGTGGCCGCTATCCCTGACGAGTTCTGACTGTTTTCCAAGGCAGTCACTTTTTTCACCTTGTTACTACTTCGGTTTGTGAAAGCTGCGGCCAAGGCAAAATGGCTCCAGCTAACAAGATACGAGTTGCTGCAACTATCCAATTCAACATCAAAGTGCCTAAATGCAGTAAAGGAAGAGTTGAGAGCAGTATGTTTAGTGGCTCTCCAAATAGATATGTACGCAACCTTCTTACTGCCATAGAAGGAGGAGTGTGCGCCAAGTTTGGGAGTAGTTGCTGCATAGTAGTGCCAGATGGAGAAGCTGCAAATCGAACATGGAAAGCAGCTATCAGTGAAATACAGACCCTCCACGCAAGGATGTCAAATTAAGTTAGCAGGGTGCAGCCGAACAATTGGCTGGACAACATTTTTGCATGGGCGCCTGTCTGGCTTTTTGGATTGTTTAGAGTGACTGTCCCCACATTGGTCCTCATGCTCGTCACCTTCTGCATTGGCAAAGCTATTTTGAGACTCTATACTAGCAAAATGAGAGGGAAATGTATGTTGACGGGGAAAATGACAAAAAGAAGCCGCTTAACAAACTAACAAAGTGTGACAAAAATAATGAAGATGATGGGTCATGGTACAACCCAAAGACATAGAAAATTATGAAGCCTATTGGATTTCATGTGATAAGGATGGGCCAGGATGTGGGTTGATAGTTGGACCATTGGGAAGATGATGGAGGGGACATGAGTAGACTAAAAAAGGTGTGGATAACTAAAAAGACAGTAGAAGAGTGGGGATTGGGGGGACAGAAGAGTTAGTTATTAATGGACCAACAAAAGGGCGGAATAATGTGGTAAAAATGCAAGTTCAGTGCAGTAAAAAGTTGCAAACTTACCAGCTGTGGGATTAGCCCACTAAAAGGGGAGGGGGATTCATTGATAGCCACACTGTTATATGCACTAGGCTGGAGCATGCCCTTAATAATTGTGTTTTAAGCTAATAACATGTAGGCAATAATGTTGAGTGACAGGTGAGTATACAAGGTTTACCATTAAACCGAGCTGCTGTGAACAGGCCTCAAAGCATGCTTTTTTAGAAACAAGTACATATTTCGTTAACTTGCTTAGTAGCCGCAGAGGCTGGCAGCACATTGCAAATGACACATTCCCAGGATCGTACGGTAGGAATGCACAGCCTTTGTTACTTTCGTGCTCAGGAAGCAGATCTTATGGGTCTCATGGAAAAAGAGTGACTGACCAGCTTTTTTTTTTTAATTCGGTATGTTAGTTTATGAAGCTGGTCTACTGATGGTTTCAAAATGCCCATGGCGGTTTCAAATTGCCCCTTAGTACATTTTAGCCTCGGAAAAAGTTGTAAGAGTTCCCAAGATGCAACATGAAAACAGGAATTTGCTTGTGGTGGGAAAGGGGGGCATGGCCAGCAGTCATGGAGTGAACACGTACCTGCTTCAGCTCATGCATGATCCTACATAGATAACAAGAGGAAAGTGACTAAAATAAAGATTTTTCACTGCGGATCGCGTGCAGAGACAATGGAGTGTGGTTGGGGCACCTTTCAGCTGGTAAACTGCAGCAGACCAGGAAGGAGAGAGCAGCCGCCGTAAGCGACCAAAGCGGGAAGAATGTTACGCTCACCTGGTATCCATGGGGACGCCACCCAGCCAGTTGGTCGTTAGTGCCCTTCCCAATGATTCCCTGGCGTGGTCTGAGTCGATGGGATTCCGCCTGGAAATGAAGAATATATTAGGAATGGGCGACCAAGGTAAGTTTTTCCCCCACCTCCCTGGTGTTTCCAACCCTCCAGGTTCTCTTCTCACCTGGTTGTCTGAATTGGTGGGCTCTCCGTCCTGCTCTCTGGGCCGGGGCGCATTGTCTTTTGTGGGCGCTGGCGGTCCAGTTACTTCACTGACTGCTGCCTTTGTAGTGTCTTTCAGGTCGGTTTTATTGCGAATGATGGCCTTGTAATTCTTGCATGCCTTTTCTCTGT
Organism: Ambystoma mexicanum; assembly: GCF_040938575.1. Lineage (NCBI taxonomy): Eukaryota > Metazoa > Chordata > Amphibia > Caudata > Ambystomatidae > Ambystoma > Ambystoma mexicanum. The sequence continues at coordinate 210,695,959 of NC_090934.1, forward strand.
TCTAAATGTCTCTTTTTATCTCCCTAGGAGCGTGGAGTGTCCGCTTGGAGAACTGGATATGCTGGTTCTCACCGGGAGATGATGGCGCACTATAGTGCTATGATGCGGTAAGGAGGCACTTTGCGTAGTGCAGCGATGTCTTGTCCTCACTGACCTGTGCTTTTCTTTTTCGTAGGTTGCGGTGAGTTCCCAGCGCAGATGGAGTTCTGGAGCTATGCCGGCTGAAAAGCAACCAACCAGGTAAATCTTTAAGCACTTTGTGGTTGCAATGTCTCCACTACCTCCTTTAATGATGTCTTTCTCCTTTTCTCAGGTCCTTCGATCCGGGTGGTGAACTCCACCAACAGAGCTGTCCAGTAGCTGCGAGTAGTGAAGGATGATGAATGCAGGTAAGATTCTGCTGCTAACGATGTTCTTGGTTTTTCTGCAGGTCCGGAACTCACGGTGAGCGTCGCGTTGCTAGTAGCAAAGTAACGCAAACCGTGTTGTCTTTCTCGGGTGTGGTTTAAATAGCCACTGTAAAGTAGTCCAGGTAAAGTAGTCCCTAGGCCACCACACCCAAAACACTAGACCACATAGCTTGGTTCTAGGAATCAAGCTATGTGGATGCCTCCATGTTGGCTGAAAGCCTAAATAAAGTAGTTCCTCAAGCAGATGTCTTTCCTTACTGATGAGCCTGGCGCCAAAGGCACCAGGACTGGCCCCAAGAGGGCCTGAGAAGTGGATGCCAGGCCTTATTAGTGATCCGAGCCCTGATTCCACCTGGCCAATGGGCTTGCCAGTGGGGATCAGGGCTGAGGGTCGTGACAAGAAGGAGCAAGATGTCGGCGATCACTGTGGTGCAGTGAAGAACAGAAGGAACAAAGCCTGTGGTGAGGAAGCCCGTAGTTGCTGAGGCCAGGCACAGAATGTAATCAGGCGAGAATGAGGAGCAGACCCCCCAGCCAAGCGATGGGGAGAAAGGAACTCTGACAGTGAGAGCGGCCGCGGGACGAGGCAGCCTTGTGTTGATCCCAGAAGGTGGTGTAGCTGAGGGACTTAGAGTGGAAAGAGGGCCGTGCAGCCAGCTTACCAAGCTGACGAAGAGAGCAGGTTGGTAATGGCCACTGCTGGCGGGAGAACAATGCCGAGAGTAAACATAAAGTCACATGGCACATGAAAGAGGAGGCCACTGGGCACGGACCGCTGCATGCTGAGGGAGAGACATATTACTACATCCCAGCACTCTAGCAACAGAACCATAAGAGGCAAGGCGCAAAGCGGGGCATAGTACCCCAGTGGGCTATACAAAGCCGCAATGTGGTTGGTAGTGGCTAGAGGGTCTGCCGAAGCCAAGGTCCCTGGGGGAGCAAAAGGCGCAAGCAGTATAATTGAAGTAGCAGCAGCGGCTAATGACAGGGGTGGATGCCGACTGAATCCCAGCAGGCTGCTAAAAAGCTGGGAAGCACGAGAGGCCCGGGTGGGAAGAGCCACAAACACAGCGGACCCTGCTCTGGGAGGTGCAAAGATAAAAGGAAACAAGTCTGGGAGGAGCTCTTGCTGGCTGGGGTTCCTGACGGGAGCTCCACTCTTAGGAAGCAAAATGTTAGCGGGGAGTGCATAGAAAAGCACAATACAGGCAGTGGTCTGGTGGATTTGGACTCCCATTGAACGAGAGGCCCTACTGAACAGAGCGTGGGAATGAGAGCAAATTCCCCCCCCCCCCCCTTCTGTATGGAGACGAAAGGCAATAAAGGGAAAGGGAAGCAAACCACTATGGAAACATATGCCAAAAACCAGGAGAATCTGAAAGGAGGGCCTCCGGAGGAAACTGCAGAAGTCGCAAGATAGAAGTGATCAACAGATACTAGAGGCCATTACAGCACTGAAGACAGTATTGGAAGCTAAGATAGATGCGACAATGGTGGATGTGTGGTCTGTTGAGGCAGGACGTACGCACACCATCAGAGAGAACGGGACAAGTTGAGGAACAAGTTAAGGATAATACAAAGGCAGTGATGCAGGCAACAGGAGACTTCAATGTACTGCAGCAGAAGGCTAAATTGCTAGAAGGTGGAGCTGATGACACCGAAGGCCGGGTCCGTAGGAATAACATCAGGATCCTGGGATTGCCGGAGGGTGTTGAGGGTAAGGACCCTACAAACGACATTGAAACCTTGCTATTGCAGGAGATTGGGCCGGCAACCTCACACAAGGCTTTACGATATAAAGAGTACGTTGTCATGGTCATGAAGTCAAGGGCACAGGCATGTAGGGGTCGCATGCATAGGAGACCTGGGTGATGCTGTACTGGCGCCTTTGGCGCCAGGCTCATGAACAAAAGTAAGCAAGAACATCCATTTAACACCAAAAAGCTTTTATTATGGACATAGCACTTCAGATGCATTAACCTTGAACATTCCATCCATCAAGCAGCCCCAAGTGCATTCTTGGGTGTGGCTGCTAATGGATTGCGTTCGCACGTGCTCACTCTAGGAGTGGCAGGGTGTGGCTGGTAAACTGGCCCTAATGGGCGTGCCCACGATCTCAGCTATATAAGCTGCCCCGATCCTCAAGACAGACGCTTCGTGTTATTCTGCACTTGAAAGCAGTGTAACACTCCCCGTTGCCTGAGGTCAGACTTACTTTTGAAGATCCTGCTTCCTAGACATCCTGCTTCCTGCCAGCATAATTACCAACTGGGGGAAGCTGTTCTTACATGTAGATCTGTACAACACCAAGTATTCATCTTTACACTTTCCGGGAACACTGAAATCTTCATCTTGGCACCGCCGCACGACACGCTCCATCGTCGACAGCAGCGCCTGCAAGGAAAAACAGAAGACAAGGTTAGACATCGAAAAAAACAGTCAGTTTAAGGTTGCGCTTCGCCATACTTCGCTCTTTTCATCAAACCATCACTTACCTGCTGTCGAACATTGCAGTAGCATCCATCTTCCATCCGTCTTGCATCTCACAGATGCATTGAGGCCGCATTTCCATCTAAGGGAAGAAAACATAAGAGAGACATTATTGCAGGCATAAATAGGAGCAACATAGAAAGACATTAAACAGAACGAACAGCTTCACAAGAGCTCAAGAAAGACTTACCAGTCATAAGGAGAAGCATAGTCGCAGCTGAACTGAACTAATCCTGATCAGGGATCAGTGAGGGAACTAGATCCCAATCGACGCGCTCCTGCCAGAAGTAGCAGGATGGAGAGCTTATCTTCCATAATTCACAGGTGAGCTTTATGGGCCGGCGTATGATCACAGACCCCGTACTTTGGAGTGAATGGTTCGAGAGGTACAACAATCAGATTGGCACACTCGCACACTCTTATGTCCACGCAGGAGCAGTATCATCGCGTACCACCGCTTGCAGCTTTTCCACTGAGGGAGAGGCCTGAGGGGGTGATTCAAGTTCAGGGAGGGCTGCAACCATGCCCAACGCCACCGCAGAGACCAGGTGAGTGTAACAGAACGTGAAGCCTCTAATACTCTCTCCCTGGGTGTTAGGGAAACTTCAGAAACAGATGTTAGCCCTCTTACTAGGGGAATTACGGGCTGAAGTACATGCTTCAAGAGAGGAAACCAATGCATTACGGAGGGATCTTATTGTAACTCAAGAAACAACTGATGAATTGGCAAGACAAATGCTACAAGCACAAGCAGGAGAGGTTCCAGTGCCTGGAGTGACCCATTCTTCTCGTTCTTCCACACCACAACAATCAACAACGGTTCAAATGGTTCTTCCAGGAGCAGTGCCTCTAGCCCGTCCTGAACGCTTCATCAGTGATCCAAGCAAGTTTGCTGTATTTATGAACCAATGTCGCCTTCATTTCTTGTGCAGACCAGGAGCCTTTCCTAATGACCAAGCCAAAGTGGCGTTTGTACTGTCGTATTTAGGAGGTAGTGCGGCAGACTGGTCTATACCTTTGGTAAATCAAGATGACCCTTTACTCTGGAACATTGGGATTTTCCAACATGTGATGGAGAAATTCCGTCATACTCAAGGACAAGCTCTGTACGACGAGTGGTCCCTCAGATAAGGGAGCCAAGATCTATTAACCTATATTGCAACCTTCATTAGTCTCATAGCGCAGACCAACTGGCCAGAAGAGAAGAGGACTACACTCTTTTACCGATGATTACGTGGAGAATTTAAGGATGTGTTGGCGCAAGTGGAGAATCCCCCTGAGAGGTGTGTGGACTACATAGACCTGACGGTACAACTCGATCATAGGTTGCAGAATCAGAAAATGGATCGAGCAAGATCAGAGGGACAGTCAGTTTAGGTACGACCTCATGAGAATCAGACTAAACCACATGAACAGTCTGAGCCAATGCAAGTTGGTGGATTACAAAGTCCCCTTACCAAAGCAGAAAGGGAAAAAAGAAGACAACAGCTTTGCTTATATTGTGGAAAAGCAGGTCACTTCCTCAGCGACTGCCCGGTAAAGTCACCCAAGAAAACGGTTGGGGCAACAGACAAAACTGATGCAGAAGAAGAACAGAACTCGGGAAACACCAATGCCCGGCAAGTGTAGGGGTCCGCTTGTCGAGCATGAAAAAGGAATCTGTACAGACCTCACATCTAGTCCTTCCAGTGCTTTTGGTGAATCACAAGCAACCATCAAAAATACATGCCTTGGAGGCATATATTGATTGTGGACCTGTGGGTAACTACATTGACCAAGTGTCCTGATCTTGATGGTCGTGCAGATTTATTGCACCTCCGTCCCCAAGTACCGCACAGGCAAGAACAACCTACTGCCTGTGCAGTCTTTGAGGCAACAGGTATTGTAGCCGTCAGTCAGGAACCGGGAACACCGGAAGAACCCCAGGCCACTGTAAGGCAAAAGCAATGTATAAGCAAACGGAGGGCAGTAGAAATGTGAACTAAATACAGTTGCAATAAGGCTTACCCCGATAGGTGACAGGAAAAACCCTCAAAACGATGAAGAGTAGTGAATCGGGGGCCAGGTGAATAGGCTTCAATCTGACTTGCAGGAAGGCAACACCTGGGATCAGGATGGTGAAGATCCAAAGGTACAAGGTGCAAAATACGGGAGCAACAGGTCCAAAGTTCCAAGGATACCAAGTAAAGGGAAAGTTCCAAATGAGTCCAAGAGAGCAGTCCCAGGCCGTGCCTAACAGTACTTAGAATTCCAAGAAAGCCAAAATCAAATCCGTTGAGCAGTCCGAGGTCAAGTTATCCGAGGTCTTGAAGAGCTGTACCAGAATCCGAGGAGAGAGCAAAAGGCAAGTCCGTGAAGCAGTCCGAAGTCGAAACAAGGATGAAGTCAGCAGGAGCAGCAAGAAACGCCAAAACCTCACGTGAAGCAGCTGTAAGGCACTGCTTCTGTGTTTTCGAGTGCTTATGACTCATTCAGGGCTGTCACGTGAGGAAAAACACTGGAACGTGCGGCGTGAGTAATGTCACGTGATTCGGGTCACGTGATGCAGTTCATCAGGGTGGTTGTGGGGCTCTCACCGTACGGTGCCAGGATGAAAGCCGGGGACGATGTCGGCCGCGAAAAAGTCTCCATGGCAACTGCCAACAAGCAGAGGGGCGAAAAACACCCGGACTGCAAGGCAGCGTTTTCATCCGCCGACGCTGCTTCACTGTCTTAGTTGCCCCTGCAGGTGAGTGAGCGGGAGAGACCTTTGGGATGGGAAACCTAGGAGACGTGACACCAAGATTTAGCTCTCCGAATAGGCCTTCCTCTCCGATAGAAGCAGAAATCTGAAAACATCACTGCTGTGGATGGTTCTCAGCTACCATCTGGCCCAGTGACCCAATAGACCGAGAAAGTCAAGCTTCTGTGTCAGGACGGGCATCAAGAGGACATTACTTTCGATCTCATCGGTGCTCCTCAGTTCCAGATGATATTGGGAATGCACTGGCTGGAGACCCACAATCCTAGGATCGACTGGCGAAAACGAGTTCTGACATTTCCTCATAATTGTGCTGACACATGTTACAAAAAAGATGACACCAATCTGAAACCAAAGAAAGGAATTGTGTTGAGCCTCATCAGCTCCTTACCGCTTGAATACCAAGATTACCAGGATGTCTTCAAAAAAGTGCAAGCCAACGTTCTGGCCCCACACAGACCCTACAATTGTCAAATAGATCTTGTACCCAGAGCCCAGATCCCTTGAAGCCGAATTTACGCTCGGACAGAACCGGAAAATCAGCATCTTAGAACATACCTGGATCAGTACCTGGCAAATGGTTTAATTCGCCCGTCCAAGTCACCTGCCTCCTCGCCCTTATTCTTCGTGCCTAAAAAGGAGTGGGACTTAAGAACTTGCATCGACTACAGAGCCATCAATCAGATCACAGTAAAAAAATCGAAATCTTTTAATACTTATAACAGAGCTCCTGGACCAAGTGAAACATGCTCAAATCTACACAAAACTGGATTTAAGAGGAGCATACCATCTTGTAAGAGTAAAAGAGAGAGACGAGTGGAAAACGGCCTTCCGCACAAAGTACGGCCTCTTTGAATACCAGGTCATGCCCTCCGGGCTATGCAATGCCCCCGCGGCGTTGCAATTCTTTATGAATGATGTACTCGTGAACTACTAGACGTTTGGGCTCTTGTTTACATTGACGACATTCTTTTCTACTCAAATTCCATGGAAGAACATGTAGGCCATGTCCGGGAAGTCTTAGAGAAGCTTCGACAACACCAATTGTATGCCAAGTTAGAAAAATGTTTTTTCATTGTAACCGAGGTCGAGTTTCTTGGATTCATGCTCACACCACAAGGCGTACATATGGAGACACGAAAGGTGGATGCAATCCTCCAATGGCTCTCACCAACATCCACGAAAGGAGTGGAAAGCGTGATTGGATTCGCCAACTTTTACTGTCGGTTTATACCTGGGTTTTCACAAATTGTACATCCAATTACCTCCTTGTTAAAGAAAAATCAAAAGTTCCATTGGTCGACAGAAGCTGAAGAAGCCTTCCAGAAGTTGAAACTAGCATTCACTACAGCACCAGTCCATCGACACCCACAACCAGACCTACCTGTCGCATTCTGGTCCTGCAAATTTCCAGCCCCCGAGTTGAACTACGCACTCACAGATAAGGAATTACTGGCGATTAAAGCAGCATTCAAGGCCTGGAGACATTACCTTCTTGAGGTGAGACATACAGTCACTGTCATCACGGACCACCGTAACTTGCAATAATTGAAAACTGCCAAAGCACAATCCTTGCGTCAACTTTGTTGGGCTCTCTTTTTCGCAGAATACAATTTTATCATCACTTATAGACCTGGAGTACGCAGTGGGAAAGCAGACGCTTTATCACACATGAGTGAAGAAAAAGAGGCTTTTACAGCATCCGACCCCGTGTCCATAATTCCTGAGGAAAGGATTCAAACCAGAATAGCTGCCACCACGTGTGTAGATGACCAAAGAAACAGTTTGCAATCCCCGATGGATCAATCAACACAACAGGAATGACTGTTAAAAGGTGACCAGTACACCATCGAAGACAATCTACCGTATTTCCAAGGACAATTTATATGTCCAAGACCAAGAACTGCAAAAGCAAATCATCACAAATTACCACGATTCATTAGTGGAAGGACACCCAGGAATAGCCAAAACTTGGGCTAAGGTAAAAAAAGAAAAAAAAAATTACGGGTGGCCAACCTAGTGAAAAGATATCACCCAATTTATTGAAACCTGCGGTGTGTCTGCACAACACAAGTCTCAGAAACAGAACCCATCTGGCTTACTACATCCCCTAACAGTACCGCTAGCACCTTGGCATACCCTGTTGATGGACTTCATCACGGATCTTCCACCCTGCAATGGATACAACACCATATTAGTCGTTGTGGATTTATTCTCCAAAATGGCCCATTTCATCCCTCTGGAGGGACTCCCAACTGCGTCAACTCTGGCTTCTGTGTTCCTAGAGCAAATTGTTCGATTGCATGGATTTCCATCAATATTAGTATCTGATCGCAGAACTCAATTTGTTTCTGCCTTTTGGAGAAAGTGTTGTACGATTGCCAAAATCGATCTCCCTCAAACTGGTGGGCAACTGAATGAACCAACCAAACTTTAGAGCAATATCTCAGGTGTTTGTTGCAACAGTCCAAGGATTCTTGGAAAAATATACTCTGGACAGCTGAGTATTCATACAACAACTCAGTTCACACAAGCACAGGGCAAACTCCATTCTACATTGTGCATGGAAGACATCCAAGGACATCAGTATTTGATCCACCCGATACCCTGGAAATGCCAGCCATAACATTTTGCATAAAACCATCACTCAGGTTCTTAAGGAGGTGACAGAGCATCTGACCAAGGCTAAGGAAAGACAAAAACTGTTTGCTGATCAACATCAGAAGGAAGCGCCCGCCTACCAGATTGGAGAAAAGGTGTGGTTAGCATTCACATATATTTCCCTGAAGGTGCCAAGAGCTTTTCGCCCAAGATACCTGGGCCCCTATACTATAAAGTCCATAATCAATCCTCTCACCATGAGATTGGAGTTACCATCTCACATGAAAATTCACCCCATATTTCATGCCTCTCTCCTCAAACCAATAAAATCCAATACACGGCTTAGTTCTCCGCCAGAACCTGAATAAATAGATGGAGAACCAGAATATGAAGTCAAATCCAACCTGGACTCTAAGGTGGTTCGATCAAAATTGTATTATCTAATTGACTGGAAAGGTTATGGACCTCAAGATCGAACTTGGGAACCCAGTTAACACGTCCATGCTCTGCGTTTAATCACAGTTCCATCGCAATAATCTCACCAAACCAGGACCGGGAGGAGAACCCCCTTGAGAGGGGCCTTGAGGGGGAGTGCTGTCATGGCCATGAAGTCAGGGGCACAGGCATGTAGGGGTCGCATGCACAGGAGACCTGGGTGGACACTGTCCTGGCGCCTTTGGTGCCAGGCTCATGAACAAAAGTAAACAAGAACATCCATTTAACACTAAAAAGCTTTTATTATGGACATAGCGCTTCAGATGCATTAACCTTGTACATTCCATCCATTAAGCAGGATGCATTAACCTTGAACATTCCATCCATTAAGCAGCCCCAAGTGTATTCTTGGGTGTGGCTGCTAATGGATGGCCTTTGCACGTGCTCACTCTCTAGGTGTGGCAGTGTGTGGCAGGCAAGCCGCCCTAATGGGCGTGCCCACAATCTCGGCTATATAAGCTGCCCCGATCCTCAAGACAGACGCTTCGCGTTATTCTGCACTTGCAAGCAGCATAGCGCTCACCGTCGCCTGAGGTCAGACTTACCTTTGAAGATCCTGCTTCCTGCCAGCATACTTACCAACTGGGGGAAGCTGTTCTTATCTGTGCATCTCTTCGGCGAACCAAGCATTCATCTTTACACTTTCCAGAATGCCGAAATCTCCATCTTGGCACCGCAGCACGACACGCTCCATCGTCGACAGCAGCGCCTGCAAGGAAAAACAGAAGACAAGGTTAGACATCGAAAAAACAGTCAGTTTAAGGTTGCACTTCGCATTACTTCGCGCTTTTCCTTAAACCATCACTTACCTGCTGTCGAACATTGCGGTAGCATCCATCTTCCATCCAGCCTCGTCTCATGTCTCACAGCTTCATTGAGGCCGCATTTCCATCTAAGGGAAGAAAACAGAAGAGATGCATTATTGCGGGCATAAATAGGAGCAACATATAAAGATGTTAAACAGAATTAACAGCTTCACAAGAGCTCAAGAAAGACTTACCAATCATAAGGAGAAGCATAGTCGCAGCTGGACTGTACTAATCCTTATCAAAGATCAGTGAAGGAACTAGATCCCATTCAAGGCGCCCCTGCCAGAAGTAGCAGGACGGAGAGTTTATCTTCCATAATTCACAGGTGAGCTTTATGGGCCGGCGTATGCTCACAGAAACCGTACTTTAGGGTGAATGATTAGAGAGGTACAACAATCACAGATTAGCGCACTCACACACTCTTATCTCCATGCAGGAGCACTATCCCCACGTACCACCGCTCACAGCTTTTCTACTGAGGGAGAGGCCAGAAGGGGGTGATTAAAGATCAGGGAGGGCTGCAACTGTGCCCCAATGCCTCCGCAGAGACCAGGTGAGCGTAACACACACAGATCTCTGATTAAGAGACCGCCACCGGGAGCCCCTCTGAGACCGATCATTGCCAAAGTACTGAACTACAAAGATAGGAAAAAAATACTGTCTTTCTCAAGGAACGGAGGGACTATACAAAGGGCGTCCGCTACGCTTGCAATGTTCCCGGCCTACACCTTCTAAGTGCAGAAATGAAAGAGCGCAATTCGTCCCCAAGAAGGAGAGACTGCAAAAGGCTGGCCTAAAGTACATGTTGATTTATCCGGCAAGGTTGAATGTCCTACATAATGAACAGGTGTTCTTCTTTGAGAACCCTGGGGAAGTGCAGTAGTGGATGGACAGCAAGCGGCTGCCAGTGCAGGAAACAGACTGAGTGGCAACAACTGGTAGAAAGGGTGGATTGTGCCCGCTGGTGGGGTAGCCTGGAATGGGAGAGATGAAAGCTGGGGAAGAAACTCCAATGTCACTGACAATAGACCGAAAAGGAAGGGACTTACTTTGGGGCAGGTTGCGAAGAGTGGTCGATCTGCCTGCCCCGAGCCCAGAACCATGGCCACCTTTTAAGAATAGTGGACTAGTAAGCAGGAGCAAGGTGCAAGGACGATCTTCAGAGGAGGAGTGGTGCCGATCCTTGTTGCACCCTCCCCCATAACTTTGGTTCAGTTCACCCGTTGTGCACCAAACACCTGGTAAATTGGCCGGGTGTGGAGGAAGCAGCAAACTGGTGCATCTGAGCATGCGCTGCATTGCTGGGCGGATTTTGTTGGGTGAGAGTTTATGGGGGCAGGGATAGGGGCAGTTAACTAGTTTTGAGGATTGGCCTGATGTACTTAAGGTGTGCCCTGGAAACTAAAGGCTGTCATCTGCACTTGCGAGTTGTGGTGCAGCCCTAGAGGGGATCAGACAAGTAGTGATAGCACAGCACCCTGACGAAAGTAGCAGGCACTATGGCTAAGAACATTAGCATAACGTCCTGGAATGTCCGGGGTCTTAATAACTTTGTAAAAAGGAAAAGAGTGATGTCTTACCTATGGAGGAGCAGGATAAATATAGCACTGCTGCAGGAGACTCACCTCACCTCACCAAGACAAAGCAGGATGCATTAGTGCAGAAATGGGGTGGACAGGTTGTGGGGTCAGCATTCTCGCCATACGCAAGGGGGGTGCTCATATGGGTGGCCCCCTCTGTTGAAAATACTAAAACAGATGACGAAGGCAGAATGGCATTAATTCACGGTGTCTTGGAGAATAGGGAGATATGCATTCTTAACACCTGTGCCCCCAACTATAATGCCACATAATTCTTTAAGTCATTAGGCCTCATTACGGGTCTGGCGTTAACCGTGCTTGTAAAGCTGGCCGGTAGCCGCCGGACCTGTTCTGAATTACTGGCACTTGACTTGCTGGTGCCACCAGGCTAGTCTGAGTCCGGTGGCCGGGAAGTCAGGCGCCAGTAATTTTGTTAGTCCCCATTCCCATGGAGACCCATAGGACTCTATTATATGATAGGTTATTTATAATGCGCTTAATACCCAGAGGTTTCTAAGCGCGGACCCAGGGATTGAACCTGTGTTGCTCCGTGTCGTCTTGCTTCCAAGGCGAGCGTGTTGCCCTTGAGCTATCCTCCCGGGATAAGGGAATGTGGACACGGGAGCACCGGCAGCATTAACAACAGTGCTGTTACTCCTGTGAGAACTCTGCGAGTGGGTGCTGTCCTGCCGGGCAGGTCTGACCCTGGCGGGAGGGACAGCATCCACCCTAAGGGTTGTACTGTGCCGGTCTGGAAACAACGGTGCAGGTAAGCTTACTGGCACCGTTGTTTCCAGACCGGCACAGTTATAAGGCCCATTGTACAGTAGAATAGATCCTTATAGAAGTGGCACTCTTCTCTGGGTATGGGACTTCAATTGTACTTTAAATCCTCTCGTAGATTGCTCTGACGACCCTGCTCCGATCCTTTGAGATAATAGACACCTGGAGGACACTGCTCCCTGATAGGCGGGATTATTCACATTACTCTGCCCCGCGTAAGGTCTACACAAGACTAGATTACTTCTTTAGGAGGGATGAACACAGCAAAGAATTTAGAGAAGCAGAGTACAAGGCACAGATTCTGTCTGATCACTCCCGACTGATGGAAAAGTGGCAGGTAGTTCCCCCGTGAGCGGCAATATCCACTTGGAGACTACAAAGTGAGTCTCCACAAGACACAATATTTAGGGAGCACATACACAAACACACAGAAGAATTCTTCCCACTTAATAGAGAGAGCGTGGAATCTGCTGCCACTGTATGGGAGGCTTTTAAAGTAGTGATAAGAAGGGAGGTGATAGTGAAAGAAGGAGACTTACAGAAGGTAATCACTGTGGAACTAAACTTAATGGAAGAGGAACTAGCAGGGGTTGAAAAGAGTAACAGCACAGGAAAGGGGACGGGCAGCAGGAAGTAGGGCTGAGACTAAAATGCATATCACAAATGGATAGGCTGGGCACCTAAAATTATGCAAAATATTTAGAGAATTTACATGCCGAGGGGGACGAGCCAAGTAGAATGCTAGCTTGGCTATACGAGAAAGACAGCACGGAAACAGTAATTTACGCTGTGCAAAGCGGGGATGGTCTTCCGTGCAATATGCAAGCGAAGGCAAACAAAGCATTTTACGAAAATACTATAAAACATTGTATGAAGATGCCAGAGCTGCATGGATGCAGAAGGCGTTAGACCTTCTACAACTGCCACTTCTTGGCGCAGAAACTGCAAAGTTACTAGAAGAGCCTATAACGACAGAAGAGCTCCTAGCTACAATTAAAACACTACCCTCAGGCAAAACACCGAGCATGCATGGATTATCGGGCAAATTCTATAAGAAATGTGCTGAGGTTCTGGCACCTGCTATGCTCGAAATGTATCGGAAGTGTACATGAGTTGCTCCAAGAAAGCCTGAGAGAAGTGGTTACTATACTCCTGCCCAAGTCTAGCAAACCGGGGATGGGATGCGTCGCCTATAGGCCCTTGTCATTACTGCACCAAGATAATAAAATACTTATCACGTGGAATCTAGGAAGGTTACAGCATGTCATAGAAAGCACTAAAACCTGGGACTAGGATTGTATGGTGGCCTCACTAGACGCAGTTAAGGCATTTGATTCCATTCACTGGGATTGGCTTTACGCAACTCTATAGAACTTCGGCTTTGGCCCTTAGTATATAAAATAGGTGAAACTAATATATACCAACCCAGCAGCTAGAGAGGATGGGCAAGATCTTTTCAGACAAGTAGGAATTGCAAAAGAGCACGAGACAGGGCTGACCCCTATCCCCCATGTTGTTCCTACTAGCCATGGAACCCATTGAGGCATTCTTGAGAAGCAAATAACTGGATGCAGGCATTCAAATAGGGCACATGCATCATGTGGTGTCCATGTATAACGACAATGTGCTGTTGTATATACACCGTCGGAAGAGAATCTGCCACACAAAGTGGAGGTACTGGACAACTTTAGCGCCATGTCAGGGATCATGATCAACAAAGAGAAATCCTGCCTATTCCCACTGTCTAGACTTGCCAAAAGCAGAGACGCAGTTCTGCCGACTCTGGTGCTCACATGGAAAAGAGACGCATTCCGATACCTGGGACTAGCTATTTGCCACGAACCACTGAAGGAAAACCTACATAACACACAAAGAGCATGGGAAGGCATAGTAAATTCCATGAAATTCTGGAGCAAACCTCTGCTCTCTGTAATGGGGAGAGCCGCACTCTAGAAAATGGTGGTGCTGCCTAGATTGCAGAACTGTTTTGGGAATGCCCCACATTTTTTTTTGAAAGACTGGACAAGGAATGCAGAAGTTTCTTGTGGCACAAGGGGAGGCCCAGAGTAGCGCTAAGCACACTTCAAAGGACATATGAAGAGGGGCCTGGGGGGAGGCTAAGAATACTGACCTTTGAGTTATACTATCTGGCAAGTCAACTTCAGTATGTAGTAGGATGGTTAGCAGACAAATCTGCTAAAGATACATCCGTGTTACAATAAATGATTAGGCACCTACACTTGAGAGACTTAGTATGGGTGCCCCTCCCCAACGGCAGAGGAATACCTACTGTATTGAAACTTGTGCTACAAATGTGGTGGAGGGCCAGTAAGAAACTAAAGATAAAAGACCCACTATCGCCACCTATTCCCCTGGCTGCAGTTCTTACAGACAGTAGAGATCTGAGAGCCAGTATACGGCTTCATTGGGAATCAAGCAGGGTCGCCAGGATAAGGGGACCTATTGACAAACAACACCTTCATGAGCTTCCAAGAATTGCAGGAGACCTTTGGCATTCACACAGTACAATACCTCCTACACTGCTTTATTATCAAAACAATCCAGGGCAGATGGCCTACAATAAGTGGAGCCACAATAAGGCAAAACGCTGTAGAAACCATAATAAATATAGCAGAGGGAGGGCATACCATTACCATGTCCCGGGAGAATAGCTCAGTGGCAACGTGCGTGCCTTGGAAGCAAGACGACATGAAGAAACACGGGTCGCGCTTAGAAACCTCTGGGTGTTTAAGCGCGTTATAAATACGCAACTAAGACAAAAAAACAACGCATCTAAAAAATAAAAAAAAACAATTCCTGTAACAGCACCTCCCGCGGGCTGTGTGAGCGCTTTATAGGAATGTTAAAAATAAAAACATTTCGAGACTATATGAAGTGCTACTAGAAAACCACTCTGGGACAGAACTAAAGGTCTGGATTAAATGGGAGGCAGACTTTGGGTGGGGGGTGCTTTTACAAACGATGAATGGCTTAGGGTACTTCAATATCACAAGCGAGTGTATTGGAATGCAGAGACTGCAATTGCTACAACTGTACATAACGCATAGGGCCTATTTAACGCCACAAACAATAGCACAATTTAAAGTTGCAGGGAGGCAGGCTTGCCCCAAATGTAACACCATAAATGCGGGTATGCTCCACATGTTCTGTGAGTGCCCTGCTATAAGCAGGTTCTGTTAGGAGGTAGCCCAGAAGATCGGTGTGTGAGGGGGGGTTCAACTGAATGTTCAATCCTCAGCTGCCTGTCTGCTTGCACTGTTCCAGAGGAGAAAGACCGGAAAGTCGTTGAATAAACTGAAAGACCTGGCCTAAGTGTTGGCTAAGCACTGTTTTGCTATGGCTTGGAAGTCGGCAGCTAGCCTACTGGTTGCACTGTGGTGGGAGGATCTGCAAAAATTGAATTTAGCAAAGATGGGGGTTTGGCAGAGAGCAACCAATAAACACCACCAGGACCTGGGAGGTGACATTATGCAGAGGCACAAACTTATACAATTGTTTTTCAAACCCCGAGACGAGGGTGGCGAAAGTGGTGAAAATTATATGATATGATAGGTTATTTTTTACGCACTTAATACCCAGAGGTTTCTAAGTGCGGACCCAGGGATTAAACCTGTGTTGCTCCGTGTTGTCTTCCTTCCAAGGTGAGCAAGTTGCCACTGAGCTATCCTTGCGCGACCAGTGTGGGTGAGATTAAGAAAGCATAAAAGAGCTGTGAACATAGACATCAAAGGTACGGGATGAACAATGATGACTAAGGAAAAGGCCAGATGGGACATAGGAAGGGGGTGGGTCAGAAGTTGTTGGGGGGGCATTGTTAACTTGTTTGGTTGTTAATGTTTAAGAAAATGGTAATAAAGAGATATATATATATACATATATATATATATCTTTTTTTATTATATATTTTTTTTAAAACTTGCTTGTGGTTCCAGGCTCTGGCAGTGTCATGATCAAATGCATTCTCATGAGAAACGGATGGAGATAACCGGTGGCAGAAGAATAAAGATCCACTGGTCATCTCAAATGTTTCAATGACTTGGCACTATGATGTGGTAATTGTGGGTTGGACTGTGACGTCACAAGGGTGGTGAGGTAAGGTTACCCCCAGACTCGTATTACCATTCCGCCTCTGTGATTTCCGGAATTACCGGGGCATTACGACTCCGGTGACCTGGGAATTCCGGAGGCAGAATTCTGTAAGTCCCCATTCCTATGGGGACCATGGAAACACTGGTTCCGTCTTTGACAGAGCCGGTGTTTCCATGTCCGCCTGCAGGCGGGTGGTGTTAAACCCACCAGGTCAGACCGGGCGGGAGTGACACCTCCCGCCTGCAGGACTCTTAATCAGCCGGTTTGGAAAGAACGGTAGTGGCGGTTTTACCATCACTGTTCTTTCCGGACCGGCAGGGTCGTAATGAGGCCCAATGTATGTCCCTCTATAGGGGAATGACACGATCCCACAAATCAAGTCTTGTGGCAGAATGTCCTAATGTTGCAATGGGTTTTTATGCTAATTAGTTTGAGATAATAAAAGCTGTTGTTTTTGAGGTGTATCTTTGACAGCGCTTTTCATGCAGTTCTGTTCCGCATTCTGTTTGAATTTCGCTTCCTAGCTTTGCCTGGGCCCAGAATAAATTGCATTACTTCTTGCCTGGCGTACACTCCTTTTTAGACTACTATTGTCATTTTTACTCGTGAGTTTGGAGGTGACCCGCTGTACAATGGTATGGACTTTAACTCCCATAACCGCTTAAGTACTCAGACGAGGAAGAAGACAAGGGAGTTTGTGCAGACTAACAGGAACTCAAAGTGCAACATGCAGACTAGTTGTTTTTCCAAACCTGGGAGGAGCGGGACATTTAAAAATGGCCACTACACCATGGAGAGCAGAGATGCAGCAGGAGGTGCATAATCAGATATTTCCAGGAACCGCAAACTCCAACCTGGAAAGCAGAGGAAGAAGCCATACCAAAGGTGCGCAAGCAAAGCCGGGAACCATGGAAAAGACCGGTGAGGCTGCCCAAGGCAGCTCGGGATCCCGGGGCATTCCGACAACCGCGCCAGCAAGTGATTGAAAGGTACAAGATTTCGAATGCCGAAAATATGCAAAGTTTGTTTGAATGCAGTCAAGGCAGAGTACAAAGGCCAAGTTTGTTTGAATACAGCCAGGGCCAAGTACAAATGCCAAGTCGGTTTCAATACAGCCAAGACAAAGTACACAGCAAGAGTTTATTTGAATACAGCCAAGGCCAAGTACCATGGTAAGGTGCCATAAGGAGAATGTTTGTATGCAGACAAGACAGTATAAAATCAAAACCCCAATCAAACACAGAAGTGTAAGATGCCAGTGTGGGGAGAAGTTTGAGCAAGTACATTTGACCAAGTACATTTGAGCAGAATATTACCACAGATAGATTTACCATGCATCACATGGTATATGCTATTGTGGTACACTTAAGAACTGTGAAATGCATAAGAGCTCTGGCAGGTGAATACCCCAGACAGCTGAAGTTGAATCTAAGAACTGTGAAACCGAGAGGAAGTCCTGGCAGGCGAGTATACTAGGCAGTTGAGATTGTACAAAGATTCCTGGCAGGAGAGTAAACCAGGGAATTCGAGAATCATAAAGAGAAGTCCTGGCTGGTGAGTACACCAAGCAGTTGAACATTGTGTTAATATTCCTGGCATGGGAGTATACCAGGTTATCTACAGAGATTCAAGAACTTTTACGGAAAGACTGTTGCAGAATCTTTTGATTAAACAGTACTTTTTGGTTAAACAGGAACTATGTTATTCCAGTGAAGACCCCAAGTAACTGTTAGCTAAAGAAACATTTTGCCATCCAGTTTAAGAATACAGGGGAAGGGGGTCATCCTCTGGATCAAAGGGTCTTTACCTTTGGGAACATTTGTGTTGGAGACATTCTTGCACTTTTGCTTTTGAACACTTTTTCTAACATCGAGTTAAAGACATTTCCTTACATCTTTTGTTGTTTGTTTCTAAGTGTGAGTGTCAGGATAGGTTATTTTGGAAACCGTTTTTTCAGTTACTGACATCCTGATGCAGACAGACCCTTAGTTTTAGTTTCTAGGTAGGGAAATCTTTAGAATAGGGCTAGAGAGAAGTGTTTTTCCAACCCATCTTCAAATGTCTACACGTGAACATAAAACAACCTTGTATCCATCTCTCCTTTCTGACACCTCACAGTAGCTACCTCTTCCTTATCCCTATTTTAAAAAAAGGCAATTTCCATGATCTGGTGAATTATAGGCCGATCGCCTAGTTGGACATGGTAGGAAAAATATTCTCTTCTGTTCTCTTGGGCCATTTGAATTCCATGGCTACTAAGTCCAGTAGGGTTGATAAATTACAATCCGGTTTCAGTAAAGGTGTGGGAACAGGCCTAGGTTTGATCGTCCGAATCCTGCAGGGTGATGTCTGGTCCAAGGAACTTTCACTTTATGTTGCTTTTGGTAATCTTACCACTGCTTTTTATTTAGTAAATAGAGCAATGGTGGAAACTTCACTTTTGGGGTCTACCCTTTAATATTCTTGGTCCTCTGATGAATTTGCACTATTCAACAAGTCTAAAAGTCCATTTGAATACCCAGGGTCTGATGTCAGGTGAAATATTTACATTCCGTGTTTTGCGTCGGGAGTGTGTTTTGGCTCCAGCCCTTTTTACTTTGTATCTTTCTGATCTGTGGGATAAATTAAGAGCAAAAAGATAATTTCCTCCTAGACAGTAGTATTCAATGGTTCCTATGTGCCGATGACCTTGTGGGCCTCGATTATGAGCCAATTGGTTTACAACGCTCACTTACAGTTGTGAATGCTTCTAGGCAATAACATGAGTTGAAGATTAATGAGAATAAACGTAATGTCATGATTATGAAGGAGGCGACCAAACACTACATTCCGCTGGACATTTAATGGTACTCCCTAATGGTTCTTAAACATACCAAATACTTTCAAGCTTTTAGTCCCTGTAATGCAACCTGGCTCATTAAAAGGAAAAACAAAGGCTTTTTCCCCACACAGATGATTCAACTTAATTACAACTATGGTTACTTCTGTTACGCTCACCTGGTATCCCCGGAGGCGCTACACGATACTGGATGGAGGTCTAAGCTCTATCCCGGACCCCTCTCTGCTTGTTTATGTGCCATACGTTGGGTAGCGCCTATAACAGGAGAATGGAGGGTTAAGATACTAGTTCTGTGATGGGTGGATTCCCACCTCCCTCTGGTCCAAATCCGCTCCCTTGGGGTTATTGCTCACCTTAGGTTTTTGTGCATTGAACTCTCCGTCCTGCGTCTCTGTGCAGGGGCGCGTGGTTGGTGCGGGCGTTCCATGTACCTAGTTGCTCCACTGGTCCGTGTGCCCTTATGTCGGGTCCAGACCGGCTGTGACTCCGTCTCTGCCTGCTGTCTTCCAGGTGAGTTATAATGTCTTTTCCGTCTTTATTCTGACTCTTTCTTTCCCTCTGTTTTCTCTGTCTTCTCAGCATCTTCTCCACTACGCTGTTCCCTAACAATGTCTCTTTTTGTTTTCACAGAGATGGTTGTGATCTCGGAGTTGTCGCGCCGATGGCGAAGACCACAGTGAGTTATTGATGTGCGGAGCACTGCGCTGTTTATTGGTGTTAATTGCTAACCTGTGTACTCTTCCCTTCTTTGTACAGGTTGCGGTGATGTTCCGGAGTGATGAGCGATCAAAGCGCTGCTTGCCCAGGTAAGTGCTTTGTTAATGCTGACCTTGTTCCTTCTCCCTTGCAGGTTGCGGTGAAACCCAGAGATGGGCGAGGTAAGAGAAGCGCAGGGTGCTGCCAGGACTCGCTGCTTGCCCAAATAAGAATTGTTATTAATGCTGTCCTTGTTTCTTTACCTTTGCAGGTTGCGGCGAACTCCGGAGATGGGCGAGGTAAGCGAAGTGCAGGATGTATTCAAGACCAGTTACTTCACATGTAAGTGTTCTTACTCGCTAATGCTGTTCTTGTTCTTCCAGGTTATTAATGGAATCCAGATCTAGGGGCTTAAGGATCGGGCTGCCGGAGAAGCAGATGAGCAGGAGCTGGACACAGTGACCGTTACGCTGCAGGAGTGCAGAATAACGCGAAGCGTGTTCTGCTGTTTGGGTGTGGTTTAAATAGCCCAGGTAAAGTAGTTCCAGCCCCAGCCACACCCAAAACACTAGACCGCATGTCTTGGTTCTAAAGAACTGAGCTGTGTAATAGGCCTCCATGTTGGATTAAGGTCCAAAACTGGTATTGCGTTATTCCTGATGAGGCTGGCGCCAAAGCCGCCAGGACTGACCATGTATGTTTCTGATGGAGTTGTAAAGCCCTTTGGGACAGTGTGAAGGGCTTCAGCCCCACTGCTGCCAGGGGGCTGTTATACCTGAAGGGGTCAGGGGCATGGATCGTGACACTTCTCTCTATGCCCAGTTTTAAAATAATATAAATGAAAGGTTGCGTCTGCACTGATTTATGATGGGATAGACTTGAAGCTATGATTTGAACTTACCCAGTTGTGTGCCTATGGCTATTATACTCTACAAGCTTGATTTAATGTCATTTCAAGGCAGCATTAAGTGGAAATGTGTCTTCCCATGTAGTAAGATCCTTAACACGATTCGCTTTGTAATGTTTTTATTCCCTAATAACCAACAAAGGAGGGTCCTTTTCTTAGAGGGAAAGAATCCTAAAGTTTTTCTGAAATGAACTTGTATGCTGGTGGTTTCTTTTAAGTTATATTCTTACTATGATAGTTTTATTGTAATTTACAAATTAAGTAAAATTAATTGTGGTCTTTAGTTTGTATTTTTCCCCATTGTATTAATAATATTGTCTATTGTGTTATATATATATATATATATACTCTTTTGTAATCTATTCAAACGGCATGTGAATCTATGAAAGATCCAATGTGCCTCCTGTTCTCCAGCATTGGTATCTTTCATAGATTCACATGCAACCCTCTCACCTATCCCACATGTGGATATTCTTGGCTCCTCTTGGCACTTTCAAGATGGCCTCCAGGGATGGAGCTAAGAGACTATACCTATAGGCAGCTGTGGGGCAAGATGATGCAAAAAACTCTAACGGAACACTAAAGTGACTGCAGTTTCAAATTCAAAGGAAAACTGTTCTGATTTTACAGAGGATTCCCAGCCTAACGATGGGGAATATTCAAACAGCATGTGAATCTATAAAAAGATACCAATGCTGGAGAACAGTAGTTGCAGCTAAGTAACTTATTTCATCCATTGAGAAAAAGGAGGTGCTTTTTTCCACAAATGAAAAATAGAGAGATTTAGACTGGCTGGGATGTTCTGATTAATTTTACTTTTTGTAAAATGAAAGCTTTGTCCTGAACCGCCATTCACTTTTTTAATCCATGGTTAATGTGCACTCAGGGTAAATCAAATGTACATGTGGTGACCTGTGTGTTCTTACAAACGTCTGTATCTAAGTTAAATGCAACATTAACAATTGAATTGTGTAATGAGATTACTGAAGCAATAAAAGCACTACCCAACGGGAAATCCCCGGGTACAGATGGGCTGGGAGCTGAGTTCAATTAAGAATTTAGTCATATACTAGCGCCCAGACTACACGTGGTGTGGATAGAGGCAATACAAAAAGGGGAGCTCCCAGAAACCACAAGAGAGGCAATAATTACACTTCTGCTGAAATCAGGGAAACCCCCCTCCCCCGAGGACTGTGGGTCATACCGACCGTTGTCCCTAATAAACACAGATGCTAAGATCCTAGCAAAGATCCTGGCTCTTAGGCTTACACCGTTGATGCCTTATATGGTCCATGAGGATCAAGCAGGGTTCATAATGGGAAGATCCACAGCAACTAATATTAGACAATGCCACCAAATCATTGCTTCAATACCCCCTGAGACCCAAGGAGTGGCAGTCTCCCTAGATATGCAGAAAGCATTTGACACAGTCTCCTGGCCCTTTCTCTTTGGGGTGTTGCGTAATTATGGGTTCAGCCCACAATTTATAAACTGTATAAATTTTATACACACGACCCCAAGCAAGGATTAGAGTCAACGGATCATTTACAGATATATTAGAACTGCTGGGAGGCACAAGACAGGGCAGACCGCTATCTCCGCTCCTCTTTGCTTTAATCATAGAACCAATCGCAGACATTCTCAGATCACGCTACAGAGCATTCGGGATCCGGACTGATGGTAGACTACATATTATAACGTTGTATTCTGACGATATCCTATTATACCTAAAAGACCCTGACCACACACTCGGTAGGGTCCTCAGAGAAGTGGAAAAGTTCGGCGAATACTCAGGCCTACGCCTTAATCCCAATAAATCGGAGATATTCCCGCTGACTGACGACACAACTCAACCCCGTAACCTACATGGCCTCATATGGAGCCCGGTCCACATCATATATCTAGGGGCTCATATAGCCAGGACCACTCAACTGTCCCGATCCTTGAATTATAATACACTTACAGAAGCACTATGCATCAAAATAAAGCGATGGAGCGCCCTACCCATATCATTGATGGGGAGGATAGCGCCGCTTAAAATGATAATGCTCCCTAAACTTTTCTACCTTTTTAGTACAGTTCCAGTGTGGCCTGGCCGTGCTATGTTTTCCAAAATCAATAGTGCCTGCATAGCTTTCGTCTGGGGCGGTCATCCTAGATTGAGCTGGAGGGCCCTATCCGACACATACCCCAGGGGGGGACTGATGGCATCTGACATGGAATTATACTATCTTGCGGCGCAGGCACATTATGCTGCATGCTGGGCCACATCCTTCATCAATCCAGGCCCCCCACCTTCCTCCGCAGGGGAGCGCGAAGCGGTGTTGGCACTACAGAGGTCGACTAGGCCTATTCCCAAGCACTACAACACGATAAACCCCGACAAGGTCACGATCACAGCATGGTCCAAAATCGCCAACATCTTCGATGCTAGTAAACTATACCATCCAAGCATGCCTATCTGGGGCGATTCACAGACACCTATATCCAATGAGGGCGAAGTGGCAAAGCACTGGACCACGGGAGGTGTAACACAATGGGGACAACTATTCCCGGGGAAAAACTTCATATCTTGGGAAGACATCAAGAACATAGTGGGAAATACCAATGTATATAAGCAACAATATGACCGGGTGGCAGCAAGTGTACACCGTATGTTTCCATCATTTCCTTGTGAACCTGAAGTCAATATGGCACTAGGATACATTTACACAGGGGGGACTCAGAAAATAACAGCCTCCACCTTGTATAAAATTATAGTACAGACACGAGTGGTGGTCCATGCAGCCAAGGGCAGATGGGAGCGCGATTTGGGGCAACTGATAGAAGACCAAGAATGGTCCCAGATATGCTCATTAACCAAGCAGATATCATGCAACTCAGGATTCAAGCTGATTCATTATAAGATAACACATAGGACATACTACTACCCGGCTAAGCTTAAGAAAATAAACCCCACCATGCCCGGAACCTGCCACAGTGAAAATGCTAACATTTCATATGTTGTGGGAATGTACAGAACTGAAACAATATTGGTCCGAGGTCTGCAGAGCACTGGATACGATGGCAGATCAACCAGTCGAGTGGTCTCCGCGAATATGCATGCTAGGGGCGGTGGGGAAAATGAACCCGACGTGGCGTAGATTGTTAAATTTGAGTCTATTGATAGCCAAAATAACTATATTGATGAGGTGGAAGAATGTTCAACCGCCGACAATAGAAGACTGGAACAAAGACATGATGTGGGCTAACGACATGAGGAACTGTATATTGACTCAGTGTTGCATCCCTCCAAACCCAGAAACATACGGGCAAGGTATAGACAATACTTGACAGAATTAGCAGAATGTGAATGCCAGTCATTAGAAGGAAGCCAATTGGTGTAAGTTGTAAGACCACTGAAAAGATTGTCACAAATGTATGTGTATAACCTGTGTGCAAAAATAAATAGAGTTAAAAAAAACAATTGAATTGTGTATTGATCGTTCATCATTGTAGTAACCATTGATATTGCGGTTTCATAGAGAATCGTAAAGATATATAATTTGTTTATAGTCCAAATGTATTTGTTTCTATTTTTTAAAATTAATAAACTTGTGCAGACTTCATGTTTCTTGTCCCAAAATGGGAAGAGGGTGTAGGGAGTCGGCACTGTTAAACTTATGTGTCCTAGGTTAATAAAATGAACCTTGTTAAATAAATACAAATTGTACATGCCAGTATTTGGGTAGAAATTTCCCCAAACTAGATGTCGCCCCATTAAAACATCCAACAAAATGTTTTAAAGCGTTGAACCTATGGAGGGGCTAGAATGCAGATATTCTGTATATACAGGAGATACACCTTATAAGAGCTGACCAACCAAAGTTTGCAAACACGCTTTATCCCATAATATACATGTCATCCACTTCAAATGAAATGTGGGTGGCAATTATGTCCCATAGGAACTGTCCCTTTATTGTATTAGGTGTAAAGATAGACCCCAAAGGCCTCGATTTGATTGTGCAAGTGTTACTTGACACAAAAAGCTTACTATAGCCATTATTTGCACACCCAAAACCACCAAGTAGAATTCTTAAAATATTTCCTAACCACACTTTCAGGGTGCTTATAGGAAGACTTTCTATGCACAGAGATTTTAATCTGGCATGGGGTGCACACCTAGACAAATCATAAAGTAACACTACCTCTACTAAGGTAGCTACATACAAAGTTACTCAAACAGATGGTGGATCTTTTAGATATTTGGAGGAATACTCATCTTACAGACGCGCAATTTACATTTCTTTCACATTTCCTCTGTACACAAACTATAATTGACTACACATGTACATCTCAATCACTAGTAGGAGACCAACCCCTCAAACACAATTCACTCATCAATGCTAGATCTATGCAAGCCCACGCCACAGAAATCATGACCTCATCACCGACCTAGAGCTTGATGCCTTAGCCATCACAGAAACATGGCTACATGAAGCCTCCAGACCCACCCTCTGCCAATCCCTACCACCAGGATACACCATCCTCCACCAGGATAGACCTCCAACAAAGGTGGGGGGTGGCCCTTATTGTCAAAGAATCACTCAAAGCTAGACAAATCAAGTCAGCCACCTCAGATCACTTTGACACACTCTCTGTAAAAATCTCCTTCTCTCTAATGACACCATGACATTACACCTAGTCTACCGTCCTCCGGGCCCTTTGCTGGACTTCCAAGCTAATCTCCTACACCTCATTGGAAGTAACCTCAAAACCAGCACCAGAGCCATTCTCTTGGGAGACTTCAATCTTGGCTTCCAGGACCCCAAAGATAAAAAAGGCAGAGCCTTTGCCAAATCTCTCCTTGACCTTGGTTTTATCCAAAATGTTGACAGCCCAACCCAAATCAAAGGTGGCATACTAGATTGGCTAGCCGATCACAACTGTGGTGCTGACATCAGCTCCAACACCTCCTGCCCCTGGACTGACCACCACCTTCTGCACTTCCTCATACCATCCAAAATACCTGCGCAACAAAACCCTCCAATGCCAGCCACCTTAGCCAGATCCAAAAAACTGCTCACTAAAGAAAGAATCCTCCCCCTTCTTGAAGCATCAGCCCTAGCACGTCCTCTACCCAATAATCGATCACTACAACACAGTCATCAAAGAGGCAGTCGACGTCATCGCCCCACTAGAAAGTAAAAGAGCCAAAAGTACCAAACACTCCAACATCTGGTACAATCAAGACTTACTTGACTTAAAAGCTATCAAAAGACCAGCCTTGAATAGTTGGCAATCCAGCCCCTCCACCCTCGCATGAGTCATATCTCTCAATTGCTAAACAGTATAAAAATGCCTTCGCCACAGCTAAAGCCGCTGCCTACAACTCCGGAATTAACAATGCAAAATCCCAATCCAAGGAATTATTTGCCATTTTCAATGAACTGACTGTTCCCCTCACATCTACACATCAGACCGTGAAGGATGAAAACTGGTGTAACAACATCCGACATGCTATGCTAGACAAGATTAACCTACTCCAAGAGAAAATTAAAGCCAATCTCAACAGTTTACCCAAAGCCTCGCCCCCAACACAGGTTGGCACTGAGCCACAAACTTCCACCTCCTCAGACTCAAATCCCCCCACACCCTTTGCTTTCAGAGAAGTACCCATCCCTGAAGTCCTACTAATCTTAAAGCACATAAATCCCTCGCTATGTAAAGGCGATATTTGCCCTGCTAACATAATCAAGGACTGCGCTGCAGCCTTAGCACCTTCTTTACAGCCTTTATTTAGCCACTGCTAAATAAGCCCACACTTGACCCAGACTCCCCTTACAACTACAGACCAATCACCACTGTGCCATTCCTTCTGAAAATTCTTGATAAAGCTGCCTACCTACAGATAGAATCCTACCTGGACTTGCACAACATCTTAGGTAAGAGGCAATCTGGGTTTCGCCCAGGGCACGGCACAGAATCAGCCCTGTTAGATCTAAAAAATCAGCGCCTAGAAAACATGGACAAGGGCAAGTCTGCGCTTCTTCTGCTCCTCGACCTATCAGCAGTGTTCGACTTGGTCGACCACAAAATACTAGGGAAGCATCTCATAAACTCTGCTCACTTCTCCCAAGAAGCCACCACCTGGATAACTTCCTTCTTAGAGGGCCGAGCCATGAGGGTCTTCTCAGACCAGGCATCAGCTGCTCACACTCCCATCAGCTGTGGAGTGCCTCAAGGTTCATGCACCTCGCCAACCCTCTATAACCTCTTCACTCTACCACTATTTAATGACCTGGAATGTCTCAGCATAACGTTTACCTATTATGCCAATGACACACAAATTCTTCTCCCACTATCTGGTGACTATGAGAAAGACCTCAGAACCTTACAACAGACCTATGCAATCATCCAGGCTTGGATGACGGGGCCGCTGCCTTAACGGGGATAAAACTGAACTCCTAATTGTAGGCCCTAAGGAAATCCTAAAAAAACTTGACACCAAATACAGCAACTTCAGCATTGAGAACACTGTCATCACAGTCTCTGCTGCAGTAAAAACCCTCGGAGTCTTTTTGCAATCCACCCTCTCCATGAATAGACAAGTTAATTATATTTCCTCATCAGCAGCCCATACCACTAAAATCATCAATGCGGTAAAACCCTATCTGTCCGCCAAGAACTATCTCAACATTGCCAGAGCCACCATAGGCGCTAAACTGGACTACTGCAATGTCCTTGCTAAGTACGTCTGCCAAGAACATTAACAGGCTACAACGTGCACAAAACAATGCATTCAGCTCTGCTCTCAGTATCCACAGGAGAGAGCATATCTCCCAGGCCAGACAAGATGCCCACTGGCTCCCTATCAAAGAACGCATACTGTTCAAAGCGCTCACAATCACACACAGATGTCTCTCCCAATCTGCGCCCCGATACCTAGCTGATCAAATACACTTTGTACAATCACTTAGACCCAAGCGAGAACGTTACTCGGACCAACTCTCGATCCATGTCTTTAACAGAGCAAACGCCGGCGGTGTGAGTTTCGAAGTGCTAACATCAAAATCTTGGAACTTACTACCACCCAAACTCAGAAAGGAAACATCACTCTTAGCCTTTAGAAAGGCATTGCAAACCATACTATTCAAATAACTGCTGTTCCACTGTAACCAAGGAACCTGATTACTGCCTAATCTGTATGATCTTGATCCCTAAAATTGTACACTGTTTTTGCCTGCACCCAAGTGAATATGCTGTAACAGCGCCATGATGCCCTAGGGCAGTTGCGCGCTTTATAAATGGAAATAAATAAATAAAATAGCTCCAGCGTTGGATGTATACTGATCACAAATCCGGCTCCATTATAACCTCATAGTCAGATTTGCAAAATGCCCAGACAGGATAGGAAATGGCGACTTCGTCATGACACATCGAAAGACCCAATGAATTTAGAAGTGATACAGGAAAATATTAAGATTTTTTTTTTTATTTAATAAACTGAAACTTCTATAGCCACACAATTAAGGTGGTAGCAAGGGGCAAGATAATCTTGCTAACGCTGAGAAAAAAACTACCATCGAATATCACCAGTGAAATGGAGGCCAAATTTAAGAAGACAGAGGGATTACAGAGGGAAATAAACCACATTTCAAGGCTTGAGGAAGGTAAAATCCATTAAAAGACAATTAGACGGAATTAAATTGCCACAAATTAAGCGGAGCTTTATGTTAGGGGCCTCATTACAAGTTTGGCGGTAGCCTTGCTGGTAAAACCGGCAGGCTGACGCCAAACTTGCAAATTTTTCCAGAACCTGCAAATGGGTAATTACCGGGTCATTACGGCCCGCATTTTGATCATTGATCAATGGACCTGATGCCCCACTATTGCTCTTTGAAACCAACACAGTTTTGGAGAAGGACTGGTTTATTCACTTCTCTAAACTCTACTCTCTGGGGAATACAAAACAAGAATCCTCAGATGATGGTACCATCGGTAGGTTTTGAAACGATTGTGGATATTGAGAGTGTGGGCGATTTAATTAAATCATGTAAGCCCTCTAGAGCAGCCGGCCCGAATGGCCTAACTAACAGTACCGTAAGGGCAGATCCCTTTAACTGGACGAATGCCCTGGTTATCCTTTTTAACAGTATAATCAAATTAAATATTCTCCCGCCCGCTTGGCATACAGCCATTGTTGTCCCCATATTTAAGAGGGGTGCATGTTCGGATCCATGTAATTACAGACTGATCTTTCTTTTGGATACCGACAGTAAGATCTTTGCATCTCTCTTGATGCCTCACCTAGAGGCCTGTGTGAATTGTGTGAACAGGTTCTCTATTTTTCAAACAGGTTTTCGTAGAGGACACTCAACATTATTAATGGTCTGGTGGTAAGAGCTATCCAGGAAAGATCCTAGTTGGATAAATCGGCCACTACATATGTGGCTTCTATAGGCCTCTCTGGGGCCTTCGATGGAGTGGATCGTAGGTGCCTATGGTGGAAACTGGACTCTTGGGGTATGCCAAAGGGCATGTTAAAACTGATCGTGGCCCTTCATGAGAACTCGGGGGTGAGGCTACATCTGACTAGAGATGGTCTGATGTCAGACTTTATTTCAACTCGGTCTGGCCTAAGGCAAGGCTGCAAACTTTCCCCTTTTCTTTTTAATGTGTATGCATCAGATGTACCAATGCACCTAAGTAAGGCCTCTATGGCTTCTCCTAAACTGGGCGCCGAGAAGATTACCTGGCTGGCATACAGAGATGTTTTTTTGTTGTTCGATCACACATGGTAGGCATAAGGAGGCTACTAAACTGCTCTTTTCTAAATTTACGGCAGAGAATGGCCTCTTAATTAACTCCTCGAAGACTAAAATCCTTCATTTTAGTCTTCGAGGAAAACGGCCCAGCTAGCTTGGCCTGCGGAAGGGGCTACTCTTACACCCTCTGCTTGTAGGATTTTTCTGGGCTTTGTCATTTCGCCTAGTCCATCTACACTTATTCTCTAACTAACTCTAACTGAAAAGGCTTCACTATTATCAGATCAATTGGCGATCGTGAACCAGAAATGTGGTTGCTACTCGATCAAACCAGCACTAGAATTCTACAAAGGGAAATTCATCCCTAAAATCATCTATGGTCTTGAATTATATTCTGGTGTGGTATATAAATGGTTGGATCGAATAGAGGCTAAACTTTGGAGGAGAAAACTGGTAATTCCTAACAGTATCCCAATCTCAGCTACCAGATTTTAGTTGGGGTTAACCTCTTTAAGAGCTCGAGTAAAGTGGAATTGTCTTCAGTTGTACTTGAAATTGTTGTCCTCTATGGAACCCTCGATTTACAACTCGCTAAGTAAAGCTATGCTCCTTAACTCGGGTGGTTCTAGGGTGAATTTCTTGTCTGATTTGCGCACTTGGGGTATTTTAATTCTGGAAGAGTTGAATGTGGACACAGTTTCTTATTGGTAATCCTGTAAAGGTCAAAAATCATCTCTGACTTGGACCATTGAAATGTTTCATAGTTATCCATCTATGAGCCATCTGAGACACGAATATAAAAAAAGAGGAACAATTTCTCTATCTTATTTTGTTCCCTTGCATTTTTCGCAGAGCAATATTTTTACGTTTTCGATGGAACCGCCTTCCAACCCATGAGATTTTAGAAAGACGAGGGCAGAATGAAATGGATGATCAGTATTGTAGATTCTGTAAAATTCATGAAAACATAGAAACTAAACATTTAGTCATAGTCTGCCCGGCTCTGAATGTTCAGCGCATGAACTATTTACAGAAAAGTTTCCTCTCTGTAAATTAGATAAATACTGACTCGTTGTGGCAAAGATGCTTAAATTCACCAAACACGTCTGATGTGCTAGCAATTGCATGTTTTATTTATCTATTTCTTTATAATTTATAATCAGATTGAAGAAAACGTTTGTATTATTCTTTTATTTTGATTTGACTTCTTCAGTCTTCTTATGATTAATATTATTACTGTTGTAATTTTTATGATTTTATAATGAATGAATTTAAATGTAATGTAAGATGTTGATAAAAAAGAACAAAAAAAGATATGCTGATGGACCTGTATGAGTAATCTGAAAGTTACAGGTTTTAATCCCACCAATTCTCAATCCAAGTAATTTAATTAAGTACACTAATATATAGGTTGCAGAGATCCCAGGTGGTTCAAACCCCCGAGTAAAATAGCTCAGGAGGTAGTGTGCATACAGCAAAGAACCGTATTTAGACTGCAGGCCAAGGTTAGGATGGCTCAGTGGGAAGTTTGCCTGCGGCAGAGATGTGCTTGTAATATTGAACATAGGTCACAATTCCTGCCCAGAATATACTAAATGAGGAACCCCTTCAGGACAGTTACTCCCTAGGGTAGTAAAGAAATCTCTACCTTAAAGAAGGGTTTAAAGAGACAAAATACAAATGCAAAAGTAGAGAAAGTAATCAGCTACACCAAACTAATGGCACAATATATACATTTTATTAATAATCATTAAAAAACATCATAAAAAACATACAGGGCCTCATTACGAGTTGCCCGGTAAAACCGGGTTCATTACCGGCATGCCGGAATGTGCGGGTCCGTGCTCGTATGAACCCGCTAATAGCGGGTGATTACGAGTGCGCGAGCACGCGCGTCCCCCCAAGCCGGTAGTGGCAATACCGCCATGCCGCTAAAGGGCCTCCAACTCCCCTATATCGGCATCGCGGGACCCGCCCATAGCGGTAGCGCCTCATACCAACCCCTAAATACCGGCATGGTAATACCGTGTTCGCAAAAAAACAGACCCGGAAATTACGTTATCGCGCAGGAACGAGAAATGGGCCGGCGGCCATCTTTAAAAACACAATCCATTGCCGTCCTCCATAACCACCAGTCGATACTCGGAGAGCACAGTGGAAATCCATAGAGGATTTCAAAGGCTACCAGGAAGACCACCCCCCGGCTGCGTAAACAGCGTTACTCAGACGCAGAGCTCACCATATTAGCAGACACTCTAGCTGCACATGCAGACACAATACAATCCCACAACAAGAAGCGGGAGGTGCAGCAACAAAAGAGGCAAATCTGGGAGGAGGTAGCCGTAGGTCTGAGGGTACGCAATATCATGGCCACCAATCGGAGGGAGGCCATAGCCACAGGCGGGGATGCCCACCCCCCCTGCCAAATTGATACCCATGGAGGAGACGGCCAGCAGATTCATCAGTCCTGAGTCCATCGAGGGATTATGCGAGATGGAGACGGGTGCGGCATCAACCGCGGAAGGAGGTGAGTGACCCTGCAGATCCCTGTAGGGGAGACCATGAAGTAGCACAAGTGAAATGGTAGAGAGTCTAGGCAAGGCAATGCATGTCCCAACACCCACATGACCATACCCAAATACAGATGGCGGGCCAAACGCTGCCACACTGAAATGCATGCTGAGTGCCCATCCCTTAACCAACACACCGCCAACACACCTGGAGCTCGCCCATGTGATACTTCACACAAACCCAAAATCAACGGCATGCCACCTGCCATGCAGTGAATGCTTTCATGCCCCCTCTGAATACCCTGCGTGACACACCTGTAAGACATGAAAGCATGATCAAATGAATAATGAACAGCACCGCCACTGCCATGTCACACCATCACTGATGCCCTGCATCTCTTCTACCACCCCCGGCACTGATGAGGAAGAAGCAACCCAGGAGACAACTGCGAGGGCAACCACCTCACACCGTAAGAAGAGGGCAACCACCACCACCACCACCACCTCCGCTGGAGAAAAGCAGGCCACACCCACACCTGTCCAAGGGGAGTCCCTGGAAGCACCCGCCTCCACTGGGGAAGAACTTGATGCCAGTGTGGAGCCTGAGGGAGACACCGAGGTGACATGCCCGGCCACCCTGAGCCCCGTGCCCACCCCCTCGCCCCAACACCTGCAGTCACCCACCTGCAGTGAAGTTGATCCCTGCCTCCGTGACTGTGACCTACCCACCTCTGAGGAGTCCAGTCCCGAAAATGCCGTCCACGTGACTGCACAACCCACCACTTCAGCCCCTCCAGAACCCTGGAGACACGATTGTCGATGGTGGAGGCACCTACTCCGCCAGTACATAGCGGACGGGGAGAAAACCAGGCGGGGTATTGCCACAGCAATTGCAGGGACCACAGCGGCCATCGAAGCAAACACAGCCGCTGTCAATGCATCGGCTCGACTAATGAGGGACTGCCTCGGGGCGGTGACACAGGTGCTGACCTCAATGCTACTTCATATGCACTGGCCACGGCTTGCAGGTGGTGTGGAACCTGCCAGCGAATAACCTACTACCTCCACACCAGCTTCATCGGTCCCCACCAGCCCAGTGCACCAAACACGTAGGAGTGCAAGGCACACTGAAATGCCACCTCTGGACAGGAAGAAGTCCCGGAAGTAGTGTGGGGGGACAATGGTAGTGGGACACAAGGTTGGGGGTGAAGGGGTGCATCTTGTGGAGTCTATTGGGGGTGTTGGTGTTTGTTGGGCGGGGACTGGGAGTTTGTTGGGGGGGGTCAGGGAGTTTGTTGGGGGGGGTCAGGGAGTTTGTTGGGGGAGTTTGGGAGGGGGGGTGGGCACATTTTTGCTGTTGTAAATAATGCACACGTTGTGATAAGAAAAATCCATGGCTGGACATTGTTATTTTTGTTGTGCATCCATTTAATGTGGTACGGTGTTCAGTGCCCAATTCCCCACATTCCCTGTGTGCATGTCCACATTGGCCCAATGTCTGACTGACACAAGTCTTTCATAGTCCCTGTGTTTCAGAAGTATTCGTGAATTAGTGCTTGGCGTACAGCATAGCCATCCCGTGCATCACGTACTGGCAGGGGGGCTACTTCACCTCCGTCTCCATCCGCATCATCCTCACCCGGCCCATGCATGTCAATGTCAGGTGGCAGTGGTACATTTCTCCGGACGCACATGTTGTGCAGCATGACACAGGCCATGGTGATCTTTGCCACCTTCTCAGGCCTATATAGGAGTGCCCCACCAGACCTGCTGAGGCAGCCGAACCGCCCCTTCAACAGGCCAAAGGTCTGCTCAATCACAACACGGGTACGGGTGTGCACACGATTGTACTCCTCCTCATGGCTGTTCTGCGGGTTACGCAAAGGGGTGAGTAGCCACGGCCTCAAGGGATATCCTCCATCACCTTCAAGCAGATTCAAATAGGTGTGTGTCACTCTGAACTGCCACATTCAGGGAGCACAGTCATGGCAGCAGCTATTTGGTGTGGCCATGCACATGTCCCTGTAAGCATGGAAAAATGTTATCTAGGTGCAATCTATACTGTCATGAGGTGTGGTAGTCTGGATGGCGTTCAATAGATGATGCAGCGTGTAATCATGCATGCTGAGGCAGATATGCTGTGGTAGTGCAACAATGTTTTGACTCCAAATCATGCTGTTCATTATTTACTATGCATGGTCACACTGCCCACATTGCCACTCTTGCCATCCTGTTCATTCATGCATTGCTTGCCATCACCATGGTGGCCTGGTTTTGCCTCTTACTTCTCATCGATATGCATTATTTGTGATATGTGGCCCAGTGAAGTGTCATGTACTGTTTGACTTGTTCAAGTCAGGAGTGTTTGGCTCTGCATGCATTCTCCAATCACCGGCTATTCCCACCCAGGTGCAGTATTCCCCCCCCTTATGGATCCCCACACATCAGTACCCCAAAGCACTGCCATGGGACGGTTGTGCAACTCACCAAGCAGCCAGGCAGGTGGTCCGGCATATCGCTCCATGTGATGGGGTAGCGTGGAATTACCCAGTAACATGGCATCATGTGTTGATCCAGGAAATCGGGTGCAGCAATGGGTGATGATCTTCCTGGAGTCGCATACCATTTGCACATTGATGGAGTGGTATTGCTTGCGATTGCGGTACATCGCCTCTATGGCATGGGGGACTACCAATTCCACATGGGTGCAGTCGATGGCACTGGCACAATTGAGCATGCCTGCCAGTGCATGGAAGCCTACTTTGGTTTCGGCTATCTCCTGGGCAGTCCGTGGTAGGGATATGTGGGTGCTTGTGTGCTTCAGGAGGGCATCCAGCACTTGGTTCAGCATGCGTGAAAATAGTGGTTGTGAAATGCCATGAAGCTGGCCCACTGTGTGTTGGTAGGTGCCTGTGGCCAGGAAGTGTAGCACAGACACCACCTTTAGTAGTGGGGGGATGGCAGTGCGTATTCCTATGTGGCTGGCAATGTCGTTCTGTATCATGTCCACTATGGTGGTGATGGAGTCCCGGTCCAACCGGTATAAGGTGTGGATCTGCTCAGGGGTTAGGTTGAATGGGCTGGGTCTGGTGTGAGGGATTGGTGGCTGCTACAAGGCACTGGTGGCAATTGCTGGGCCTGTCTCCCCCTCCTTCTCCTCCTGCGTCTCCTCTGTGCTGCCTGTTGTTGCTGCTGTAGTTGTTGTTGTTACTATTATTGCTGTAGTTGTAGCAGTATAGGCATGTCCTCCAGCGCCATGATTGCAACTGCTAGTGTTAGCATTTTGGTGTAGGAAGGGGTGTGGTGTGTAGGTGTGCTCCTTTTGTACTGGGCCGGTCTACATTGCCTGTGGGGCAGGGTGTGTGGTGTGCGGGTGTGCTCAGTTTATACTGGCACAGCCTCCATTGACTCCACATGTGGGGATTGTGTGCACCTGTGGCAGCTGCCTTGTATCCTGATTGCTGTTTGCGGGTGGTCCGCGATGCCTGTATGGCCGGCATACAGGCATCGCGGACAATACCGCGATGCCGGTATTTGCATGTCTGCATAGGTTGTGATTCCCACCTATTACCGGCATGCCGGTATTTGCTCCCTGAAGGGGCGCGTGTACGCGCCTATGCCGCTATTAGCGGCACCGTTGTTTAGGGTGCCGCTAATACCGGGTTTGCGGGTCAGAATGCAACGGGACGGTAAACAATGCCGGTATTACAATACCGGCATCGTTTTTGCCTTACCGGCATACCTCGTAATGAGGCCCACAGATGCTAAAACCTAATAAAATATAAAGTGCAAGTGACACCAAGCAAAATGCTCACAATTGAATTGTAACAGTTCATCGCTAGTCTTTCAATGGACTAGAGCACAACTCCTGTTGACACCTTAATATAACACATACAGGAGAGGGAAATTCTTAGTCAATGAAGACCCAAATACACAGACTAGTAGATCTAATCACTGGTGTTATGCCTTGACATGTTTCAGTTTGTGTAATTTACCTGGAGATACCTGGAGCCCTCCTGCGTCAATAATCAAGGCGGGGAGAAGCACGAGCCACCATGGTACCGACCTTGGCCCCAAGAACAAAGCAGCGTCAATGAAATCGACACAGCTGGTGAGTTGGGCAGACCGGTACAAGAATGGTCTGTGTTGAAGCCAAGGTTGCAAGCAGCAACATTGTATGGCGGGCGCTGGAACGAACATTGTTAAAATGCGTGTGATAAGAGACGCAAGTAAAGTTGAACTGCTGACAAGTGATTGAACTTTCAAAGCAAGATACAATACCTTTGACAGAGTAGACCGGCACCGCGTGGGTGCTCAATCGAAGGTTTTTGTAAGGTATTCAGCTGAGAAGCAGCACAAGTGAAAGTGAGAAAGAGGTTATATCGAGAGAGAGCAAGTAATTGTGAATAGAAGTGGTCCTGCGATGGGGTGAGCAAAATCCGGCGCACAGTCAAAAGTCTTCGGTTTTTGAAGTGAAAAAGCTTGGCAAAGTAGATAAAGTTGGTCCTAGCCTGACAGAGATCAATTGAAAGCTTTGTGTTAAAGTGGGTCCGAGACTGACCCAGGGCGGGACGCAGGGTGAACAGAAAATCACCCAAGAATGTATACATGTGAAATCCTAAAACGAAAGGCACTTTGATGTTTGTCATGTTGCATCAGGCCCTCTGAAATGAGAGAATTTGAATGGCAAGGGGACTTTGGCATAGAAGCCAATGATGTTAAAGTTTTAAACTGCATCCACTGCTAGAGAAGCCCGAGACTGTGCTAAACTAGACTGTGCTGCCTTGTCCCGTGCTGAAAACGTGGGGAAGGGAAGCCAATGGCATGCATATCCTGGCATATCAGTTCTTGAACACTTTTGCATAACATTGATTCCCACACTCTTTGTATTTAGAAGTAAGGATTGGCAATAGGTTTATTAGTATAGGCCCTTTTATTTTGACACTCTACTAGGATTGCATAATTATTATTTGATGGTCGTAGCTTGCTCCCATTTTAAGATTTAGGATTAGAAAGGTGTTTTTAAACCCAATTGAAGTTCAATAAACACCATTGTACTGTGATCACTTGTGTCTATCTTACTGTTTGATACAATGCCTTCCTTAAATATGGTGTCCGGAGTGGGATGCGACTCAATTGAGACTAATTGGGGAACCCTAAAATTCCAGAAGCTTAGTCCTAGAGCTTCAGATCCCTCTATCGCCATGAAAGAATCGATAGGCTTTTATGTCTGTAGTAGCAGAGAAGCTACTATCCCTCCAGGAAAAAGAGGAATGATTCCCACAGACTTGGTTCTAATACCCCCTTCTTGGTGTTATATAGAGATATATGTAGCTGACCAACAACTTCTGATGTGTACATACAGAAAACCAACAGAGGTGAACTCGACCCTGCATTCTTCAAGTTGTCACTATAAGGAAGTTATAAGCAATATTCCCTTCCGGTGAATTTATCTGTGCCCGGAGAAATTGCTGTACCGACTTGCGCTTCAAATCAGAATGCAGGCTATTAAAGGAGCGGTACTATCAAAGAGGCTATTCCAAAGACGATGTCGTGAAAGGGCTCAATAAAGCCTCAAATATGGATAGAGAGAAAACCCTCACGCCAAGATTGAGGCATAAAATAGAATTGGAAGTTTCCAAAGTGCAATTTATTACAAAATATTGTGAGAACCATTATATATAAAATAAATTAAGAGAATTCTCGCAAAACACTGGCACATGTTATTGCTTCACAAGGATTTGGATTTGTCAAAGCATTTAGACACGCATCCAAGAATTGTATTTAAAAAGGCACAGACATTGAAGTTTTGCTGAGCCCATCATTTATGAAAACACCAACAACAGAGAGGAACGTGAATTGGCTCAGCCCCAGAACGAGGGGCTTTTCCAAATGTGGTATGCACATAAAAACACTACAGAATATGTGGATAAGACAAGTACAAAATAGACCATTCATGAAATCATTAATTGCAAAACCCAACATGTAGTTTATGCACTGATATGTAAATGTAAGAAACTCTTTATCGGGAGTACAATCAGAAACCATAAAACGAGAATACGTGAACATATTTTATCTATTTACAGCCAGGATCCAAGACTGCCATTAGCGGCACATTAACAAAAGGAACATCAACTTCATAATAAAGGCTCACTAAGATTTAGTGGTATGAAGAGAATACAGAAGAATGCCAGAAGCGGGAATATGGAACATACATTAAGACAGATGGAAGCGAGAATCATTTGCCATTTTTAGGGCCACAGAAATGGGTCTTAATTTTGACCATGAGATGGGTGCGTTTCTCTGAAAAACTGAAAGCTGGTTTGCCCTTATACTTAATTTGTGTATATTAATAAGCTCATACCAGGGTCGCATATAAGCTACCACTGTAATCACTTTAACTGTTTGAGCATGACAAAGACTAAGAGTATTAGTGTAGTTTCAAGACAATACACTACTAATTTATGACAAAGAACAACAAGAATTGACACCATGTACAAGATGGGTGATTGGGATACTGAATGTGGTCATATCGATCCGCCAGAGATAGAACATACACAAATTATAAACGTTGGCATAAGTTAATGTTTGATCAATTGATTCAGAATTAGTACTAATAATTTATGGGTGTTATTAAGCACCTTTTTATACACACTATGTATCTATGCTGAAGAGGGAAGATCATCTAACATGATTTAGATTTCTAATATGTACTGTGAATGTCTATGAAACGGAGCCTAGACACAGACTTCGGCACGAACGAAAAATAATTGAGTATGTAAGGTTGGATAATGAGATGATAATGGAATCGCTAAGCATGGGTACAGCCTTGGGTGAAAAGTATATAGAAAATATACTGATTACGGTTGTGGAAACAATCTATCACGTGTGCGCTAGTTTCCACTTTTTGTATTCAAATTTCACATTTCTTAAAGATAGTTGGCTGCGAACAAAACGCTTCCCTCAAACTTCCCACAAAGTTTGGAATAGATTAACAGAAGGATTGGGGTTTGGGAAGTTGGCTCGCACTCAAACTCGAAAGTAAAAGAAGTCCATGGATTCAAGTTCATATCACTGAAAAGCCTCAGATAATAAGGCAGTTAATAGTTTTATTCCAAGATTCTGTACAGCCGACACGTGTTTCGACCGATGGTCATTTTCAAGGCTGTTGTGTGGTACATACATCATAAATAATACCATGTTAGAACATGTATAAGACAAAATAGATATTTTGTGTTGCTCATGATACATTTGTCATACATAGTAATTCAATTTGACACAAGTGTACCCAATTATATAAAATTCAAAACCATACCG
Source organism: Ambystoma mexicanum (assembly GCF_040938575.1). NCBI lineage: Eukaryota > Metazoa > Chordata > Amphibia > Caudata > Ambystomatidae > Ambystoma > Ambystoma mexicanum. The sequence continues at coordinate 210,734,993 of NC_090934.1, forward strand.
TCTGGTGTCACATGTCCAGTCAGGTACAGAGGAATGGTTCCAAAATAGAGATCAGTTTGTTGAGAAAGAAAGAAAATTGGGAATAATACATAGAACGGCCATGAGTTAGAAATTGGGTCTTTCTCCAGTTCATTGTGATTAATTCTTTTATATGTGCCAAAACCAGTTCAAAAGATGAGTCCCTTCTTTGAATATAATGTGATAAGAAAAGGTGAAGCCATTTTGACTATTCCAATACGTTGATATTAATTGAAGCTATATGAGATCACCTGTGTTCCCAGAGACTGTGATTCTAATATTCGTAGAACATACCCGGGATAATAGTTTGCAGTTATAGCATTCCATGGGAAAATCCAGGGTGAACCCATTGTAATATAAAAGGCTATCATGCTAAACTGTTGGATATAAGAATGGCCTATATAAGCTTACCCCGCACATTTTATTTCTCTACTCCTGGTCATCCGTTCAGTTGGAGATTTAATTCTGTGAAATTATTATAAACACTGTGTGCTTGCTCACAGGCTAATTTGGTTGTGCCTTGCATTCTATATACAACAGTTTAGCATGATAGCCTTTTATATTACAATGGGTTTCACCCTGATTAGTTTGGGATTTTCCTGTGGAATGCTATAACTGCAAACTATTATCCCTGGTATGTTATACCAATATTAGAATCACGGTCTCACATTCCCTTGCCTGCCCCTCTGAACCCTTTACCAATAATAGAAATCCCTTTCTCCTGAATTGGGATGGACATCATTGGACTGTTGGAAACCTCTAGACTGGGTAAAACGTATGTCCTCGTAATCGTTGATTATGCTACCCGATACCCAGAGGTGTTCACCATGCGGAACAACATAACCCAACACATTTTAAAACATCTATTGCAATATTTTTCCAGGGTTGGTTTCCCCAAGGAAATTGTAACGGATCAGGGATCCAATTTTATGAGTAAACTCATGGGTGAAGTCAAGGAATTGCTCCATATTTCCACCTTAAGAACCTCAGTTTACCACCCCCAAATGGACGGATTGGTAGATTTAAAAAGACACTTAAGATGATCCTAAGAAAGTTGGTAGACAGGGACGGGAAAGACTAGGATCCTGTTATTCCCTGGGCCCTATTTGCCGTAAACAAGACCCCTCAAACATCTATCGGATCTCACCTTTCGAACTACTTTATGGTAGAGAACCAAGAGATGTCCTAGACATGATCTGGGAGACCTGGGAAGAGAGGGAAGAGGCACCTATTCCCTTCTCACAAACAGCTACCCGACTGCAAGAGCATATGAAACTTTTTCAAAAAGTAGTCTATACTCACATGGAAAAAGCCCAAGCACAACAAAAGTCCACCTACGACAAGAAGGTAAACTTAAGATCTTTTTCATTTGGACAAAAGGTATTAGTCCTCTTACCTACCTCTGAAAATAAACTTGTCTCAAAGTGTCATGGGCCATATGAAGTGCTAGAGCAAACGGGGACCTGTACCTATAAAATACCCCAACCTGACTGGAAACAAAAGATCCACCTCTTCCACATGAATCTCTTAAAGGAGTGGAACGAAAATCCTTTCGCCACCACTGCCTCAATACTGTCTTGTTTAATACCAGAAGAAATAGATACATTTTAATTAATTCCCCAAGAACTATCTAGTCAACAAAAAGAGGACTTAAAAGATTTAGGGCCTCATTACGAAGCTGGCGGTAGCCGTGCCTGTGATACATAACGATTTCTACCAATCTGTCCATTTGGGGGTGGTAAACTGAGGTTCTTAAGGTGGAAATATGGAGCAATTCCTTGACTTCACCCATGAGTTTACTCATAAGATTGGATCCCTGATCCGTTACAATTTCCTTGGGGAAACCAACCCTGGAAAAATATTGCAATAGGTGTTTTAAAATGTGTTGGGTTATGTTGTTCCGCATGGTGAACACCTCTGGGTATCGGGTAGCATAATCGACGATTACAAGGACATACGTTTTACCTGTTATACAAGTACGGCTGCTGCCAGTATTTTTTTTTTTCCGTCGCCCAGAAAAGGCAATTACTGGGTCATTACAACCTTGCCGGACCCGGTAATTGCCCTTTTCTGGGCGCCGAAAAAAATTCTTCCCCTCCCCCATTTCAGCCCCATAGGGCTCAATGGGAATGGGGAAGGTGGTAGCACCGGTACCGTTTATTTATTTTCAAACTTCTTTATTGGCATTTCTTTAAGGTTGCAGCAGTAGTATTTAACGATTAGTTTGCCATTGATATTGAGCTTGCATATGCTGTTTAAGAGACACAATTACATACAATAAAAGAGAAAGAACAACATTAACTGTCTCTTTGTGCTTAGTCATTTAGTTTGGTGTGAACAGTTCACATGTAGAGGAAGGTGTGATGGGCAAAAAGGGAAAGAAGGGAAGGAAAATGGTGGGGCCAATTAGGACCCAGGGGGCGCCCCTCCACAGGAGTCACCGCGGTTGATGAGTTCCAGTGACAATTGTGCGGATGCGTTCATGGGGGTTTATCGTCCGAGGGGTGAAACATACTCCACGTCAACTCTTTCCAGGCATCGAGCGTCTCAGTTGAATCATCGGAAGATTTGGCAACACTGTCCTCCCAAGCTTTAGTTTCGGCCCCCACCCAGCGTTCCATCTCGCCGTACCATGTGTTGTATTGTGGGCCGTTAGATCGTTTACAGGCCATTGCAATGGTCCTTTCGGTTAACAAGCACACAATGTCCATGAGCTTCGCCGTGTGTTTGGATTTGGCTAGTCTGGGATAAATTCCTAAGAGGCACTCACTGGGGGATCACACATATCGGGACATACCTGCCCTCCTGCAGGTCCATTCTACTTCAGTCCAGAGGCGTTGTGCCTTTGTGCATCCCCAAAACACATGTATAAGATCTGCCTTGTCAGCGTTACACCATATACAATTAGGGCAAGTTTGTCTATTGAACTTCGCCATCCTGTGTGGAGTTAGATAGGAGCGATATAGTACATTCAATTGAATTAGTCAGAACCTAGAGTTCCTGGACACTTCCTTGGGAAATGCGAGAGCCCTATCCCACTCCTTATCAGTTATTACTATCCCAAGATCATCTTCCCAGCTGGATTTAAATTCGGAGCTGCGAGGGTTAGGGACGTCACTTAGGTGACCATATATTTGGAACACTGGTTTCCAACCCTCTCCTAGGTTGTATAGCAATGTGAGTAAGGGGCATGGTTTGGGTTCTTCAGGCCAGGTCTCTCATTTGGCCATTGCCACCATGCAAATTTTCTGATACCACACAAATTGGCCATTGGGTAGGCCATCCTCGGCCTGTAGTGAGGTGAATTAACGGAAAGTACCATCTGTGTATAAGTCTCCCCAAGTGTAAACTCCCTTTCTTTCCGAGAGCCTGATGGTCGCTAGGTCAGTGCTGGTTTTGCATAGGTCGGAAACCAATGGAATTTTCAGGGAGTATGAATGTTCTAAGTGTAAGAGTGTCTTGGACCTATGCCATATTCTTCTTTCCAGGGTTGCTAATAAAGGTGCTCTGCTCAGTAGGTGTTGGGGTGTCCAGATGAGTTATTTCAGTCGTATCGGGGTGATCGTGTGTTGCAGCAGAGCAGTTTCGGACGAAACTTCGTCGGCCAACCACTTAGCCACGAAGCTAAGTTGAGCTGCTAAGTAGTACTTCTCTAAGTTTGGGAGTTGGATTCCGCCTAGTCTGTATGGAAGGGTTAGCGTGGATAGTGCCATCTTGTGTCTGCCATTCCCCCATAAGCACTCCTGGAATAGTGTCTCAAGCAAGCGGAAAAAGGGGTTATTGATATAGTAGTGTATATTTTGGAACCCATAGAGAAGGGGAGGACAATAATTTTAATAATTGATGCTCTGCCCATCATTGACAAGGGGAGCCTGGACCAAAAACCCATTGATTTATGCAGGACGGGAAGCGCTGCCTTAGTGTTATATTCGTGCATCATTTCCGGGGTGTGCATTATATTAACCCTAAGGTATCAGAACGAGGTTAGGTGCCACTGTATCCCACCGAAGGTAGGTCTTCCTTATTCTTGCCCCTCAAGTCTGCCAACGGGAACAGACAAGATTTTTTCCTGCTGAACTGTATTCCGGAGACCTTAGCATAATTATCTAGGACTTCTAGCATGGTCGGTACATTAAGGTGTGGGTCACTGACATATAGGAGGACATCGTCTGCATATAGAGAGATTATGTGGTTTACCCTCCCCAGCTGTATGCCCGTAGATGGCGATTGGTTCTAGTCCTAGTATGTAAAGCATGGGGGATAAAGGACAGCCCTGCCTGGTACCCCTACATATGTCCCACGTTGCAGATATATACCTCCCGGATTTCACCCGTGCTCTTGGCTTGGCATAGAGCACTTCAACCCACTTGATGAACCTGTGCCCGAATCCGAAACGCTTAAGAACCGCTGTCAACCATTCCCAGTAAATGGAGTCAAATGCCTTTATGGCATCTAGGGATAGAAGCGCATAAGAGCCTCCGTTTAGGTTAGTCTGATCTATGACGTGCTGGAGCCTACGGAGGTTCGCTGTGGTGTTTTGTCCTGGTACGAAGCCGCACTGATCAGTGTGTACTACCTCGCCTATTAGTCTGGAAAGCCTCTTGGCTAGAATTGTAGTTAGTATTTTTACATCGTAGTTAAGCATTGCGAGAGGGCGGTAGGAATCGCATTCGTCCGTGGGTTTATTGGGTTTAAGCATCAGGACCACAAGAGTTTCTCGCATGCTTTCAGGCAAGATAACTTGGTTGTACGCCTCTTGAAAGACCTTATGTAGTACCGGTGCCAGAGATGGTTCATAGGCATTTTAGAATTCTGGGGGTAGCCCGTCACTGCCGGGAGCTTTAGAGGTGGCTAGGGATTTAATAGCTTCTGTTATGTCTTCTGTGGTGCTATCTGCATCTAGGATTTCTCTATGTGCGGGAGATCATCTAGGTAGCCCTATTTCATCTAGCGTATCTGTAATCGTTTCTGAGGGGACCAGAGAGTCATGAGAGTATAGCTGGGCATAGAAAAGTCTAAAAGTGTCATTAATGGCTTGTTGAGACCGATGTAGGTTGCCATTTTCGTCTTTCAATTCAGTAGTTAGGTGCCTAGAGTGCTCTTTCTTGCAGAGCCAAGCTAGTAGGTGGCCGGGTCTGTCTGCTTCTGTGTGTGCCCTAATGGTTCTAGTGGTATAGTCAAATTTAGCAAGCCTGCTCCAAGACTATTTACATTTGTTTCTAATCAGTATAAGTTTGTCTTCCCCTTGCTGTGTGCCCTGGGTTGTGGACTCTAGTCTTTCAATTTCTGTTTCCCGGTGTTCCAGTTCTGTCTGTAGTAGCTTTCTGATGCCCCCCGCTTTTGCTATGATTTCTCCACGTATAACCACTTTCAGGGCATCCCATATCGTGTTTAAGTGGTCTACACTGCCCATGTTTACCTCAATATAATTCTCTAGGGAGTCTTGTAGGTCGTTTCTGGATGCTGGGTCTTTCAGGGCTTCTATGGGCATTCTCCACATTGGAAGGGGGGGGTCTAGGGCCAGTAATGCTCCACTCCACCACTAGGGGAGAATCGTCTGAGATGGATCTCCCTAAGTATGGCACCTTTTCGATTTGGGATAGGTGTCCCCTATCAATGAAAATATAATCTAACCTGGTGTAAAGGCCGTGTGGGGATGAGAAGTAGGAATAGCCCCTTTCTCCAGGGTGTAGTTCCCGCCAGATATCTGCAAGATCTAAACATTCTATCATGGTGTTGAGCACGACTGTGGCCGCCGTCGGGCCATTTGGGGGGGGGGGTGATGACCTATCCATTTCTGAGTTGCTCACGCAATTAGTCTCCTCCCCAGATAAAGAAGCCGCTGCTATATTGAGCTATTTTAGTGTACATTGAATTTAGGCGAGCTGGGATATTGCTGTTAGGGAGATATGAGTTCACAATGCATATTTCTGTTTGCTCAACGCAACCCCATAGTATCACAAACGTTCCCTCTGGCTCCGTCTCAGACTTTAATTGGAAGGGGAGTTGGGGGTTGATCCAGGTGAACACCCCTCTGGCGTATCTAGAGTAGACAGCCCCAAACCGCTGTCTGCCCAAGTGTTCCTGCAATTTGGATAGGGACTCCCCCTGTACAGTGGGTCTCCTGAAGTAAGGCTATACCAACCTTCTTCCTGAGTAGGTAGGATTTAATTCTATTTCTGCGGAGATAAGTGCCTAATCCCCGCACATTCCACGTCATCACATTGATTTGTGTAGCCATAGCAATTTAGGGGGAAGTTTCAAGGCTACTTGCACCTCATTGTGGGCACCCACAGCGGTGTTTAGGCAATAGGGACCTCCTGCCGTCCAGAGACCCGGACCCGGCCAGCCCACCCCCTTCCCCAGTCCACCCCAAATCAAAGCGTTGTAGTGCAGAGACATCATAAATGTATTAACCTTTCATCTAGAGAACGAGAAAACAGAATTTAACAACCTTATACTGCCCCCAGCAGCTGCTTCCAATAGACAGCGCCTAGGGGCTCCCGCGCCGTCTAGGCCAATCCAGGTCATTTGACGCGGGTAGTGTGCTGACAACCGGCCTGCACGGGTTCCAATAGGGTGGGTGGTAGCAAATTGCATGTGTGGTTTTGTGAGCTCCCGTCCATGATTGCAACTGATGGTATTGCAGTGATGGGCGGCCTTAGTTGTTTGCATCCTGCATCTTTATAGTGACTCTTGTCACTTCTTGTGGACCTTGCTGTCTTCTCATTTTGTATCAGGTCATGGTACTGGTTCCTCGTCACCGGCTAGGTTGTTGTGTTCTAGCCACATGTTTTCCGCGGCTGGGGTCTCTAAGAAAATCGCTTTTCCTTTGTAGAGCACCTTGAGGCGTGAAGGGTAGAGCAACATGTATTTGAGGTTGAGTTTTCGTAACCTCGCTTTCACTGGTACAAAGGAATTCCTTGCACTCTGTACTGTGGCGGTGTAGTCTGGATACATGACAATCCTGGAGTCATTTTGCTTGATCTCTCCTCCTTCCCTTGAGAATTTTAGTATTGTTTCTCTGTTGCGAAAGTTTAAAATCTTCGCGATCATCGGGCGTGGGTATGACCCCGGTGGGGGCCGTTTTTGTAGGGACCTGTGGGCCCGTTCCACCAAAAATCCTTGGGAGAGTTTGCCGGCCCAAATTTCTTGCTGTAGCAGGGACTCCACAAATTCAGTTGGGTTTGATCCTTTCATATCTTCCGGGACTCCTAGTATGCGTATATTGTTGCGGCGGGCGCGCCCTTCCGCATCTTCAGATCGTGCCTCGAGTCGTGCTACCTTCATCTCCAATTCTTGGACCGTAGCTTTCAGATCTGAGGTGGTCTCGGCGGTGTCCCGTAGGCCAGCCTCCACCGTGGTCACCCTTTCAGCTAGGTTGCGAACATTTTGGCGCATTAGCTGCATGTCTGATTTGAGCTCATCTATTTTGTTGTTAATGAATGTTCCGAGTGCTGCGATGGCTTGCAGTACTTGTGTGTCCTTAGGATTGTCATCGGAGGCGATGGTTCTTTGCCTGTAGCGGCCTCATGTTGTGTTTGCTGTTTAGGCCTAACGGTTGCGACGGAGTCCATGATCGATGATTTAGGTTTGTTCTTGGAGGGGGACATCCTTATTTGGGTCTCCTGCGTTTTTGTGATGGCTTCAGGCAGGTTCTAGTGCAGCTATGATGCGTTGCGTGTGAAGGTGTACGGTATGCACTCGACGGAGCCGGCCTTAGATGTGGATGAGCGTGTTCACTTCAATTCGGTCGCCAGTATGAGAGGACTGCTCCCGCACGTCACCCGGTCCCAACCTGCAACAGGTATATAGCGTGTAAGGCGGTTTTGTCTCTCCCGGTCGAGCTCTAGGGATATGCGAAGGTGTAGACCCCAGCCCGCGTCCCTCCGTTAGCAGATGTGATATATGGAGAAGCCTACGGTTCCCTTGTTGCACGTAGGGGGTCTTTATTGCGCGCTGCGAGACGGGTGTAAGCGTTCTTGTGGTACCAGCTCTGTCTGGCCCCCCCCCTTCACCGCGTATTACAAGCTCAGGTGACCCGGCCGGGTCCACTCACAGGTCCAACGCTACCGTGTGGAGGGTCTTTTTCGTGTGTTAGGGTTAAAGTGGTCTACTGGGCTTGAATGAGTTTACATCCAGGAAGGGGGCAGCGCGCAGTTGGCTCGGGCTGTCACTGGACAGGAGGGATCGTATGTGTGAATCAGTCTTTCTGGAGGACCCTGCGATGAGTTCCAGGCACTGTGGGAGTGAAAACGGGTCCTGGCAGCAGTGGCAACCGGCATGAATCAGGGAGGGAGTTGTCACAGGCTCAGCCTGCCCCTCTCATTTGCGGGAGCAGTTAGGGCACCACGTACCTTTTTGCGGGTCCTGATCCGCTTCAAGCCGGGTCTCAACTGTGTGATCTTCGGGCGGGGAGATCCAGGTGGCTCTTTGTTTGTTGGTAACCCAGTGGTTGACAAAGGCCTGGTGGGTCTGACCAACAGGGGACGAGCCTGTGGATTGCAGCAGGGTCTCAGCAGTGCAGATCACTTCAGCAAGCTATTTGAGCAGGCGCTGTAGGGGTCTAATTAGATCCGCAGGGGTAGTAAGCTTGGCCCGTGTTTATAAATGTCCTGAATGTATGGGGCGGTAGATATGGCTTCAGATAGGGGTGCTGATGGAGGCCCTGTCCCCAAGTGCGGCAGTAAGTTATCGTGCCGGGGTGTACCAGCAGGGCTAGGGAGCCATGTGTGTGGGAGCGGCCCCGTCGCACAACTTGGTGAGGGCCCTAGGCTACTTCATGCTGGGCCTGCGGTGATTGCTTCAGGAGTGTGCCGGTTCATCTCACCCTGTTGTACCGAACGGTGCTGGGTGCAGCGCTCAGTTCGCCTCTCGGCATGAGGGGCCCTGGAGGGTGGAGAAGTCCCTGCGTCCCACTCTCCAGTGCCAGCCAACGGTCCACCACCTTTGGTAGGCTCCGCTTCTCCTGATCTCGGCTTGCAGGGTCATGGCACCCCCTGCGTGGCGCCTGGGGGCTGTTCTCTGTATTCGTTTCCCCGATGTGGGGGTCCCGATCCTTGTAGGGGAGAGCACCGATAGGGGCTGCACACCTTAGTACGGATTCTGGTCTCCCCCGTGATAGTTTGTGGCACTTTGATGGCAGGGCAGCGCCTGAAGAGTGTCTCCGTCGCCGATGACTCCCGACTTCACACAGGCGCTCCAGTCCTCTGCTGCCATACAGCGTCCAGAATTTCACACGAGGCTTCCATTTGCCATTTGGGAGTACGATGGGTGGAGAAGCGGTCTATGTTTCCTCGCAGTTTCAGCTCTGCCAGAGGGATTGGCGCCTCCAGCGGGGTCCGTACATGCCCGATCTTGCCTCATGGGCGCGCAGCGCCATTTTGGAGAGTGGGGGGGAGACGTCCTCAAAGGCTATTTTCTCGGTGTGTGGATTCCGATTTTCATCTGAAAAAGCACCAGCAAGCTCAGAGAAGGTTTCTGCGTCTCTCGATGTGCTCAGTTGAGGAATTAGTTGCCAAATATGTCTGCAGTAGGATCTTTGCCAGGATCTAGGACGGGAGCTCAGTGGAGTTGCTCCCTCACACCATGCTAGCTGGCCACGCCCCTCAGCACCGGTACCATTAATAACAGTACCGGTGCTACAGTCCTGTTCTGCTCGCGGGTGCCGGTACGGCCACCAGGTCAGACCTGGTGGCTGCAAAGGCACCCGCGAGCAGAACTCGTTGTATGGCATTTCGGTAGCAACAGTGCCGGTAGCGCTACCGGCACCATTGTTGCCTTACTGCCATACTTGTAATGAGGCCCTTAGTCACGACATTCCCTGATGTCTTCTGCGAGAAACCAGGGAGAGTGCACGGCACATATCATTATATCAGAACCCCAAAGGGAAAAGTGGTACATTCGAAACCAAATAGACTCCCGTAGACAGATATTGGTTGAGGAAGTGAACAAAATGTTCCGGGTGAATATTATCGTACCCTCTTCAAGTCCATGGTCCTCCCCTATTGTGTTGGTCACAAAACCTGATCATTCCTGAAGGTTTTGCATAGACTTCCGACAGGTCAACGCCATCTCTGACTTTCAATGCCTATCCTATGCCACACATCGACGAATGGATGGGTAACCTCGGAAATGCCACGTTCCAATCAACCCTAGACTTAACCAAAGGGTATTTGCAGGTCCCAGTACATGGACCTGATAAAGAAAAGACCGCTTTCTTGACGCCCTTGGGACTATTCCAGTTCAAAGTTCTCCCTTTTAGCCTACACGGGCCCTCACCAATTTCTGGCAGCTTTTGGACAGGATATTACAGCCATACTCCGATTTCTGTGGGGCTTATATTGACAACATAGTCATTTATAGTAAGACTTGGGAAGACCATCTTTTCCATCTCTTTACTATTATGAGGGCCCACAGAGAAGCTGGTATAACCGCCAATCCATCCAATTGTAAGCTGGGTCAATCAGCCGTGAAATACCTCAGCTTCTTTGTAGGGAATGGCAGTGTCCAGCCTCAACGAGAAAAAGTGAAAGCCGTCCTAGATACCTCCACACCTAAAGCCAAGAGAGAGCTCAGAGCATTCTTAGGATTAATTGGTTATTACTGTAGTGTTATCCCTAATTTCTCAGACAGAACAGAAGGTGTCGCTTGTTGGGCAGGGCCAAGTAACTAAGACTAGCCCAAAAGTATAGTATGCATGAATGTAACTAACCTTTTCTGTGCTCCACAGTGAAAAAGTAAGGTTGCAGGTCTAGGAACCATTGCATGACTCGAGGGGTAGAGTTCTTTAGTTGGCTTATCCACACTAAGGGAGAATGATCTGTGACAAGTGTGAACTTCCTTTCTAGGAGGTAGTATCTTAGATGGGTGATGGCCCATTTGATGGCAAGGGCCTCTAATTCTAACACAGTCGTTATTTTTCATGTGGAAAGAGTTTGACTAGTGAATAGGATAGGGTGTTCTAATCCATCACAAACTTGTGACAATACTGCTCCTAACCCTACAGGCGTTAGTCTGTAATACAAACTCTTTTTCGAGAAATCTACCACCTTTAGGATCGGGTTCTGCAACAGGGTTTGTTTTAAGCTGTTGTAACATACATCATCCTCGGCAGTCCAATGAATCTTCTGAGGTTCAGCATTCTTTAATTTGTCTGTCAACTTAGCTGTTCTGTCCGGAAAATTAGGGATAAACCTATGGTACTAACCGATTAATCCTAAGAATGCTCTGAGGTCTCTCTTGGTCTTAGGCGTGGGGGTATATAGGACGGCTTTCACTATTTCTCATTGAGGCTGGACACTGCCATTCTCTACAAAGAAGCCAAGGTACGTCACAGCTGATTGAGCCGGCTTACATTTAGAGGGCTTGGCCGTTAAGCCGACTTCTCTGAGGGCTCTCATTATAAAAGGTATGGAAAAGATGGTCTTCCCAAGTCTTATATGACTATGTTGTCAATATAAGCCCGACAGAAATCAGAGTAGGTCTGTAATATCCTGTCCATAAGGCATTGGATAGTGGCACAGGCCCTGTGTAGGCCAAAAGGGAAGGCTTTGAACTGGAATAGTCCCATGGTCCTCCTATGGACTTGAAGAGGGTTCAATAATATTTGCCCTCACCAGTTTTGGTTTCAAATGGACCACCTTTCCCTTTGGAGCTCTGCTATAATAAGTGCCATGCACTCTCCCTGGTTTCTCGCAGAACACATCAGGAAATGTTGCGAGTACATCTTTTAAGTCTTCTTGTTGTTTACTAGATAGCTCTTGGGGAATTAATTAAAAATTGTCTATTTCCTCCGGGACCAAACAAGATAGTATAGCTTCAGTGGCTGCAGGAGGATTTGCTTTCCAATCCTCTAAGAGATTTACGTGGTAGAGGTGGGTCTTTTGTTTCTGGTCAGGTTGGGCTATTCAATAGGTACAGGTTGACAATTACCTGGTCACGGTTGCTCCTTGTTCCGGAGATGGGTGCTTCACTCTGATGTCCTCATTTGTCCTCTAGAGTTCTGCAGAGGAGAATTAATGGCATGGGGTCTAGACCACCATGCCCCTCACTGAAGCAGATAATCAGAACAGGTGCCCGGGGTCTCCTCTCCACGACACGAGATGGCTGCTTCCAGATTTCCATGGCGCAGGGACAGTGCAATGCACTGCCCAGGTCAGCCAGATGACAAGCAGTAGGCAGCAGGTGATATTCCAGTAAGCCAGGTAGAAAGGAGGGTCACCAGTATAACAGTCCAGGAGCAGGCAGGGCCACGAATAGGCAGGCCACCGGCAGGGTAGAGAGGCAGAGAACACTGCAGCAAGAAAGACCTTGAGTGGCGCTGCTAACAAGGTAGGCAAAATAGAACTGCTAGGTGACAATAAAAGGCGAGAAGGCAGGAGAAGACAAGAACAGGGAGAGAACAAGCAAGAAAGCAAGCAGGCAGGCAGGCAGGCAAGGATTAGTCAAGGCAGGATCAAGAACTAACCCACGGAGCGTGTTGAGACGCATCTGTTCCCTGGTGTGTCAGGTTTAAATAGCCAGATCGCTCGGGGCACAGCCCTTCCAGTCCACCAGAAAGAAAAATCGCCCTCGACGGTGGGTAGAACCACAAATGTCCTTTACTTCATACTCTGCCACTTTCTGCACATCGACCGGAGGATGTCGCGGGGGTGCACGCCCGAACGAAGCCACAACGTACAGCTTCAGTAGGGACACATGGAAAACAAAATGGCCGACAAAATGAAGCAGGTGACTGCAAGAGAAAGGCCACATAAGATATCCGAGCTGCAATCCGAAAATAACCTAAGAAATGCGGGGCCAGTTTCACAGGCAAATTACGCAAAGGCAGGTTTTTGTGGGAGAGCCACAACAAGTCACCAGGCTGATAGGCAGTGGCCAAAGAACAGAGACGATCAGCCACAGTCTTCTGGCAGACATCATCCCTCCGAAAAGCGAGGACAACCTGTCCATGAACTTCAACCAAATGTTGCACCAGTTCATTGGTGGTGGGAACAGCTGACTGCAGAGGCAGGATCTTAGGATGCTGGCCATATGTACAAAAGAACAGACTGACCCCCATAGAGGAGTGCATGGCTGTTATAAGCAACTTCAGTAGTGCCCAGTTGGATTGCAGGGAGTTGGCCTAGCAGCGAAGGTAATGCTCCACATTCTCATTGGTGCGTTCCGTTTGGCCATTGCTCTGAGAATGGCATCCAGAACTCAGTTCGCTGTATTCCTAGCAATCGGCATAGAGCCACCCAGAACCGAGAGATGAATTGAGAACCCCGGTCTGATATCTTCTCTGGGAGGCTGTGCAATCTGTAGACTTCATGCAGGAATACTAATGGCATAATACAAGTGGATCCAGAAGACATAGGGAGTTCCACAATGAAGTCTGTGGCTATTGCAGGCACTTCGACTAAAAACCTCAGCAAACTACAGATCACCCAAAACAATGCGCTAAAAGCGGCATTAAGTATCCCAAAAAGTGGGTCGTGGCTAAGAGAGCCATGTAACAGGACGTGTTTCTACTGGGCCGCCTCCTGATCCGACGGAAATCCGAATACAAACCACATGGTGACAGATCCTTGGGCTGGAATTACTGCTCGAGAGGGCTTGTGAAGTGCAAGGGCACAGTTGGACACTCCATTGCTCAGGATCGGTAACGTGGTTCACATAGAAAGGATCCGAAAAGGAATCGCGGAGAACAATTTGCAGACGCCAAGATGGCGGCCGCTGAAGAACAAAGGGTTTGACCGAGGAGGCAAGCTGCGGGACCCGAGCTATGTGGAGAGTGAGCATTCACTGGTGGGAGTGATCCTGTAAGCACTACTGCTGAGCAAGTTAAAAAGGAACATCGGACGAATCAGGAAAGCAAAGGCCCTGTAGGGTGAAGGCAGGGCAATCACAAGGAGCCCAGAGGTGCAGGACATGGTCATTCAAACACCGCTGGACTGCGGCAAGGGACACGGAACGCACAACCGTTGCCCGTGGGAGGACCCGAAAGAAGAAGCTCTGCCGGTGCGACAGCTGGGTTGGTCCATGGAGCCGGTGTGACGAGGGTGCAACTCTGTATCAAAGTTGCTTCAAGTTCTGAGTACATCGAGGCCCCAGGCTCAATGGAACAAAAACGGGGAGGAAGATAAGTAAAGGCTACAAAATATTATCACCGGAACGTAGGTGGCTGACGATGCGGCATGACAGCAGAGCAGGCCCCTGCAAGTAATGGAGAGTGGCAGACTCAACGCCATGATCGAGACCGTAGCTAGTGGGAAAACAGCAGAAGGCACAGTGAGAAGCTAGGAGACCCACATTTACAAGCACAGACGAACTGCAGTTAATGGGTTGAAGGCAGATCGTGGGATTTACATACACAGCAGTAACGCCAAAGTGTGTTGGGCTGACGTACCAAGCACTTATAAAAATTGGGAACATGCAAGTTAATTAAAAAACTAGGTAAGAACTGGACCACAAGGGACGAAGGCACAGGGCTGCAGTTACCCAGAGACAGAGTGAGAAGTCGCTGCAAGCTTCAGAACTTGTATGTAGTGGGCCATAAAACTGAAGACAGCATGCACAGAGCTGGTGACTCCCCTCAAGATTAGAAGTCATAACAGTTGGCTAGAAGGCTGAATGACTGTTGGTGAGATACCAGCCACAGTACGGGCACAGCCTGGAATAGCCGAGACCCCGGAAAGGAAAATAAGATGCATGGGAGAGGAGAGATAGACTGGGCACTATAGGTGCTGCATCAAGATAAAAGGCAGCTGTGTGCGGCAAATTGGCATGAGTACGGATCTATGACAAAAGACCCCGGCGAACAGCACACTGGGAACATAAGGAGCACGCTGAGGGCAATAAGCACGCATTCAAGGTGAAGCTGTGACTAGGGAAGAGGCAGAACTGGACTTGCTCCACTAGCAGGAGGCATACCCAAGAAGTCTTCTCAAAAGGCTGACTGAGCAGAGGAGACCACACATAGTGGTGAGGAGCCGGAGAAGGAGGGCATGGTGTCCAAGGTGGGGAAAATCAAAAGGGAAGCAGCCAACGTTAGAGGACTTTGCCAAGTCACCCCCGATGATGGAAGGAGCGAAATCAAAGAGGCAGGACACGCTAGGAGAGATGACCTTGACACGGAATGATCAACAGATCCTGGACGCCATAGCGGAACTCAAGACATCATGGGCATGCAAGATGGACACAGCTATTGCGGAATTAAAAACTTCTCTGGAACAAAAAATAGACGCTGTCCGTGTGGACATAAATCTTCTATGGCAAGACGTTAGGAAGCTGGCGGAGCGCACAGGCGAGCTGGGAAAGAAGGCGGAAGCCAACGCAATCACCTGCACGGCGAATGCCAAGGAAGTTGATATGTTACTGCAACCTGTGCGCAACCTAGAAAACAGAGCCGAGGAGGCGGAAGGGGGGGCACGCAGAAATAATATTTGCATCATAGGTCTGCCGGAAGGGGCAATGGGCTCGAACCTGACAAACTATGTTGAGAATATGCTACTACAGGAGATAGATGGGGGAGCACTCACCCAGGGGTTCGCTGCGCAGAGGGTGCACAGGGCCCTGACCGGATGACCACAACCGGGGGCACCCACCCGACCACTTATCACCAAGATACTGAAATATAAAGACAGAGAGAGGATACTGTAGCACTTCCGCAAGGGAGGGACAATCAACAGAGGATCCGCGACCATCACTGCATACCCGGACTACACCTTCCTGGTGCAGAGACAGCAGTTGAATTACGTATCTGTCAAAAGGAGGCTACGAGAAGCGGGATACAAATATATGTTGCTGTATCCGGAAAAGCTGAAAGTGATGCATAATAACAAGGCGTATTTCTTCGAAATACCGGAGGAGGCAACAGCATGGTTGGATGCACAGAACTGCCCAGCAGGAGCGGAGGACCAGGCGCAGAGCAGACTGGATAAGTGAACTATTGGGTTTCCCCGTATACTATGCAAATTGAGTAAGAGTAGAAGCTATCAGAGTTGATATTGGCATTGATCTTGGACTGGAATATAAGGAACCTAACACAGGGGCTTGAAGTTAGATGTACATAAATAGGCCTGTGGATGTGGAAGTATGTGGGGAACTGAAAGTTTAACGCGGGAGACACAGCTGGAACACGGCATTACCCTTAGTAGTTAGTGTAGTTGGGACACAAGTAGGACGGTGTCCCCCTGCAGAGTCCGGAGTATAGTCAAAGTCCGAGAAAAGGTCTAGATGCAGGGAAGCCTGAGATCCAAAGTTGGAGCTGGGCAACAGGTTGGGGGGTGCGGGGTGTTGGGAGGAGGAGTAGTTGGGGAGATGCAGTTGGAGACGGAGGAAGGGCGCTGAGGGGGTTGGGAGCAGGGCAAAAGTTTGGAAGGGGTAGGGTTGGGGGAGGGGAGGGTGTTGGGGCGTTTGAAGGGGTGTTAACAGTTGGGGAGCGAGCTTGCACCTATACACCACTGCGCATGGAGCGGAAGACGAGGGAGGATAGAGGCGGAATAGGGTATGGATGATATGGGAGACCTCCAGATAGCGACCTGGAATGTCAGGGGGCTCAATAGTTACTTGTAGAGGAATTAAATTATGATGTATTTGAAAAGGCAGAGAAATGATATTGCCTTATTAAAAGAAACTCACCTAACAAAAGAAAAACAGATAGTGATAGATAGGAGCAACATATTCGGCGTACGCCAGAGGGGTCATTACGTGGATAGCACCACATGTCCCCTTTAAGTTGTTACAGTCTACCATAGTGCCAGAGAGGAGGATGGTGCTAGTAAGGTGATTGGTAGAGAATTGAGAGTTGTGTATTATCAATACGTATTCCCCGAACCAAGACGCTACAGGCTATTTCAGGACCTTATACAATAAAGTCAGCCCATACATAGGGGGGGCAGTTATACGGGGAGGGGATTTTAATTGCACATTAGATCCCTGGGTGGATAGATCAGATAGGAAGATGGAAAAACCTACCCCAGCAGCTAAAACCCTGAGGACCTTATTAAGAGACTTCAGCCTAGTGGATGTGTGGAGAATGCACCACCCACAAGACAGGCAATATTCTCACTATTCGGCCCCACAAAACCTATATACGCGGTTAGACTATATGTTTGCTGCTCCGGAGTTTACAGGGGAGTTAGTGCAGTCAGAATACAAAGTGAGAGTCTTCTCCGACCACTCGCCACTGATTATAACTTGGCAATATTTGCCACCCAGAGCAAGGATCCCGACGTGGAGACTTAGAGCCGAAGCGTTGAAAGATACAGTGTTTAGAGGGGACCTGAGATAGTAATTGTGGAATACTTTGAGCATAACACCGGGAGCGTAGAGTTGGCTGGCACACTTTAGGAGGCATTTAAGGTGGTGGTGAGGGGAGCAGAAATTGCTAAATCCAAAGGTCTGCAGGGTGGGATAACACGGGAGCTGCAAGAAGCGGTAGAGAAAATAGAGACAATTATGCATGGAGGCGGGCACACCCCTGAGGAGGTGGGAACCATACGACAATTGCAACAAGATTGTGGGGAGTATTGGGAGAGATTATGTAACCTGAATTACACAAAATATGTAGAGAGACAGCACGCATGGGGTGATAAACCTGATAGGTTGTTAGCCTGGTTATATAAGAGGGAGACACCCAGACAGACAATCAGAGCAATACGGGGAATGAATGGACAAATACTGGATACTCAAGAAGAAGTGAAAAATGGGTTTCTAGAGTTCTACCAGCAATTGTATAAGGACGTCGAAGGGGGAGAAGAGACTGATGTAACACACATTATAGGATATTGGCCTTCCTAAACTAGTGACTGCGGAGAGAGAGAACCTGGAAGCTCCAATTACGTTAGAGGAACTAGAGGCAGTGGTCAAGCGCTTACTTACTAGTAAGACTGCGGGAGCGGACGGACTCCCCAGTGAGTTCTATAAAACATACAAAGCGGAGTTGCTCCCCCCGCTGCTAGCTATGCTGAATCAAGCGTTAGATAAGGGGATGCTGCCGGAGTCTCTGAGGGAGGCGATTATTATCCCGCTTCTTAAGCCCACAAGCCAAGCATGGACAGCGGGTCATATAGACAGCTATCCATGCTGAACCAAGACAGTAAGATACTCACAGCTGTGCTGGCAAATAGGCTGAGACCGGTGATCAACAAACGTATACACCCCGATCAGACTTGGTATGTTCTGAATAGGAGTATATTCGACAATCTCAGAAGGCTCCATCATGACATAGAACAAACGCAAAGGGACTTGCAAGAGGTCGCAATAATCTCATTAGATGCATTGAAGGCCTTTGACTCTGTCAAATGGCCTTGGCTGATGGCAGCTTTAAAGGAATACGGGATTGAGCCCACGTACTTGAGATGGGTGCAACTGCTGTATAGTGCACCACTGGCTAGGGGCAAGACGGGAGCGATCATCTCAGAACGATGGCAGCTCAGTAAGGGCACTAGACAGGGATGCCCATGGTTCCTGATGCTGGTATTTTAGCACTGGAACCCTTAGCGATATACTTGAGGCAACAATACGGAGAGGTGGGGATTAGCACAAAGGGGGGACTACACTTGATATCAATGTATGCTGATGATATGCACTGTACTTTAAAATATCCTGAGGAGACTGTACCTTGGAAGTGATGGAGTGATATGCGGTGCTCTCTGGCATAACTGTAAATCCCAAAAAATCATGTATTTTTCCCCTGGGGAGATATGTAGGGATACCACGAGAGGAACTACCAGTATTACAAATACCATGGGAGACTAGGACCTTTAGATACTTGGGTATTGATATTTATCACACGGTTGAGGATGAATACAAACAAAACACAGAGAAGGCAGTGGCTAACATTGAAAACAGTATGAGGTTCTGGGCAAAGCTCCCGCTGGCCATGATAAGGAGAGTGGCATTATTGAAGAGTGGCATTATTGAAGATGGTGGTGCTGCTTAGGTTATTGCACTTTTTTGGGAATATACCATACATGATACCCAAGCGATTCTTTGTTAAACTCCAAAGTATATGTAGAGGGTTCATATGGCATTACACTAGGAACAGAATAGCACTATGAAAACTGCAAAACATGTATGATCAAGGAGGCATTAAATTGCTCAACTTCGATGTTTACTATTTGGCCAGCCAATTACAGTATGTGGCTAAGTGGTTAACGGAAGACTCACCATCGGAGTCCAGTCGTTTTTATTTTTAAAGAGTGGATATGGCTACCGAAATCACCGCAAGAGGGGTGCACAAGAATGTTAGAATTGGGATGGCAGATTTGGCGTAAGGCTTGCCAGGTCATGGAGAGCCCGACCCCGTGTTCCCCACAAGTATCGCTAGTGGCACTGACTGGAGTGGACGACCAATTGAGGAAGATAATCCGTAGGCAATGGGAACTGATTGGCATAGCAACGCTGGGGGATGTATGGCGAGATGGAAAGGCAGCTGAATTTGACACACTGGTAGAGGAAACCGGTCTACACCCGGGACAGTATATCACTTACACTAGATTGGTGTGGAAGGTGAAAGATGCGTGGTCGGGAATAGTGCTAGAGGGTCAGCCTGACACGGCCATAGAAACAATTTGTGATATTTCAAATGGAGAACATGAGGTCTCCTGAATTTATGAACTGTTGATATCCAGGGTGTGAAAGGAGGTGTTCCAGCTGAGACGGGACTAGGAAGAGGAAGCTTGGGAACCTATGCGTGATGGATTGTGGGTGAGGTTTCAGAGGTACCACAAAAATGTGTCCAGGAACACGAAGTTGCAACAAATCCAGTTGTATATTACCCACAGGGCGTACATGACCCCTCAGAGGATTGCTCGGTTAAGAATGCAGGAGTACAAACATGTCCCAAATGTGGGGAGGTGAACGCAGGGATGATAAATATGTTCTGGGTGTGCCTGGAAATTAGGAGGTTCTGGGGGGAGGTGGCCCACTGTTTGACTGAGAAAGGGATTACACTGGAGGTGGAATCTTTGTGGGCGTGCATGGTGGGGGGGTTCTCTAGGACACGCAAGTTGAAACACGTGAGTAAACTCAAGGACTTGGCCTATATGCTGGCGAAGCGCAGAATTGCCATGGGATGGATAGCAAACAGACCAAAGGTAGAAGTTTGGTGGCTCTCCCACAAGCCTAACACAAGACTCACCAGATCATCCAATACTCTCTGCCTCACCGTGCCCAGATTCTCCGCCAAAAGAGCGGGGGGCTCAAGCTTTACTGTCCTCGCCCCTCAACTCTGGAACACCCTGCCACTGAGTATTAAATTGACCAAATCCTTCCAATTGTTCAGAAGATTAGTCATTAGTTGGCTTCTGGAGAAGGAAATCCTCAGATAAACTAAGCTCAGTCCCTACTGCATTTATTGTACATACTTTGAATAGATTGACTACGATCAGTACCAACTGTATATATTGTACATACTTTGAAATGTTCCTACTACCTGCCTGTACATATTATATTTGGCATCTTAACGCCACAATTGTATAACTGATTATTTACTGTAACTATGTAACCTGTCCTTAAGCACCCATTTACCCCTGGGTCTGGAGCGCTATACTAAATAAAACAAACAAAACAAAGCACGACCTTCATAAATGGGTGGAAGCGGAAACGGTGGTGTGGAGCGAAGCAGTTAGCAGAGAGGGGGATGAAGTAGCGGACACATTGATGGCCTGGAGACACTTAGTGGCCAAACTGTCTATGTCTGCCCAGACCTGCCTAGAAGATGATTCCTCTGAGAGTGGGGAGGGTACCCCCAGATAGAGCGATAGAAGATGGTGAGGCGGAGTAGGCTCGAGTTAGGGGGGAGGGCAATAGGGAGACAGTGGACATATCATGAAACTGTTTATGATGCTTGGAACTATTATTGATGTTCACGGTCTGGTTTTTATGGTTGTTTTCTTTGTTAAAATCAATAAAAATTGTTTAAAAAAAAAAGTATCCCAAAAAGGGTACACATCTCACAGGCCAGACGCGAAGCCCACTAGCTTCCTGTCAGAGAGCACATACTCTTCAAAACCCTGACCATCACTCACAGGTGCCTGTCCCTCTCAGCCCCTCCTTACCTGTCTGAAACAATTCACAGAGCCACCTCCACCAGACCCAAGAGAGCCCAACACTCCAAACTAGCTCCTTGTCCCTACTGTCATAAGAGCTAAAGCTGGGGGGCGGGGGCGAGGTTTCCATTCCTAGCTCCTAAAAGCTGGAACGATCTGCCCATCCCGCTCAGGAATGAGACATCCCTCATTGCATTGAGGAAAGCACTCAAAACCAAGCTCTTTAACTAGCAACACCGACACAGATCTCATTGTTCTACTGTAACCCCAGGACCTGTCTCATTCATGTTATATGACTCTGTGTGTAATGCTCCTTTGTATCTACCTAAATGTAATGCTTCATGTCTTTTTCCTCACATACATGTAAACTGTAACCAAGCAAGCTCACTGTAACAGCGCTGCAATGCCCTCGGGCCATTGTACGCTTTATAAATTCAAATAAATAAATAGAAAATGGTGTGCCATGGATATGGCGGCATCTCCGTTGCTTGTAGTAACCCAACAGGATCGCACCTACTGGTCAGGGTCTGAGCGCACACCGGACATTGTCGGAAGTAGTCTTGTACATTTTGTCGTGCATCAGGCCACCAGAATTGTTGTGACACTAGCTCCCGTGTAGTTTTTGACTCCCCTATATGCGATAACTCTGGAGTCGTGAAAACCAGACATTAGTGTGTTCCATTGGACGGTAGTAGGGACCTACAGAAGATTTTTTGGAAAACGGAGCCCATTTCTCATCTTTACCAACGGGTCAGGTAGAAACTTCGGAACCTCGGGTGAGTCGAGAGTGGCTTCTTTGATTAACTGAAGAAATGGCTGCATAACACACAAACATTTCTGTCTGATAGCAGTGGTTCATTGGACATGAAGACTGAAGGTGATGAATTATGAAGACAAGACAGATCATCGGCTTTCAGGTTCTATGTACCTAGGATAAAAGTAATAACGAAGTCGAACTGAGTGAAAAAGAAGGCCCAGCGAGATTGTTGTCTATTGGTGCAATGTAGAGGCTGCAAAAATTGCAAATTGCAGTGATCAGTCCTGACTTCCACGGTGTGTAAATCCCCAAAAATGTGGTGTCTCCATTCCTGGAAAGCATCCTTCATCGCCAATATGTCTCTTTCAATCACCGAATAGTTGTTTTTGCTGGTTGACCTTTTCCTTGAGTAATAGGCGATTGAATGTTCTAAGAGAGTGTCAGGATCCTGCTGTAACAGGACTGCCCCTATAGCATTACTGGAGGCATCTGATTCCACGATAAATGGTCTGTTCTCATCCTTTTGCAATACAGGGGCTTCTATAAAGGCACTTTTCAGGGCTGAAAAGCAGTTGTTAGCGGCCTCATCCCACTGAAAGACTGTCTTGGTCCTTAGTAATCGGGTGATCAGGGCTGTCAAATGGAAGAAACCAGGAAAAATGTGCCAGTAGAAATTGGCGTAGCCCAAGAACCTCTGGGTAGCTTTTACGTCCATAGGGGCTGGCCATTGCAGAGCAGCACAGACTTTGCAGGGATCCATGTGTATGCCAGCGGGACTAACGATATAGGCCAGAAATTCCATTTGTTCCTGGTGGAAGACATTTCTCAGCTTTGGCATATAGGTGATGTCCAGCTAGACGGGAATGGACCTCAGAGACATGGCCCACGTGTTCTTGCAGAGTACTGGAGTAGATCAGCATATCGTCAAGTTAGACCCATATGAACACTCCAATCCGGTCAGAGAATATAGAATCCATAAATCGCTGGAAGACAGCTGGGGCATTGCTTAACCCAAAGGGCATCATGTTGTATTCAAACTGTCCCATAGGAGTTTTGAATGCCGTTTTCCACTCGTCCCATTTTTTATGCGAACCAAGTGTAAAGCCCCCCAAAGATCCAGCTTCGTGAATATGGTTGAGGATTGCAGCGATTCTGTGATGTCTTGAATGAAAGGCAGTGGGTACTGGTCTTTCATTGTTATATCATTCAACAGGGCGATAGTCAATGGAGGGACGCAATGTTCCCTCTTTCTTGGGGACGAAAAACGCGTGCTGGCTGGCGACTTGGACAGGACTGTATACCCCTTCTGGAAGCACTCGTCCAGATATATCCACAGTTCCTGTTTTCCTTGTACCCTCAAGGAATAAACTCGACCCTGTGGGAATGGTTTTCCTGGAAGCAGTTTGATTACAAAGTTGAATTAACAATGAGGTGGTAAGGGTATCAGTACTGGCTCTGCAAAGTGCCTGGTGGAGGCCACGTATTCCTGTGGTATAGCCTGAGACACACCCCCCAAGACCGGAAGAGCTTAAGAGACAAGTGTATGAGTTTCCAAGTCTTGCAAGAGCAACACTCTGCCATTGTTGTGTAATTTCAATGTACCAGCTGTCCAGTCGATATGTGGATTGTGGTGATGGAGCCAGGGGATGCCTAAGATGACTGGAAAATACGGTGCTTGTATGACATCAAACAAAATACCTTCTTTCTGTTGTCCGATAAGTAGCTGAACTGGGGCAGATTGCAGAAAAACAGGACTGGATGCCAAGGGGGTTCGTCAAGTTTCTCCATGTGGCATGCCTCTGGTTTAGTTTCTTACTGGATTCTGGCTCTCCGTGCAAACTCTTTGTTGATGTAATTCCCTGAGTCTCCGCAGTCCAGGAGACGTAGGAGGAAACCGAGGTAGCAGAAGAATCATCCCATAGAGTGATGTTCACAGTTAGAAGACTGGATGGCAACATGGGAGTGAGCGTGGGTTTCAGAAGGTTTACGGTAGGAAAAGATGGGCTTGTTGATCCGTTTGCTCTCACAACAAGCCCTCTAGTTTCCTGCTGGTTTGGTCAGCTTGACGGGCTGAAGGGGGCAAGTTCCCAGGAAGTGCCCGGTAGCCCCCCAATACAGGCATAAACGATGGAGTCTCGACCTTCTTCATTCAGCATCAGATAATGGCCCACGTAAGGCACCCACTTGCATTGGTTCCTCTGTGTGTTATTGTGTCATAGGCTGTGCTGGCAGTGCGACTGAGCTTGATTCGATGGACTCACGTCCCGTTCTTCTTCATTATCCTCGTCTTTCTGCTAACCAATGATCTATCCGGATGAAATGGTCAATCAGGCCTTGTAAAGTTTTGGGTTCTGGGGTGTGAACAAGCTTGTCCTTGTATTTGTTGCGCGGGCCCCTACGGAAAAGCATCTTTTGGGTCACCTCATGGCATTGGGAATCCGCCGCTAGCTGACGAAAACCGCTCAAATAAGAAATGAGATCGGTATTGCCCTGTTTCAGGTCCAGTAGTTGATTTTGTGCTGTGACAGCCAAGTTGGGGGCCTGGAAGACCGCCAGGAATGCTTTCCTGAACTCCCCAAAGTCAGACTGTTTGTAGAGATGTAAGGTGCTGCCCAAGCCAAGGCATTTCCAGTCAGGTTGCTAAAGACAAATCCTGCTTTGGCTTTATCATGATGAAAATGCTGGGGGCAGAATTGGACCTTACAATAATTGCAGAATTCTCTCAGGTTCGACAGGTTGTTCAATTACAGTGTCTATACCACTAGGCCACTGCTCACCTGATGATTCTATGGGGGATTCAGTAGGTTCGTCAGTAGAACTCTCCTTCTTCCTTTCTCTCCAGGCTGTTCTTGTCGACTTGGTGCCCGTCTTGCCCTTGGGTTTGAAGAGATAAGGATGGGCTCGCCTGGAGGCCACTTTGCCTATAAGGCTATTTGCCCAGCAGCAGGGACTCCAGGGAGCCCACCCCAAACCAGGGAAAAGCTGGGTGAAAAACCCTAGTAGGTCTTGTTAAGGTGGGTTGTAGTTGGTGCAGTTCTTGGAGTAATCCAGCAATGGAAATGGTATGGGTAATTATCGCCTACAATTACCAGAATGCACTGGTATGTTGCAGTAGTAGGCAATTGCCAATTCTGGTGAATGACTACAATGACCAGCATGCATTGGTGTCACCAATAGAGCTCTCAGGTTGTCCAGGCAGTGGTCCGGGTGGCGTGCGGATACACGCGGCAAGAATAACCCAGCAGAGGAAGGAGGGGCCGTGAGTGAGAGACACACAACTGCGGCAACAGACGCCGCTTGCAGAGAACAATGAAGGCTGGAAACCCGCCTGGAGAGGAAGTAAGCACAGCAGGAGAAGGAGGGGCCGTGAAGGAGGCACACACGGCAGCGGCAACAGACGCCGCACACAGCGAAGCATGAAACCTGCACAGAGGGGGAGGAGGCAATGAAGGAGCCGCTCGAAGTGGAAAGGAAAGCCACTTACAAACAACAAACTAGGTAGTGGAAAAGCGAGGAAGGTACACGGGAGGGAGCGTAAGCAAACTCACTTGAGGAAACAAAGTAAGGAAGTTGCCACGCACAGGTGCTTCTCATTAGCAGGTCTTTAAGGCAGCTACTGAAGGAAGACTAGAACGCACTGTGTGTTGAATGGAACAATTCAGTCTTTCTTCCATATCGCCCATCTCCTCCATAGCTTCCACAAGCGATATGTGACAAATTCCACCATTTTGCAGGGATCGCCATTGTATTTTATTGATGTTACGTGGGCCACTCTGCTCTCGGCAGACGCCCCCCCTTGGTCCCTATGTAAAGCACTTCACAAGATGGAGTTTTCTTGTTTCAGGGTTTCTGCTTCCAACTTCAGTGACTGGAGCTCATTCCTCAGCTCCTGTACGGCTTCCATGGCGCTTGCAAGTTGTGGGCGTCTCAACCTGTGAAGTACCTGGTCATGGTTGCTCCTGGTTCGGGAGATGGGTGCTTCACTCCGATGTCCTCATTTGTCCTCTAGAGTTCTTTAGGGGAGAATTTATGGCGTGGGATCTAGACCCCCATGCACCCCACTGGAGCAGATAATCAGAACAGGTGCCCATGGAGTCTCCACCCCAAGCCATGCAACGGCTGCTCCTAGATTTCCATGACACAGGAACAGCGCAGTGCGCTGACCGGTGCAGCCAGATGTCAAGAAGTAGGCAGCTGGTGATATTCCAGTAAGCCAGTTAAAAAGGAGGGTCATCAGTATAACAGTCCAGGAGCAGGCATTGCCAAGAGCAGGCAGGCCACAGGCATGGTAGGGAGGCAGAGAACACTGTAGCAAGAAAGACCACTGGAGGCTGGCAACAAGGTAGGCAAAATAGAACAGCCAGGTGACAAGAAAAGGTGAGAAGGCAGGGGGAGGCAAGAACAGGGAGAGTACAAGCAAGAAAGCAGGCAGGCAAGGATTAGGCAAGGCAGGATCAAGAACTAACCCACAGAGCGTGTTGAGACGCATCCGTTCCCTGGTGTGTCAGGTTTCAATAGCCTGCTGCTCCGAACGCAGTAATTGCAGTGGGTGTCATTATTTAGCAATGAAGGATGCACAGTAAAGCGTGGGCACGTCCAGGGACCGCGACCGGAAAGCCGCGCATGCGCAGATGGGACCAAGAGGGCGGCGCCCAGTTGCGATGTCTCTACCGGCCCGATGCCTGCCGGGAATACTCTGTGTGACTGTGTTGCCTCCATGACGCCGGCCGACACCCCCCCCCCCTGCTGTAGCCTCCAGTGAGGATACATCCTCTAGGTAAGAGCTCCCGGGCCACGGCAGTCTGCAGAGTGGAACGTGACACATATCCCTGTTTACTCTAGTACTTCATATGGGTCATGCCACTTTGAGACAAGTTTATTTTCAGAGGTAGGTAAGAGGACTAATACCTTTTGTCCTATTGAAAAAGATCTTAAGTTTACCTTCTTGTCATAGGTGGAATTTTGTTGTGCTTGAGCTTTTATCATGTGAGTATAGACAACATTTTTATCCAGTCTCGCAATCGGGTAGCTGTTTGTGAGAGGGCAATAGGTGCCTCTTTCTTCCCAGGTCTACTGGAGCATGTCTAGGACATCTCTTGGTTCTCTACCATAAAGTAGTTTGCAAGCAGAGAATCCGGTGGATGCCTGAGGGGTCTTTCTTTCTGCAAATAGGGCCAGGGAATTGTGCAATCCCAGTCTTTCCCATTCTTGTCTACCAAATTTGTCAGGATCGTCTTAAGTGTTTTGTTAGTTCTTGCTACCAGTCCATCCATTTGGGGGTGGTAAACTGAGGTTCTTAAGGTGGGAATATGGAGCAATTCCTTGACTTCACCCATGAGTTTGCTCATAAAATTGGATCCCTTATCCGTTAGAATTTCCTTGGGGAAACCAACCCTGGAGAAATATGGCAATAGATGTTTTAAAATGTGTTGTGTTGTTCCACATGGGGAACGCCTCTGGGTATCGGGTAGAGTAATCAACGATTATGAGGACATGTTTGTTACCCAGTCTAGAGGTTTCCAACAGTCCAATGATATCCATCCTAAACCGGGACTAAGGGACTTCTATTATTGGTAAAGGGTTCAGAGGGGCAGGCACAGGAAGGTGCGCACTGGTTTTCTGACATATTTCACATGTCTGAATGAAGTTCTTTATATCAGCCTCCGTAGCCAGAATGGTAAACGGACCAGCTGATGAATAAGAATGGTCACCCACCTCTTCCTGTGTGAAGGAGTGAGCAGCCCCCACACATCCCCTACATAATTTTGCTGATTTGTTACATCCAGGAGGGTTTCCTGCAAGAATATGATGTCCCCATGTAGGTTGCGCATCATATTGAGTAGACGTTGCCATTTAATGGGATGCCCAAGCCCCTGAATGTTAAGGGAAATGCATATAAATGCGGTCATCTAAAGGTGCTAGGTGTTCGTACATAGCTGGAACCTCAGAATTAGGAAAGTAATCCCACCTCGTTTGTACCCCCTTTCAGAGTGTGAGCAGGCCTCTATAACATATGGTCTATGTTATATGGTCTATAACATATATTGACAAGTGACATTTCCCCATTAAATGATACCCCCCTCCAACCAATCAAACAGTATAACATTGGAGCTAAAAAGCAGGACTCCAATACAACTTCCAAAACAGAGTAGAGCCAATGCACGGTTGCAGGCAGGCAAGGCTCCAAAGCCCACACCCGACTCCACATCCCTGTCTTCCCCGCCCGAGAGTCCAGGCCATGTTACCTGAAAAGCGCATAAGCGCAAATACATATATGTAGAGAGCTCAGATGTCCCTCGGGTGTTGAGCTCTGTAAAGCGACCCTTCCTTCAGTCCAAACCAAGCAATTTTTTATTAGCGAACAGGCAGGACACAGCGAGTTAGTCAGCCTCCCTCGCCCAAGTGACGGCATT